>NW_020954608.1:24252932-24400697 GCF_900497805.2 Vombatus ursinus
TTTCTTTCTTTCTTTCTTTCTTTCTTTCTTTCTTTCTTTCTTTCTTTCTTTCTTTCTTTCTCTCTTTCTTTCTTTCTTTCTTCTCCTCCTTCTCTTTCTTCTCCTTCTCCTTCTCCTTCTTCTTCTCCTCCTTTTTCTTCTTCTCCTTCTTCTTCTTCTTCTTTGTTTGAATCTTCTTGTACAAAATGAATAATATAGAAATGTTTTACATGACTGCACATATATAACCTATATCAGATAGCTTAACATCTAAGGGGGTGGGGGTCGGGAAAGAGGGAAAGATAGAATTTGGAACTCAAAACAAAAAAAATGTTAAAAATTCTTTTAATGTGTAACTGGGGGAAAATAAAATATTTCTTAACAGATAATCGGCATCTTAAAGTATGCAAGGAACATGTGTAAATGGGATTAGATTTAATCTTTTTGGCCCAAGACAGCAGACCTAGAAGCAATTGCAGAAATTACAGAGACAGATTTTGTTGCAATATAATGAAAAACTTCATAACATTTTAACCGTTCAATAGTGAAACAGATAGCCTTACGGAGAAAACAAGTTCCACCTCACTGAAGTTCTTTAAGGCTAGATGACAACTTCTCAGAGACTTTACAGATGGAATTACTGTTCAGGTATAGGTGAGATATCTTCTGAAAATCTGTGATTCCATGATTATTTTAACTCTGTTGATACTTCCAATCCAGTGTTTCATCACAGATTTATGCAATAACACAATCATAATACTTCAGATTTGTAAAGTTACTAAGAAATCATTTAGTTGAACTGTTACTCCAGGAAAAATTTTGTCTACAACATCCCCAAGAGGTATTTATTCAGTCATTGTACTAAAAACATTAAAGATAAGGAATTTGAAGAAATTATTCCTTAACATTAGTAATCTGTCTATATCTCTATGAATTATATTAATTGCTTCCAACTTTTATCATCTAGGTCCAAGGAAAACAAGTCTGTTCACTACTTCAAATAACTCTTAAAATACTGAATTCTTCCATCTCTCCACCTGAGAATAGTTTTAAAAAGATGGAAGGAAATCATATGGTTTTTAAAGTAGTGATAAACATTAATTAATCTGTGGGTATGTAAATGTGAGATTTTGTCCAATGACCAGCTAGTTGGCATGCCAATGGAGGCATTCAATTATATTAATATTAACAGTCGGATTATAAACGAAACCAGGTTACAAAAAGGAGTTGTTGCTAAATGGAAGGGAAGTTCATACTTTCTTACTGGAGAATTATATAAAGAAGTAGTTTTCATCAAAAGTTAATGAGAAATACAATTTCATGGGAAATTTTGTTATCTTGCCTTTCACTGACCAAGATTAATATAAGATAAACGGTTACTATGAAGATAATTTCATCCTTTGTGCCAACATCTGTTGCATAGTATGGGGAGGGAAAGTATATGAATGATCTAAAAAGACACCCTCAGGCAAGAAACAATGACTAATTTTGAATCAGTTATTTATAGACAGCATTCTGTTTATTAGAGTACATATAAAAAAACCCACACCAAAGTAAAAGAAAGGATAAGAATTACAAGAAAATATAGTGTCCAATGTTCAGTGTCTAAACTCATCTGTTTTGAAAAAGGCTATTAATCCTCAAAAATGAGAAGAACAGATAAAGGAAGAGGCACTGACATGGACTATTTCCAGGTCTGATAAAAATTTAGCTAGTCTTAGATGAGGAAACCAAAGGATCTCAGAACACACCTCAGCCAACAAATACTCAATCAGCTTGTCAAGTGGAAAGATGTGGCAACTAAGGCTTACATTAGTTGAGAACATAAACTCATCTATAAAACCTTGAAGAAGAAAATTGTGGAAGATTATAAGTGGTATCTTCTGATAAACAAACGAGAAACTATAGTAAAACTGAATTTGTAGATTACTTTGCGTGAAACCCAATTAATCCAGATCATCCTAAGATCTTTAAAGGTGAAACTTAAGGAAAGGAAACAAATACAAAAAAAAAAAAATCAGTTAATAGTATGTTCTTCTTCATAGACATGGAGCCACTAACATTGGATTCTAGTATAGAAATTCCATTGAGTTTTATGGATAAGTAAAAATTACTTTTAAAAACAAAGATGGTAGAATCATCTGGACCTCACAAAATGTTGATAGAGAGGTTCATGATGGAGACGACAAAGTTTTAATCTTGATATTTACTGTGAACATTTCTGAAATAAATGACTATACCAAACAGCAACAAACAAAATTCTAAATGATATTATTACAAAAATTATATATTTTTGTTATTTTTTCAAATCTTTATAAAATGTTATTTTGGCAGTTTGATTGGCAAAAAGTGAATAAGTAAATAAATTTTAAATAAATATAATAATATATAAAATAAGTAAATTAATTTAGGTACTTTTGTCATTGTAATTATATTGAATGAACCTTCTTTTCTTCCCTTTTTGTAATAATGCCATTTGGGATTTTATTACTTAACCTCTTCTACTTCTCAACCTGTTTTTTGACCAGTATTAAAATGTTTCAATTTTTATTGGTTTCTAATATAGTTTTAGATCTAGTACTGACAGAGTCCTTTTTTTTTGTTACTAACCCTGAGATTCTTGAAAGTTCAGTACTAGATCTATTAAGTATATGACATAGAAAAGCAAAAAACATCAGATCAGTGTTCAATAAATTCTAAAATCTCAGTTATCAGAGGAAAGACTCACTGTTTGGCAAAAATTGCTGGGAAAACAAGACATGGTCTGGCAGAAATTAGTTTTAGACCAACATCTCACACCATGTACCAAGATATGCAACAAACAGAGAAAGGGTCATATCATTTAAAAAAAAAAAACTTAGAGGAGCAAGAAAGAAATTCTCTTTCATAACTATGGGTAGGTAAAGAATTCATGACTAAACAAGTGAGAGGGAATTGTACAAAATAAAATGGACAATTTTGATTACATATAATATTTGAAGATGTTTTAACAAATAAATGTACTTAAAATTAGAAGGGAAGAAGATAGCTCCAGGAAAATCATTGCAGCAAAATCCCAAGTCTTAGCTATTTAAGGAATTGATTCAAATTTAAAAATTAAAATCCATTCTTCAATAGAGAAATGGTCAAAGTATATGCATAGGCAATTTTCAAAGGAAGAATTCTAAGCTATCAATATTCATTTTAAAATACTCTATTAATTAAAAAAATAAAGATTTAAGCAATTTTGAGGTTCTAACTCATACCCATCAGACTGGTAAAGATGACTAAAGAAGAAAATGATGAACATTGGAGGAAATAGAAAAAAAAAAACACACTATTGGTGGAACTGTGAACATTCTAGAAATTTGGACCCTTGGCCAAAAATTCACTAATACTCACATATGTATATATGTATGTTTGTCTATAAGTATATAGACAGATGTACATATATACATATACATATACACTCATACACACAGAAGTATACATATATACTTTGAACCTTGCAACTACTAGACCTAACCCTGAAAGAAAACAAAGAAAGAAGAAAAGGACTTATGTATAATTATAAAAATAACAACAATAGCTAACCTTTATATATATTTTAAAATGTGCCAGGCAGACACTGTGTTAAACTTTATAATTATTATCACATTTGATCCTCATCATAACCTGGGAGGTAGGTACTATTATTACCACCATTTTACAGATGATGAAATGAGGTGAACAAAAGATAAATGACTTGACCAGGGTCACATAGCTAGTAATGTCTGAGGTTGGATTTGAAATTAGGTCTTCCTGACTATAAGCCTGGTGTGCTCTACCCATTAAGCCACCTTGCTGCATATACATAAATAACACACGAACACATACATATGTATATACATACACACATGTATACATACATTAACATATGTACTAAGGAGTGAAAATAATGAATCCCTTTAAGGGACTGCATGTATTCAGATTTGCAATATTCGAAGTCATAAGTATGTGAAATATATCATTTAGTTCCAGTGCAAAGGAAATTTGGAGCATGAATTCAAATAATATAAATACTTCAATGGTTTCTTTATTCACACTAATAGGAACCTAACTGAGTATAATATGTGTGTTTGTTTATGTATACACACACGTGTGTATATCAAATGTATATATTATATATTAGACACATATATACATACAAACACACATGCTCACACATCTACATATATAGATGATCTTTTTTTATAGTAGTCAAAATTGGAATACTTGAAGGGGTGTCCTCCTTTTGGAGAATGGCTAAAAAAAATCATAGTATACAAATGTAATGGAATAATATTGTGCCATAAGATGTGACAAAATCTATACTTTCAAAGGAAATTATGTTTCATTTTATCCTATTAGAACATAAACTCTTTAAGGACATGAAGTGTTTTTTCTTCAGCTTACTATATCCCCAGAATTTAACAGTGCCTGACATGGTAAACAAGACATTTTTAATTGGTTCATCCATTTATTCCTAGTATCTGTGATGAAAATATGAGAAAGAAACATGTTGGCTTTCATAAATGATAGTCTGCAGCTGACCATATTCATTTTTTCTTAATTTTTTTAAAAAAATTTCTTTCATTTTTACTTTATAAAAAAACAAAAAACAAAAAGCAAGCATTTCCATAACATAGTACAGGGGAAAAAAAAAAGGATGATTGCACATGGAACTGCAAACCTACTATGCACAACTTGCTATTCGTTTTAAATATACAACAAAATTATCAAGTAAGTTTCTTTTGTTTTTCATTTTTTTCATCCCTACTCTCCCCCTCCTACCCTATACATGACTACTATTAGATACAATCATATATTCATGTGTGTGTATGTGTGTGTGTGTGTGTAAAATTATTCTATACATACTTCTATTTATCAGTTCTTTCTCTGGATGCAAATACTGTCTTTCTTCACATGTCCTTTATAGTTAATTTGGGTATTTATAATAGTCAAAATAACTTATTCACTTAGTCAAACTTAAAAAATAATTTCTGTTACTGTATGTAATGTTCTCTTGTTTCTGCTCATTTCAGTCTTCATTACTTCATGCAAGTCTTTCCATGTTTTCTTTAAGCTGATCATATTTTTCGGTAACATGATTGAAAACTATATAAAATACAAGACACTTCTGTATTTATTATTTGTTGAATATTTTAAAAATAGACTTCATAGATCAAAATGCAGAATTAAAGGTTCTCCTACAACAATGTTTTCCTTGCAATGTTGAGCTCATACATGATGACTCTATAGGTTCAACAAAGAAAAAATAACTCATTATTAATATTAATCAATGACCAAAATAGAGAGATATTACTCATCAAAAGTGTTTGACATTATCACATATAAGGTCCAGTGAAGGGTCAGGACAGAATAAGGATTCCTTTTAGATAATGTGTTTTTCCAGATGTCCTTATCTGGTGGTGACATGGTACTGATTTTTTTTTTATTTTAAAACTAAAATTAAAATTTAATTTAATTAATTTTAATTTAAAAATTGTAATAAAAAAAAACACTCAAAAACTACAGATCCTCCTAAATTAGATCCTCTCAAATCTCTCAAAAATGTTCCAATTAACAAAAAGAAACAAATGCATGAACACCTATTTTTCACCCTATAATATCCATTTGAATGGATAGTCTTATAATCTTTCACTAAGATGGATAAAGAGCATGGGTAATTGAACAAGAAAAAGGTGGATAGGATGGATTATTTTTGAGAAATTTCTCAATGTTTTCAATAATTCCAACCTTTTCTTTGAGACACATTCTTAACACTAATGCTTTCCCTCTGATGCTATGTGACTACAAATCAGGAAACAAAATAATCTTTAAAGAATAAAAATTTCAGATAATCCAAAAGACAATAGAGAGACTTCAGGTTATTCATCAAAGTCTGAACCTTATCCAATGATAACTTACACACAAAAGTGACACAAGGAGATATGTAGTTAGTAATATACTCAAAGATCAAGCATCCAAGATAGTCTGAGTGGTGCTTTGGTCCTCTTCATCTTCAAAGACTCCTTGTGGAACATTTATGGCACAACATGGCCAAGTATCATACAGGATTAGAAAATATAGATGGGTTTCAATGTGCACTATCACTGAAGAGAGTTCCCACACTAAAGATCTCACAGATCCATTGAAGAATAACATACCTTATTTCTAGAAATGAAAGTGAAGGCAGTATACACTTTTTGTTTCCATGTAAAGATTTTAAAATGGTCTTCTTCAAAATTTTCAAAAGTTTCATAAGAAATAGACACACTAACTATATTTATCAATAAGTCAGCTTCTTCCTATTTATCTCATCCCAAGGATGGATCCAGTTCATTTATTAAAAAAAAATCATTTTTGGCCTTTCATTCTGTAGCTAGTGTCTTTAATTATTGTGCTTTTACTCGGAACAGGGTATGAAGAAATAAGCACCATCAAGACAGAATAGAAGGCAAGAATGTCTTTGAAATCAGATTTCAATAGCATTGTTGTTTTATTCACAGGATCACAGATGGACCCAAATAAAAGCTAAAGTACAGTCTGCCCAAGTGTCGGGTGCTTCCCAGATGTTTAGAAGAAGCTGAGAAACAAACAGAGAATTATACCCATGATCTGCATAGCCATCATCTCTATGGGGATACCTCTAAAGTAGAGTGATCCTGAGCATATGGAAAAGGTTTCTCTCTTGCCAGGCAGAAATGAAACATTAAGCAGAGGAAGCGGAGCAGGAAAATACAGAATTCATTAATTCATTTCTTATGTGACTCCTGTGGACCATATTATTTGGGCTATGAGACAGGGCAGCCCCTCCCACTAATTCCCAACCTTCACTGTATGGAAGTGACTTTTATGATTACCCAACAGAGACATGTGCTTAAATAGCTATGTGTTCTTTTTTCAAAAAAGAAAAATCCTCAAAAATTGAATTGTCTCTTCAGTTGAATTGCTTTCTTTTCAATCAAACTAAAGAGTTTATATTTAGCGCCTAAGGGTTGAATTACTTTAAAGAGTCTCCTTTATCTCTAGTGACCTTTGCTTACATTTTAAACCCCCTTCAGGAAAAGGACAGATTATGTTTTGTTTTGTGTTATGTTTATCTATATTAGAGTGTCCATTACCTGAGAGAGCTCTACTTTTTTTTCATTGCAAAAAAAAGTTTTAAAGAGACTTAGTGGAACATTTCTCCTCTAATAAAAAATAAAAACAAAAACAAAAACAATAACCCGACCTCTTTTTTCTTGAGAAAGACCACACCAACACCACAAGTCATCACTGGCAAAATTTGACTTCTTTAACAAGAACACGGATAGCAAGAAGATAATTATAGTTTTACACTAACTAAAAAGCTTTGAAGGCACATTCACATTTATCACATTTGGTACCTTTGTAGTTTAATCATTCTCAAAATTTCTCCCCTCATTAGAGTAGCAGCCCTGGAGTCAGGAGGACCTGAGTTCAAATCTGGACTCAGACACATGATACTGTGTGACCATGGGCAAGTCACTTAACTCCAATTGCCTGGAAAAAAAAATAGCCTTTTGCAGCTAAGTGGAGCGGTGAATAGAGAAATGGCCCTGGAGTCAGGAAGACCAGAGTTCAAATCCAGCCTCAGACACTTGATATCTTACCAGCTGTGTGACCCTGGGCAAGTCACTTAACCCCATTGCTTAGCCAAAAAAAAATTCTTCCCTCACATATCCATTCTGTGATACTCAAAATTTTGAGCAAGAAAGACTTTTTTCTCTCTATAAGAATATGGCCTTTGATGGATTGTCATTGTCAGCAGGAAGAAGAAAATATATTTGATGGGATTCCTCTGTATTTCTTTGAGACCCAACTAAAAATTAGTGTTCATGTGTACCTCAGAGAAACATTTAAGATAACTGGATTATAAATTGGTCTTTTTTCAAATCCTGAGGAATCTGTGATCTTTATTACTATCAGTGTCTCATGAAGTCTTATTATAAGGTTCCTACCACTTCTAAAACATATTACATGCTGTTGCCTGGGTATCTATGAGAATCATACTAATGCATAATAATGGCCTTGAGGGGTTCAGCTGACTATTGAATTGTTATCTTCCTTCATTTTAAAGAGAACCAATGACATCATAGGGTGATGTCTTGACTCTTGAATGACTTGGATTTAAGTGAGACAGAGTTGTAAAAAGTCATCATTTTCTCTTCCAGAGTCATCAGAGTCCAATGGCAAGACAAAGTCAAAACAACTGGCAATCCCAGGATGTGGTGGATGACCTCAGCATCTTTGATGTCTGACCTGCCTTTAAGTAATCCACAATGCCTGCTTTAGCTGCCTTCATGGTCTTGGAACAAATTTTTCTCATCCCTCCTATTCCATTGGGGAAGTCTTCACATTCTGGGGCTAGACACCCCCCTAAACTCACCAGTGGCTATGTGGCCTGGCAGTTATCCTCAACCTGGTTTAGCCTATTTCCTGAGACAGTTGTACCAAGGTATGGCTACTGCACATGCTGCATCTTCTTGTAGCTACAGATATGAGCTGAGTGCCAGGTAGACCTCAAAGGTGGAATAACAGCCCTGAAAAGGACTCAGCAAGCCCTCACACAAGAAATCCTCATCCTCCTTGAACATGTCATAAACCCTGAATCTGGCCAGATTAGACCCATTTTCTTCATGTATCAGAAGGGATACCCCATGGAAGAAAGATTAGACTTGTCCCATTTAACCTTTGAGTGAAGTTCTAGGAATAATGGAAAGAAGTTGCAAAGAGGCAAATTTAGATTTGATTTAAGACAAAAAAGAAATTGAATTAACTTTTTCCCCCTAAGACTATAAACTCTCCAAAAGTAAAATGGCCTACATAGGAAGGTGGTAGATACTATCTCATTGGACATCTTCAGGCAGAAGGAAGATACTTGTCAGGTATATGGCAGTGCTGATTCTTTTGGGGGTGTGGGTTAGAACAGTTGATTGCAGATATCTCTTCTTACTATAAAATTCTCTGATTCTGTGACTTTTTACTTTTAATTTTTTATTAGTTTATTTTGATTTATCAATAATCATTTCCATATGGTTTTGAGTTTAAAATTTTTCTCCCCCTTCCTCCCCACCACCCTCCCCAAGATGGCACACAATCTGATATAGGCTATACATTTACATTCATATTAAACATATTTTCACATTAGTGATGTTGTAAGTAGAAATTAAAACCAATAGGAGGAACCATCAGAAAGAGGAAACAAAACTCAACAGAAGGGGGAAAAAAAAGAACAATTCAGCTTCCATAGTTCTTTCTTTGGGTGTGGATAGCATTTTCCATCACAAGGCCTCTGGAGATGTCTTAGATCCTTGTATTGCCAGTAAGGGTTAAGTTTATCAGTATTAGTCATCACACAATGTGGTTGTTATTATGTGCAACGTTCTCTTGGTTCTGCTCACTTCACTCAGCATCAGACCATACAAGTCTTTCCAGGTTTTTCTGAAGTCAGCCTGTTCATCATTTCTTATAGCACAATGGTATTCCGTCACATTCATATACCACAACTTGCTCAGCCATTCCCCAATTGATGGGCATCCCCTCAATTTCCAATTCTTTGCCACCACAGAAAGAGCTGCTATGAATATTTTTGTACATGTGGGTCCTTTTCCCATTTGTATGATCTCTTTGGGATATAGCCCTAGAAGTGCTATTGCTGTGTCAAAGGGTATGCACATTTTTATAGCCCTTTGGGCATAGTTCCAAATTACTCTCCAAAATGGTTGGATCATTTCACAACTCCACCAACAATGCATCAGTGTTCCAATTTTCCCACATCTTCTCCAACATTTATCATTTTCCTGTTTTGTCATGTTGCCCATTCTGATGGGTGCGATGTGGTACCTCAGAGTTGTTTTGATTTGCATCTCTCTAATCAATAGTGATTTAGAGCTTTTTTTCTTATGACTATAGATGGCTTTAATTTCTTCCTCTGAGAACTGTCTGTTCATATCCTTTGATCACTTCTCAATTGGGGAATGGCTTGTATTCTTATAAATTTGACTTAATTCTCTATATATTTTAGAAATGAGGCCCTTATCAGAGAGACTGGTTGTAAAAATTCTTTCCCAGTTTTCTACCTTCCTTCTAATCTTAGTTGCATTGGCTTTGTTTGTGCAAAAACTTTTCAATTTAATGTAATCAAAATTATCTATTTTGCTTTTCATAATGTTCTCTATCTCCTATTTAGTCATGAATTCTTCTGTTCTCCATAGATCTGACAGGTAAACTATTCCTTGCTCTCTCAGTTTGCTTATGGTATCAGCCTTTATATCTAAATCATGTACCCATTTTGACTTTATTTTGGTGTATGGTGTGAGATTTTGGTCTATGCCTAGTTTCTGCCATACTCTTTTCCAGTTTTCCCAGCAGTTTTTTTCAAGGAGTGGGTTCTTATCCCAGAAGCTGGGGTCTTTGGGTTTATTAAATAATGTATTATTATAGTCATTGACTACTATGTCTTGCATACTTAACCTATTCCACTGATCCATCACTCTATTTCTTAGCCAGTACCAAGCAGTTTTGATGATTGCTGCTTTATAATACAATTTAAGATCTGGAATGGCTAGGCCACCTTCCCCTGCATTTCTTTTCATTAGTTCTCTTGATATTCTGGACCTTTTGTTCTTCCAAATGAATCTTGTTATTATTTTTTCTAAATCTATAAAATAATTTTTAAGTAGTTTGATTATATTAGCTCAGCCTACCCATTAGCAACTGATGTTTTTCTGATTATTTAGATCTGATTTTATTTGAGTGAAAAATGTTTTGTAATTGTGTTCATAGAGTTCCTGGGTTTGTTTCAGGAGGTAGACTCCTAAATATTTAACAATATCTACAGTAAGTTTAAATGGAATTTCTCTTTCTATCTCTTGCTGTTGGGCTTTGTTGGTAATATGTAGAAATGCCAGTGATTTATGTGGGTTTATTTTATAGCCTGCAACTTTGCTAAAGTTGTTTACTATTTCAAGTAGTTTTTTTCTTGATTCTCTGGGATTTTCTAAGTATAACATTATGTCATCTGCAAAGAGTGATAGCTTTGTTTCTTCTTTGCCTATTCTAATGCCTTCAATGAATTTTTCTTCCCTTATTGCTAAAGCTAATGTTTCTAGTATGATGTTGAATAACAGTGGTGATAATGGACATCCTTGTTTCACCCCCAGTCTTATTGGAAATGCTTTGAGCTTGTCCCCATTACATATTATGCTTGCTGAAAGTTTTAGATAAATGCTATTTATTAAAATGCTATTTTAAGGAAGACTCAATTTATACCTATACTCTCTAGTGTTTTTATTAGGAATGGGTGTTGTATTTTGTCAAAAGCTTTTTCTGCATCTATTGAGATGATCATGTGGTTTCTGTTAGTTTTGGTGTTGATATGGTGGATTATGCTGATAGTTTTCCTTATATTGAACCAGCCCTGCATTCCTGGTATAAATCCTACCTGGTCATAGTGTATTATTTGTGGGATAAATTGCTGTAATCTATTTGCTAATATTTTGTTTAAAATTTTTGCATCTATATTCATTAGAGAAATTGGTCTATAATTTTCTTTTTCTGTTTTGACTCTTCCTGGTTTAGGTATCAGCACCATATTTGTATAATAAAAAGAATTTGGTAAGATTCCTTCTTTACCTATTTTACCAAATAGTCTATATAGTATTGGAATTAATTGTTCTTTAAATGTTTGACAGAATTCACATGTAAATACATCTGTCCCTGGAGATTTTTTCCTAGGGTGTTCATCAATGACTTGTTCAATTTCTTTTTCTGAGATAGGGTTATTTAAGCATTTTACTTCCTCTTCTGTTAATCCTGGCAATGTATATTTTTGTAAATATATACCCATTTCACTAAGATTGTCAAATTTGTTGGCATATAGTTGGGCAAAATAATTCCTAATTGTTGTTTTAATTTCTTCTTCCTTGGTGGTAGTTTCACCCTTTTCATTCTTGATACTACTAATTTGGTTTTCTTCTTTCTTTTTTTTAATTAGATTAACCAAAGGTTTATCTATTTTATTGGTTTTTTCATAAAACCAGCTCTTAGCCAATTGTATTTTTAAAGGATTTATTTTCTTCATTGTACTTTTTTTTTCCAATTGGCCAATTGTGTGTTTTAGGGACTTGTTTTCTTCAGTGTACTTTTTTTTCCAATTGGCCAATTGTGCTTTTAAAGGATTCCTCTACCTCTCTCACTTGACTTTTAAAATCCTTCTGGAGTTCTTCTAAGAAGGCTTTTTGGGCTTCAGACCAGTTCATATTTCCTTTTGATGTTGCAGATGTGGGTTTGATGACAATGTTGTCCTCTTCAGAATTTCTGTCTTGATCTTCACTCTTCTCATAATATGAATCTATCGTACATTTCTTTTTACTCATGGTGTTTCTTTACTCCTGGCCTTTAAAGAGATCAAGCTCTCCTGCTGGGGAGCAGAGGGCACTGACCCAAGCTTCTTGTGTTGGGAGCCTAGGTCTTGGTCACTGGCTTTGGGAGCTGGGGCCTCTTATGTTAGCAGTTGGAGGCTGTAGGGTTCTGGCAGCTTATCTGGTGTTGGGCTGGAATCAGCAAGGCTGGGACTTTCAGGCAAATCTAGGTTGCCTGCTTTTCCTTTCCTTTAGCTTTGTCCAACTCCTTTTAGATGGATGCTGCCGGGTGTTTATCTGCCTGGGGCCCCTTGCAGTGCTACTTCCCTTATTTCTGTTGAGGCACTGCTTCTTTGCTGTAGAATGCCGAGGCACCTGGTGGTTTTCTGAGCTGGTTTCCACCAGTTACCCCACCCTCACTGAGGCACTCAGAGTTACAGGTGTTGGTGTTTGCCTGCTTGACCACCTGGGCTTCGGGATCTCCTCCTGGTGGGCAGTTGGAGGCTGTAGGGTTCTGACAGTTTACCTGGTGTTGGTCTGGAATCAACAAGGCTGGAACTTTTGGGCACCTGTAGGTTGCTTTCTTCAGCTCCTTTCAGATGAATGCTACCCAGTGCTTATCTGCCTGGGGCCCTTTGTAGTGCTGCTTTCCTTATT
The DNA here is from genome assembly GCF_900497805.2 of Vombatus ursinus. Lineage (NCBI taxonomy): Eukaryota > Metazoa > Chordata > Mammalia > Diprotodontia > Vombatidae > Vombatus > Vombatus ursinus. Next base: position 24,265,955 of record NW_020954608.1, read on the forward strand.
TTTGCTGAGGCACTGGGAGACCCATTTGCTGTAGAATACCTAGGCACTAGAATCTCCTCCTGGTGTGCTAAAGTGGGTCTTTCCACTAGTTGACTGTGGAACTCCACGTTCCACAGTGGAGCAACTCCAAGTTCCATACTGCTCCCCTTCCCCCAAGGTAAGAGGGGCCTTTCCCGTTAATCCCTCTAGCTACCTGGACTACTGCACTGCTGCACCCCATCTTTCTTCTGGTTCAGCTGTTCCAGGGTTTTTTTCTGGGGTGATATTTTTTGGGTTTTTAGAGGTTGATAGGGGAGGGTGAGAGAGACTACCTTTTTACTCTGCCATCTTGGCTCCCCTATTCTGTGACTTTTTAAACTATTATAATTATTACTTAGGAGCTAAAATTAGGATGCAGCTTTGACCCATGATTCATTGCTCAACTCATAGGTTCTTGATATCAATGTTCTCAGTGATTGGCGTACAATAGATCCCAGGCCATGCTGTACTTGGTCATTGTTTGAACTCTAATTGGCTCAGAGTGAATGTAAATACAATAGTTATCGTTTTGACCAGAAACCCTGAAGGTCTTCCCTGCCCAGATTGATTTTTTTTCTTTTGGACTAGGTAAAAGAGGCCATTATTTGCATCATTTCTTACCTAGCCTTAATGACTGAAAGAGGTGTTGCCTCAGTCAAACTGAGACCTGTTAAAGACCTTACCTCAAAAAAGGCAAGGTCTTTTCCTGTATCCAGGGCCATCTCCAGTCATCCTGACCTATATCTTGCCACTGGATCCACATGATTCAGGAGGAGAAAGTGAGGATAGTGACTTTGCACAGTACTACTTCACTTAAATCCAATTCACCTGCAAGTCACAGCATCACCTTCCTGATGACATTGTCCTCTTTGAGAATGAAGAACAAGCAACAACAACAACGAACCCTGAATTTTGAATAATCCCCAATCTAGAAGTAAGAAGAAAGAAGGAAACAGCACAAAGTAGATTCTAAATAAATGCATGTCCCCTCCCTGCCCCCTCTCCTCTCCTCCCCTCGCAGTTGAGGAACAGAAATGTAAAGTCATTTTGTGCAAGTGACAGAAATAGTTTCAAAGCTTGAACAAGAACCCATTTCTTCTGCTTCTGAGTTATGTTTTCTTTCTCCTACACTTTGAGAGACCTTGTTCTGTATTTTACAGATTCTATTGTTCTTTTCCTTACTGATCTAGATAGATGAGGTTATATTTCATAAATATGGGCTTCACTGCTTCCTTTAGGGACTAATCTATTTATAGACATGCTTTTCTTTCCTCTTTTTGCCAAATCTTGAACCATTTAAACCCAGACTATTCCAATTATCAAGACATATCAATTACAGCTGCATGAAATTCAGAAAGCTTTTTAACAATCTTCCCTAAGTGACACATTCACAGATCTTCAGTTTTAAATACTCGATCCTTGAATGACATACCTACACCTTTCCCTAATCTCATCTCTATCATTATTGCTATCCGTTCCCTTTTCACTGTATTCTTCTTCTTTTCAAAGAGAGATAATGTGGTCTTGTAAGTGGAGCACTAAACTTAGTTTTAGATCTTGATTCAAATTATACCTCAAACACATACTCTCTGAAAGTCACTTAAACCCTCATTTTCCCACTGCTACTTTACAGAGTTGGTGTAATAAAAGCACTTTGTAAACTTGATAGTACTATAAAAGTGTCATTAGTAAGTATATGGTGAGGATATTTTTTTTTATTTGACAAAAGTTATTTATTTCTAACACATTTTAAAACATTTTAGTTTTGATGGGACTCAGATTTCAAGGTGGAGGCTCTCAGGAACATAGTTGATGTCTCTTAGCTATCTGTTCCTGTCATTTTTCTTTAGCCTCCTTCATTCTCTTGGCCAAAAGCTTAGCATATTCTACTGGTTCTTCCTTGTTCTTCTGGCTAAGTTGCTTCTTCAAAGCAATATGTCTACATTTGTTCTGCAATACATGGGGAGTCACCAGACACTGAATTTGAGGAGCCCTGATCCTGGGTTTCTTTCCTTCCTGTTTGAGGGACTCTCTTACAATGTACTGCTGGACATCATTTTCTTCGGACAATTTGAAAATTTTGCCGATTCTGCTAGCTCTTTAGTGCCCCAGATGACAAGGCACAGTTGTATCTGTTAGTGCTGGTATTTCTTTCTCACCTTTCTTCATGATAACCAAGTTGAGAACACTCAGGCTGGCATCTACAATAGAGCCCCTAACAGATTTATGTTTTCTTTCTCCAGTTCTCCTAGGACGATAGCAAGAATGGCCCTTATTGAGCAGCAGGTGGACATGTCTGGGAGCCAAAACACTGTGCTTCATGGGGAAGCCTTGTTTGTCATTCCCACCACTGATAAGGACCACATAACCCTTTCATTCTTCACCCACAGCATCAGCAGAAACTTCAATTGCCATCTGTTTTTCATAAAAGGTTCATAGCTTTCTCTCACTATCAGGTTCAATGATTTTCTGACAGCCAGCGACTGAGAAAGAGTTGTTGAACTTCATCTTTGTACAGCCACCTGCTTCAGAGCTACCATGGAAAAGAGCATGGTGGAGGAGATGTTATTAATAAAATAAATGCAGAATTACATTTGCTTAAAAGAATTCATAATAGTTTAACTATGTCTTTAAAAATTATTAAAGTCTATAATATATCACAGGAGTAGAGAATTTGAGAGATGGAAGAGAACCTCATCAGATATTCAATTCAATTCATACCCTAAAAGAATTCCACAACATACCTGACAAGTGGTCCTTCAACTTCTGTTTGAAGATCTCTAATGAGAGGGAAATTGTCCCTTCCCTAGGTAGCCGATTCCACTTCTTGAAATCTCTATTAGAAAGATTTTTTTTCAGACAATTCTAAATGTTCCTGTTTGCGATTTTGGGCCATCAAATCTAACTTTTATTCCACAAAAAGGAAAACTGGATCCCAGAACAGCTAAAGTGCATTGCCCTTGCCTTTGTCTAATTACATAGTCTGTGACCCCTTACCCTCTATCCTTGTCCCGTTCTCCTTTTTTTTCACAATCTTTATCTTCTTTTATCTTAGGCATATAGATCTAGAGCCAGAAGAAACCTTAGAAAATATCAGGTCTAACTTTTTCATTTTATGGGTGAGCAAATTTAGGCCAGGACAGGTGAAATATCTTTTCTGAGGTCACATATTGAATATGTGACAGACAGAATTTGAACCCAGATTCTTTGACTCCAAACCAAATGCTCCTTTTATTCTCTTGGGCATTATTATCTCTGTGAAGGTTTCCTTCACCTTCCTCTTCCCCAACACAAACACACACACACACACACATACACATACACACACACACACACACACACACAACCATTTCCCTCATCTGATTGGCATAGAGATCTTTGCTCTTTGTCTGGTACTCCTCCCATATTAAATTATATCATGTGTTGTACCTTGCATTGTATTACCTTGCATTAAATTTTCTGTTTGCATGCTATATCCCTCTCTTGGAGGCCTGAGACTAGGTAATTTTTTTTTTAATCTTTCTATTTCCAGTGCTTAGCAAAGCACTTCATGTATTTTTGTCAAAAGTAGGAGAAATGTGAAGTAAACTGAACTCATTTTATTCTATATGTTCTGCTTTTCCATTATACTACATTGCTATATCCTAGGATTAGAAATATTTTTCCATTATAAAAGGAAAAAGTACAGTGTATTAGGAATTTGCATAAGATTTCCTTTTTTATTGTTGTTCAGTCATGTCCCACTCTTCCTGACCCATTTTGGGGTTTTCTTGGCAAAGATACTGGAGTAGTTTGCATTTCCTTCTCCAGCTCATTTTACAGATGAGGAAACTGAGGCAAACAGGGTTAAGTGACTTGCCCAGGGTCACATAGCTAGTAAGTACCTGAAATCAGATTAGAACTCAGAAGATGAATCTTCTCAACTCCAGGACTGGCACTCTAACCATGATACCATCTAGCTGCCCAAGATTTCCTTTACTGAGATGATTATATTTTTGTATTATATATTTTTGCTTTGAAATATTAACTCCTGTGAACTTTAAAAAAATGTATTTGATTCCACTGAAGTTTCTATGTAGGATTTAGACTATTACATTTCAATTTTGTGAAACTTTAATTAGAAGAAATTCATTGAATATAGTTAAGAAAAGCAAGATTAATTACAGTGTTTGCTAGCATATTAATATACTTATATAATTTTAAAAGTTTCATAGTACTGAGAATTCATTCTGTATATATGAGTTTTGAGCTCAGGATATCTAAGATTTAGTTTATGCTTTGGGTATAGGTTGGACTATATAACATTGTAATTACTTTCTAGTCTGTAAGCCTATGATTTTAAACTTTATTCCCCCACCCAAATTTGTATATATTCAAGTTACACATGTATAAACTAAACCTAAAACCCTTCTTTCCTATTATTTTTCCACAAGCTGTATAGAGTTAAACATCAAGAAAATTCAAAACTATCATTTTGGAGACATCCGTACATTCATTTATTTATTATTTATTTAGCATATTTTGAGCATCTACTATTTGGAGTGCCAAGGGGGATTCAAAAGAGGTTGAGGCTCTTATTCCTGAGAGGTACAAGTTTTATTGGGGAGACAAGAAAAACTAGATAATAAGAGCTCAAATAAGAAATGTCACAATATCTCTTGACTTCATTTTTATCATCATCTTTTATCATCTATAGACTAGTTGACCTCTGAGGTACCTTTGAGAGATAAGTTTATGATTTCATGAACCATATAGTACAGATTCTATACAGAAATACTCCCTTCTTTAACATAAAGAAAAAAATATAAACTTCATGTAACAGGGCTTGGATATTGACACAATTGGGTAGTGAAAAATTCCCTAGGTCTTCATTGAATTATAATATTTTAATTACTTAAGAAAAAAAAAAGGTGAGAACGTTTTCCATAACCCGAGTAGGAAAATAGAAAAATGAAGTGTCAGACCATGGTTTTTGGGGTGGAAAAATTAAAAAAAAATAGATCAGCCTGATTGAAGGAGAGTTATCATATTAATATGTTGGCAAACACTGGAATTAATCCTGTGTGGTTGTGTTTGTTAATCGGGAAAAGTTAATGGAGATCTTTACAAACAAGGCTGGACATTTTCTGATACAGACATCAACAGGCTATAATAGAATGGACCATGGATTTGGAATCACACAATTTATGTTTGAATCCTTCCTCTGCTACTTAGTACCTATGTAATCATGAGTAAATTATTTATTCTTTCTATGCCTCATTTTTAAAATGAGTTTATTGATTTAGATGAGCTCTTAAGTGCCTTCCAATTCTAACTCTATGACCCTATTATCGGCAGTAAGCATGATTATGCAATCTTTAGGGGTTTAATAAAGTCAGTGGCAGAGTGGATAGAGAATTGGCCCTAAATCCAGGAAGACCCATGTTCAAGTTTTACTTCTGACACACATGTGACCTTGCACAAAACACTTAATCTCATATTTTAAAGCAACTCTTGTAGACTGCAGGTTGCAGAGAAGGTGGCAAGGTTCCTCAACTGGGAGTAACCAATACCATGAATTGACATGGTATGAAATGACAAGTCTAATCTCTATCAGAGACATTTTTTTTCAGAATAATGTCCTTTAGGAGCAGCTAGGTGGTGCAGTGGATAGAGCACCGGCCCTCAAGTCAGGAAGACCTGAGTTCAAATCCGGCCTCAGACCAAACACTTGACACATACTAGCTGTGTGACTTTGGGCCAGTCACTTAACCCCGATTGCCTCACCAAAAAAAATAAAAATAAAAATAAACAAACAGAATAATGTCCTTTAACAGAGCAGAGGTATTTTGAAGTAAAGAAAAAAAACCCAAGTAATTTAATTAATATATATGCATATATAAGCATATAAATTTATATTTCACAATATATTTCTATGTAAATATATTTCATATATATTTCAGTAAATATACAAGGTATATGTATATATATATATGTGTGTGTATATATATATTTAGAAAAATATATATAAGGTAGAAAATTATTTTCTGTTTTGATAATAAAACCTAAGAAAGATGTGCACATATATGAACTATTTTTGGAAACTCTTAAATTCTATAGCTTTTCATTTAAGCTGTAATGTCACAACACAACTCTGTTATGTGAAATGTTTTGGGGGCTTTTTGTTCCTCTGTGATTAGTGAGTTATTGATTCGTAAATAAAATTTGTAGCAGTCTTTACTAACACAACAAAATGAAAATGCATTCCTAAATCTGCTCATTATTTAACATCCCTGGCCAAGAGCAAATTGTTTGGCATAAGCAAAGGATAACTCATTGGCAAAATGAAGAGATGAAAAAATTGATCATGTCATATTAAAGTTCATAATAGTCAAGAAGGAAGATTCTGCGAATATTCAAAGATACACCCTAGACTTTAGGAAAACATGAAAAAAAGTTACAAGATATATTAACTATTATTACCTGGCCACTAGAGACTCAAAACCAAAGATGACTCAATAGGGATCAGAGGGTTTCATAAACAAATTTCTTGTTCTATGTTTGTGAATATTAGTAATGAAAAAGAAAAGGAGTGGCAACTACAATAAATCCATCTTAGTAGATGTACGAGCTCTTCACCAAAGAGCTCTCATTTCTAAAGGGACATTAAAATAAGTACAAAGATAATGAAATATCAGAAAGTCTCTAACATTCTAAAAGAACAGAAGTTTTAAAAATGGTAAAAAACAAATAAAAAGGAGTTGGGGGTAAGGTTTGCTCAAAACAAGGAAAAGCTAAGCCTTTAGGAGATGTGATGTGAAGTGAACAAATAGCAAAGAAAAAAAAAAAGATCTTAACCCCTAATTTGTTTCCATCTTCTTTATCCAGCTGAATTATCTTTAGTTTGGGAAAGGAAGAGCAAACATGATTAAGAGTGAATTGAAGTCCAAGACAGATAAGCACACACTCCAGGGGCACTTTGGTGCTTTAAATGAGTTTAGGTTCTTAGAAACAGAAGAATCATATCTCAGGGCATTAAAGAGAACTTATGGACACTACTGTTGAAAAACTGTCTACACCCTAGAGGAGTTATGGACAAGAGAAGCTATCAGAAGACTGAATAAGAGAGAATACTGTCCCAATTTTCCAAAAGGAGAAAAAAAATTATATACACACATATACATACATATATGCACATACGCATTTATATACATACACATGTGTATATGCACACACTATATATACATATATTATATATTTACATATATATGTATACACACACACATACACATATACGTATTTATTTTCTAGGAGCTACAGAATATTAACTTTGAAATAAATTCTTGGCAAAATTTAGAGTAACTCATGTCATTTGGGGTTCCTAGATCACTATTCTTAGACAAAAAGACTGGGTTCAATCTTAAGAACTTCCCTCTAAACATTAACTGAACAGCTCATGTCATTTAAATTCTCACCTAGGGATATTCCATACCATCCACCTCACAGTCCTAAAGAAACAAATCCCCATTAGACATTTTTACATAGAGTACATTCATTAGAATCATTATAATCAAAGCCTGGTTAGCAAGAAAAATGCTGTTTCCTTCCTTCTACTCCTACATCCTCAGAAATGAACTCACAATAACAACAGGACCCAGTCTTCCCTATTGTTAACTACTTCCAGGAGCATCAATAGAATTGAGGAACCTAAGTGAAGGTACTATCTAGAGCTGGCCTGCTACCATAAGGGTACAGAATGTGGGGGGATTAGAGATGACTCCCTTATTTACTCTTGCATCTGTGCACCTAATCTCTAGCCTTCTTTCACCTCCTCTTTGACTTAATAGGACTTGGTAGAAACAAACAAATAAACAAACAAATAGGCAACAAAAGAAACAATAGGAGTTTCAAATGATTACAGGCTTAATGAGTCAAAAAGTATTGCATGATTGGCAAAAAGGGGGATGCCATCTACAACTTTATTTAAATTATTCAATTCAACAAGCATTTAAGTCCCTTCTATGTGAAAGGCACTATACTCAACACTGAGGATACAAACACAAAAATGAAAGATTTTTTTTCCCCTTCAATTAAAAGAAATATAGGATCTAGAACAAAGGACACATAAGTTCTGTTGTCTTCTGTTATGGTCAGACTGGGTGTCTTATAATTTGTTTAATTCTGGGCACCAGCTTTTAAAAAGGGCGTTGACTAACCGGAGGCTTATAAGGCTGAATGATCAGGATGGTGATTAGTTTTAAAACCTTGCCATAAAAGAAATGGTTTAAGAACCTGGGTATACTTAGCCCAGAGGAATAAGACTTAATGAGGAAGTGACAGTGTCTTCAGCAATTTTAATGGTTTTTATCAATAGACTTATAGTTATTGGCCTCAAAGAGCAGAATAGGACCCACGGATGGAAGCTGCAAAGAAACCCAAAGAAAGCTGAGGAAGAGCTTTCTAACCATTAGAACTGCTGAAGAATAGAGATGGAGTGTTTAAAGAGACTGTTAGTTTCCAATTACTGGTGGCTTGGTGTGTCAGAACTGTCATGAGAGGTGGATCTTCTGTAAAAGGTAAGGGCCTGTGCTCCCACATAGAAGCAACAGCATAGGGTATGGTTCATTCAGAAAGCTAGTGGAAATGCCAGTACCTCCAGTTGCTCAGGTCCATTTGGTGCTAAACATTCCTTTAAACAGAGAAGAAAGGCAAAAGAATAACATAATATCAGAACAGTCATCAATGCTGGTGATTTGTATTAGACTCATTATGTCATATTGGGAAAAAAAAAAACTAGATTGAGCTTGGAGTCTTGGGTTTCCATTTCCACACTTATTGGGTTAGTAGTATTTTGTAATTTTTTGATTTCTGATCATTTCTGGGAGTTTACTGGGTTCAGTCCCCAGGGCGTTTATTGGTTTTATCAATGTGTTTACACAGATATGGATTTCCTAGTGGGAACATGTTTAACATGTGAATTAACTGACCAGTCAACAAACATTTAATTGACTGTGTGTCAGGAATTATGCTAGATACCATGGATATGAACACCAAATAATATGTTCTCTGTCCTCAAGAACCTTACATTCTATTATTGAGCTGGGGACACAATCTTCCCCCCACCCACTCAAGTGGAATCAGCCTTTGATACCATACCCTAGATTAGGCATGTGTTTGAATGTTGATCTGAGACTTTCCTTCTTCTTATAAACCATATAATCATTGGAAGTGAAGCAGTTCCTGGAGAGTATCACCAGTCACGAAACTTTCTAATCCTGCCTTGTATGAACTTTCTTTCTTCAGAAATAAAGAAAAGAGAAATATATCTCTTTTGGTTTATATCATCTTTTATGAGCATAGCCTTTTCCTACCCAGGGAGTCATCTCATATAACTAAGAATTAAAAAAAAAAAAAGGAAAATCAAAAACAAAGCAGTTGAGTAAAACCAACTGAATTAAACAGTGTATGCAATATTCTATATCCATAGTCTCTCACCTCTGCAAATAAGAGGGATCTGTGCACCTGCTTTCAATCACTGCTGCAGAAAAGCTTTTGAAAACAGCTGGCCTCAAAAAGATGCCTAAAATTCTGCCATGTCTGTGCACTAGCTTTCAGTATTTCTCACACTGTTGTGTCTACATGGATGCATGAGTACTCTTCCTCCTGTGATCCAGACTCTTGCAGTTCTTGTTTCTTTTGCTGTTCTGTCAACATATGAGTCTAGTCCCCTTGCCTCCCTCTGTTGAGCTGAGTTGCCTAAGCCATGGACATATAGCATCCTGCAGTTGTTCTCTCTCCATTCTCCTATATTCTCCACTCAGCTATTAAAGTGATCTTCCTAAAACACATCTGCCCATGTTACCCCATACCCCTACTCAATCAACTCCAATAGCTCCTTATTACCTCCAAGAATAAAATATGAAATCCCTTCTTTGATTTTTAAAGCCTTTTACATCCTGGCCCCTTTCTACCTTTCCAATAATCTTCTAATTTGTTTCCCTCTGGTTACTTTATAATTGAGCAATACTAACCTTCTCTGTTCCTCTCATACACAGCTCCTTTTCCTAACCTTTTCATAGACTCTCCCCCATGTGTGGAATGCTCTCCCTCCTCACTACTGCCTCCTAGCTTCCTTAATGTCTTAGCTCAAACCCCACCTTTGGCAAGAGGCCTTCCTGACTTCCCTAGGCACAACTAATGCCTGTCCAGTAAGAACACTTTTCATTTGAACTTTATCTGTATTTGTATGTATATGTGTTGTCTTCATACAGATATATCTCCATACACACACATACACACACATGCGCATATAACACATATATGCACACACATGTGCACATATGCACACACATGTGTACATATAGGTGTATTTACGCATCCATGTATGCGCGCATATGTGTGTGCATGCATACACAGATGTGGGCATATGTGTATATACATAATATATACACATATATACATATGCACAGTACACACATATACATACATATATGCATGCACACATATATACATATACATACATATATGCACACACACACACACATATACATGAGCTCAATGACAAGGACAGGGGCAAAATTTTGTTCTTATTTTTAGCCTCTTTGCCTTAAGCACTGTGCTAAGTGCCATGGATGTGAATGAGAAAAACAATTTCTGCCCTTAAGGAGCTTACCAACTATTAGAGGAAGACAACACACTAAAGGAAACAGAAAAGGGGCAGGGAGAAGACTGGACAGATATTCAGCCAAATAAAATCAAGCAGAGATTCTGAGGGAAAAAGGAGAGTTGCCTGGAAAATGCTGAAAACTTCAGAGCCCTCTATAAAGGGAGGGGTTTGGGAGGAGCTTCCTACTCCACTCTCTAGCACTCTAGAGAGGCAAACAAAGGTATTTACAAGGTATAGATATGAAAATCTGAGTCGATCTGCTTGGTAATAAGATTTCAGGTGATCACCTCAGCCTAGAGTGGGGCCATCACGTTCCAACTAGGAGTTACATACTTAATTTGAACTAAAAACTCTTATTATATTCTTGTTGACTGACCAACTTCACTACTTATCCTCAATCATGAAATTCATTTGTTTTTTTTTCTATCCAAGACTTTGTTCCTAGGACCTATCTTTTTTTTTCTTTTGCCTTTTTATTATTAACTTTAACATAACAAATATGAAAATTTCAATATATACAGAAAAGAAAGAGGATTTTATATGAAAGTGTGAACTTTTTATTATATACGCTTTTAAAAGTATATATAATATTTAATATGATAGTAACAAAATTATCCTGTTGATGAGTATCCCCCTTATGAATTCCCTTCTGCTCTATCCAGTACATTTTAAAATGTTTCATCAAAGCTCTTTTCTTTTGCAACAACAAATTCACACATTAGTTATATCTGAAAAAAAAATTTCACATTTTTTACCTCCATTCTATCACCTCATAACCAAGTGGAGGGAAACATCTTTCTTTGTTAGTTTTTTGAAGTTATAAATCATCATTTCATTGATCAGAGCCTCTTTTTTCAAAGTTTCTTTTTTTTCTCTCTACATAATTATTATGGTGATTGTATAGATTACTTTCCTGTTCTGCTCACTTCACATCTGCTCATATAAGGCTTCAAGGGTTTCTCTGGAACTTTCTTTTTCATTGTTTCTAATGTCACAATAATATTCCATTACATTCATGTGCCATAATTTGTTCAGCCGTTTCCCTACTGATGGACACTCATTTTGTTTCTAGTGTTTTCCTACAACAAAATGTGAAGTATATATAAATGTACATATATCTTTTTTTTTGTCTTTGATTTCATTGGGATATATATCTAGTATCACTGCGTCAAAGGACAAGCAAATTTAGGGAATTTGGGACCAATTAACAGCTCCTCCAACAATGCATTTGTGTTCCTCTCCTGTCACAGTCCCTCCAACAATTTTGATTTTTTTTGTGATTACCTATGACATATATGACAGACATGAAGTAGAAGCTAAGAACTAATTTTCTATTTCTTTTATTATTAGTGATGTAAAGTTTTTTTTTTGTATAGTTACTGATAGCTTGAATTTTTCCCTTGGAAAAGTACCAGTTCAAATGTTTTTACCATTTGTCCAGTTTAAATGTCTTTTTTTCTCATATTTGTATATCAATTCCATGCAAATCTCCACGTACCATTCTGTGAAAATATGAGATCTTTATCAGAGAAATTTGCTGCAAAGATTTTTCTCAGTTAACTGCATTGATTTTTCTCTGACTGCCCAAATATAATTATATTGACTTTGCTTGTATAAAAGTATTTCAATTTTATTTATTAAAAATTATTCACTTCACATTTATAATCTCTACCACTTATTTGGTTAAGCACTCTCCCCTTTCTATAGTTGTGAATAATACATATACTTCCATGTTCCACTAATTTGTCGTGTATGTCATATTATTGTTGTGATAGACATTTTGAGAGACAAAGTTCTGAGCATAATCAATTTATTAGCTAGACTAGTAGTAACCAATAAATTACATCTATGACCTCTCAAAAACCAAAGTCCCTAAGGGAGAGCAGAGTCTTTTATGGTGACTAACAGGATAACAGAGGAGTATAACTTTCTGACTGGCCAAAAAGTAACCCTCTAACAACAGCTTGATGTTAACATTGTTTTGACTTCCCCTTCTGAATCTGTTTGTCCAACTCTTCATGACTCCATCTGGGGTTTTCTTGTCAAAAATCATGGAGTGGTTTGTCATTTCTTTCTCTGGCTCATTTTACATTTGGTGAAACTGAGGCAAACAGGCTTAAATGACTTGCCCAGGGTCACACAGCTAGTAAGTGTCTTAGGCTAGATTTGAGCCCAGGTTTTTTTGACTCCAGGCCCAGGGTTCTATCTACTGTGTAACCAAGTTACCCCTTCTGAACCCCCACACCCCAATCACAAACAAGACATGTGATTTGAGTCACAAAATAAAGGTAAAACAGTCCAGATGGAAGTGTTATCTCAGCTCCTCCCTATAACAAGATTGAGAGATGAGATTAGTTTTCAATTCTCAGGTGATGGGATTAGTCTGCAGGCCATGGGAGTTACTACTATAGTTTAAATCATAGAGATTTGACCTTTTAGGTTAATCAAGTTTCTCCCAGGAATTCAGATTACAAGGTTAGGAACAATGAAAGGGAATATTAAATTTAGCTCAATTAAGCCTTAGAATAGATTTAAAATTAATTTTCACTTTCACATTTATGCATTCATTTGAGAAGTATTACTTCAAATGTATGGTATACAGTTTGAAATATTGGTCTGGGATCATAGGATTCTAAGTTTGGAAGTAGAAGAAATCTCAGAAGTACCTAATCCAACTTCCATATTTTATAGATGGGTAAACTTAGTTCCAGTTAACTTGGTCAGGGTTCAGGGACCTTAAGTGACTTGTACAAGGTCAAAATGGTAGTAAAAGTCAGAGTTGGGATGTGAGCTCAAGTTCTCTGACTCTGGAGCTAGTATTGTTTCTAACATTATGACCTTTTTTCTGTTGTGCTGCTTTTTACTTTTCTAGCATTTTTTTCTTCAAAAATGGAGGCTAGGTGGCTCAATGGATAGAACTCTGGGCCTGGAGTCAGGAAGACCTGAATTCAAATCTAACCTCAAACATTTACTAGCTGTGTGATCCTAGGCAAGTCACTTAACCTCTGTTTGCCTTAATCCATTGGAGAAAGAAATGGCCCAGTATGATTCAATATCTTTGCTAGGGAACCCCCATGAACAGTATTGGCATGTTATGTGCTAGGTCACAAAGAGCTGGACACAACTGAATGACAACAAATGCTTGTATATTCATCACCTCCTGAATTCTATTTATATCTTTTTTTCCCCACAGTGATCAACTTTTCTATTTTTTTGGCCAGTTCTGAATAGTTTGGATGACTGTGATTTTGGAGTATATTTTTAGATTTTGTATTGCTAGGTATCTTCCTTAAAATATACATATATATATGTGTGTGTGTGTGTGTGTATACACACACACACACACACACACGCACACACATATAAATATATACACATATGTATATCTTGAAATTCTTGATTTTTTTGTTCCTTCAGATGAATTTTATTATTTTCAGCTCTACAAAGTAGCCCTTTCATAGTTTGAAATAACATGATACAAAATTTGTAAATTAATTTATGTCATACTACCCTTATTATCACAGTAAAATGGGCCAACTATGAACCATTAATATCTCTCTGACTATTTATCTTTTCCTTTATTTATGTGAAGAGTACTTTATAATTGTATGAGATATATAATTCCTGAGTGTCCTTTTGATGGACTCTAGATCTGGTATTTTTACCATTCTATCTACTACTCCTTCCTTCATTCCTTCCTTAATGCTGTCCAGGACCCAAAATATTTAAATGGTTAAAGTTCATCATGCTATGAAATTTACGGTATGGAATTTCAGACTACAAGCTATATGCAGCTGAGGTACATGATAAGCTCTCTTCTCTTTATTCATTACTTTGGCAAAGGCTTAAAGCACTGTTTTTCAGGTGCTCCCACTTTTCCTTCAATCTGACTCTTCAGGTCCTTCTCAGCAGCCTTGATCCTTAGATCCCTAGGATTGTAATTCTTCTGGCTGGTTTATTTTAATTTCTACTTGCCATCTTTATTGTTGTTTAGTCATATTTCATTTGTGTCTAACTTTTCATAACTTCATTTGGGGTTGTCTTGGCAAAGATACTGGAGTGATTTGCCATTCCCTTCTCTAGCCTATTTCACAGAGGAGGAACTGAGGCAAACAGGGTTAAATGACTTGTCTGGGGTTACACAGCTAGTAAGTGTCTGAGGCTAGATTTGAACTTAGGAAGATGAGTCTTGACTTCAGCCTGGGCACTCTATCCACTGTGCCACCTAGCTGCCTAAAGGGTGCCTTTAGTTTTCTCTTGGTTTCTAGAAGGGAGTAAGTTCTTTTCCTCAACCCACCCTTTTCTCTCCTTTCTGCTTTTTGCAGCATGGTGAGGAAAAAGGGAGAAGGAACCAGATTCAAGTCTCTTATTTTGTTTCTTTGTCTCTTATTGCCTATATCACCTTGATAAGTCAGTCTTGATTTCCTGGGTTATAAAATGAAACTGTCAAACTACATAGTCTATAAATTGTCTTCCACCACCAAGATTCTATGATAAAAGCTCCATAGAGTCTGCATTCTAGGCTCTTGAACTTTGGATCAACCATCAAAGGTATAATCTCCATCTCTTCTTTCCCATGTTAGGATATTTTAGGATCTGTACTACTCTAGGTGTTTTTTGTTTGTTTGTTTGTTTGTTTTTGTAGTAGCTTTGGGATTAGCTGAGCTGTTGGGAGACCTCATCCTCCATTTGCTGTTCAGCTTTTCTATATTTACGTATTTTTTAAAAATACCCTTTAGTTTACTACAGTTCCAACATTGGTTAATACCTGCTATCTGTCCTACCTTGAGGGTACCTTTATTCTTCCGCCCTGTGCAAATTTAGAAATTATACACACATGCACATGCACATATTTATATACACCCATATATTATCTATCCACTCATCTATCCATCAATAGGTTTTCATTAAATATTTTGAAATGTTCAATATTCCACATTTAAGCTTAACCCAGAGACATTTGAATCCCTTCTTGTTTTTGCCACTGAATTTACCATTGAGAATTCATAGAATCTTAGATTTAGAGCTTGAAGGGACCTTAGAGGTCATCTGGTTTAACTCTCATTTTATAGATGAGGAATAATTATTTTTAACAGCTGCATGGAAGTTGGCTTAGGAATCCCAAGTGCCTTTCATTGGGGAGTTTTAGAGGAATAGCTCTGACTCAGACAATGAATCCTTGTGTATTCTTTGACTTCTTTCTATCTTGTGTGATAACTTTATGTGATGTAATTAGCATTACTACATTGATTGTTTCAATTTGCAAAATAGTTAGAGAAAGTAACCACAAGGACTTTCACTGACTGATAAGTGAATCACAGCAATAGATTCTGTTTTTTGAAGTTACTTTGTCTTTTTCTGTCCTTTTTTTTTTTTTGGTATTGCTCATGTTGTGTGTTTAGGTTATACAAGGGTACTTTATACAAATGTATTAGTTCATAAGAGGTGATAGCTGATTGTTTCACACTTATTGTAACTTATAACTGCTACTAGCTTAATGGAGATCCACCATATTCATAGATTATTTTTTGCCGCAAATATTTATTTGCAGGCATGTAAATAGAGGTAATGACTACATAATGTCAAAATCCAGTTTGAAAGTCTGAAGTACTTTGCATATGCTTACAGCAAATCAAACAATATAGGAGAATTGTCAACTTATGTGTGTAAGGTAGGCCAGTAATCATGTCCAGGATGTCAAGATTCTCTGACTTATCAGAAAAAAAAAAGGTGAATGACCTCAAAAATATCAGATTAGGCATGCAGCTGATTATCCAGAACATTAGACCACTTGCATATGGATGTTCTCCATTCTGAGATCTTCAGACAAATTGCTAGTATAGTTATGAACTATAAAGTTCAAAGTTGTATCCTAAGGAAAATGCCAAGACTTTTCCAAGATGGATCTCCTTGTGAAAGGTAGCTGCACAGCAATGCACACACACATTCAAAGGGCTTTTCAGCCTCAGACCACTATGGCCATGCTATCTTACTGCACCTAGGGACTTTACTTGCACTTACTCATTCACATCAACAAGCATTTATTAATCATCTACCTTAAGCCAGGTACTGTGCTAAGCATCAGGGACACAAGAATAAAAATGAAACATCTCCTTCTATCAAGGAATTTACATTTTAATGGGGAAGAGAACATATACACACATCAGCACATACAGAATATATTGTTGTTCAGTCGTTCCAGTCATATCCAACTCTATGTGATGCCATTTGGGATTTTCTTGGGAAAGATACTAGAGAAATTTTCCATTTCCTTCCCTAGCTCATTTTATAGATGAGGAAACAGGGTTAAGTGACTTGCCCAGGGTCACACAGCTAATAAGTATTTGAGGCCAAATTTGAACTCAGGTCTTCCTGACTCCAGGCCTGGTGCCTTAACCAATGTGCAACCCAGCTGCCCGACAGAATACACACAACATGAACATAGGGTAGATATGGGAAAGAGGGAATAGCAAGAAGGGGGATCAGGAAAAGCTTTATGTTTATCTTTCTATGTCTTGCTTTCTGTTTCTGTCTCTGTGTCTATCTTATTAATGAATAAAATAGACACAGAGACAGAAGCGTAATTGATCTCTGGGATCAAACACCAAAAACATGTGTTTCTTTCAGTGGTTTTAGTATATTGTTTGAGTGTAGATACTGGCAAATAATTTCTCACTGCAATGTTCACATTTCCTTCCCCCCTCCCCTGTCTTCTTACTTCTGCTAACACAAGGATGTCAGATGTCTGAGAGGAGAAACTTTGGCTAAGCCTAAAAAACAGAACTCAGATAGAGGTCAAGAACTGAAGCCAACTCATCAGAGCAACAAGAAGTCATTATTTAGGTCAGAAGTCGCAGTAATAGGCATGGAGTGCCAGAAAAGAGAACATGAACATATATGAGCATATACCAAATATTGTGATTATCATTAAACCAGCTGCCAAATTTTATTTTGGGGCAGCTAGGCAATGCAGTGGATAAAACAAAAAAACTGAAGTCAGAAGGACCTGAGTTCAAATCCAGCCTTAGACACCTAACTAGCTGTGTAACCTGGGCATTTAATGCTGTTTGCCTCAGTTTCCTCACCTGTAAAATTGAGCTGGAGAAGGAAATAGCAAACTACTCTAGTATCTTTGCCAAGAAAAGCCCAAATAGGGGTCACAAAGAGTTGGACACAACTGAAATGACTTAACAACAACCATTTACTTCCTGCATACTCTATTCTTAAGGTAAGGACAAATCTCAGTCTTAACATATAATCTGGCAGTGGCAGCAAGCAAATGCCCCTGGGTGTTATAGAGGAACAAGGGGGCAGAGATGCAAGCCTTTCTTAATATTTTCCATAAGTTAATTCCATGAGTAAGTTTTGGATTCTTTGGGAAACTTATGAGAGTCTCAAAGCATCCTTCTCTCTAAAAGCCCAGAATGCAGCTTGATCACATAGGGAACATGAATTGTGCTTCCTCCCCCCTCCATGAGGATGCAGTGCCAAGAATTGGGCTCTTGAACTTAGAGCTTTTGAAGGCGCACATGTATGATATTGGCATCTTTTCAGTGAATGCATATGGTGTTCGTCACATTGAAAGATAAATACATCCCCAGGATGGATGAAACATGCCCCAGTTCACTGAATGGTTGCCTTGAAATTCTGTTCTGCCTCTTGCCCAGCGTACAAGTTTCTATAATTTCTAGCATGATCACCATATTAGAGCAGCTGGTGTGTCTTCACATGTTTCTGGTGCTCGAACACCCTTCTACTTTCACTCTTGAGATAGGTTAGCTATTTTCATCTACTTGCAGAAATGATTTATTACCTCCAAGTTGGGGGGTGGGGGGAGTAGGGAGATTCACAGGAGGAAAAAAAAATGTGAGTCTATCTTTAGCACGAGAATGGCTCTATTGCCTTTCTCAATAGTTATGTATACAGCTGACTTGTCTATTAAATTCTCGTTTGTATTTTTCTATAATGAATTTGCTACCAGGGATCTGGAGTTGAGAAAGTCCAGATCAGTTAATAACTGCTTCCTGCTGTGTTTTGACACCATTTGACTCTGAGTCAACAAAGGTTTCTTCTGTATCATGGCTGTGACATTGCTGCTTGACAATATTAATTGAATGTTTCCCCCTAGAAGTTGAACCATTGACACAGAAGCCATAATTATGTGTGCTTCCCAGAGGTCAAAGGTTAATTGCCAGGCAACGGTTCCCTACCAGTCTACAGTGAGCTTGTGTATGAGAAAACTTAATAATTTATTTGAATCAATCAGTCTAATGTTCATAAAGGGGGAGCGAAACTGGTTGAATGGGGGAGGGGGCCAAGAGGGGAATGCCATTATCACAAAGGTCAGGTTTGTTTGCTCAGAGATCAGCTTTGAATTTTAGTTAGCCAAGGGTGTTTACTAATAAACTGTGCAAACATATAAACAAGTAGGAGCAGAGACACTGTGGCTAGACGTTTTGTTTCCAAAATATTGGCACAAATTGCAAAGGCCATTCATAAAACCAGACTATTATGGGTAAAATGCAGGATCATTAAGCGTACAAAATATTAGGCTGCTTCCCTTAATCTACTCAAATCCAAGGATTGCACATCACAGAGATTCAAAGGCACAAAATAGGCAAAACTGTTCATGAGTAAAACAGGGAAGGAAATGCCAAAAGGAGTGTGTGAATTTAATGCTCAGAAAAAAAAAAAGCCAAATAGAATGTGAAAGGGTCTGTGAATTTCAGACTTTTAAGATAGTATGTGTTGGCCTCTTTAAAACAGCCTTCCCATTGTCCTTAGCTCCTGACCTAATCTCCCCCTTGCCACAGCCCTGAGGTCTCTCTTGAAAACAGCCAATTAATTATGCCAAACTACTGATCTTATGTTAGCTACAGTATGTCCCAAAAATCTTAGTGCAGTTTTTAGCTTCAATAGCTTAAAATTGAACTAAGACTTTTGGGCCATGCTGTATCTATGGAGATGGGGGACGCAAAAGACAAATCCACTTTTACCATGACACAAGAAAGACAAGAATAAAAAGCAGAACCAATTTAGCTCTACATAATTTTCTCCTAACACTAGCACTCTGTTTCCTAGTTGGCCTGGCCCTTACCCTCTCTTTGTGTTAATTTCCTCACATTTCTAATGGGGCCATGAGACAATCAGTATACTGAAGTGCTAGCTCATCTATGATTTTATGCTACACTCAATCTCTCCTCGGCATTTTGCTCAATATGCTGTTTGTTAAAGCTCTAAAATCAAAGGGCAGAACACTGTGAGTAGAATTCCTTGAGGACTTTGTTTAAATGTTGCTACCCTTTCATGCTTTTCTATTACAGAGCTCTCATCAGTAACAATGTGTTATGAGTATATTGCATTTTTGGGGGGTTAAGGGAGGGGGGGTGGCAGTAAACAGAGGCCTAAAATCCTTGCCAAATCGGTTGCCTGAGATTGAGTTTGTGGATTAATAGAGTTTTGGGTGCTATCTCATTCCTGCATTGGTAGGCAAACTGATCAGTCCTTCCCTTAGCTACCATGCTTAGATAACTTATTTCACATCAAACTGGTGATTCATTAGTGTTAGAATTTTAGGCAGTTCAGCACATTTGAAAAACAAACTGGTTGCTTTGCACATCTGTCCCTTGGATTTTTCCATGGATATGTTAGCAACCAGATCAATCCAATTAAATATTTGACTTTAATCAGCATTCTCTTTCTATTATTTAAAAAATGCTCAAACCCTACATATGTTAGAAGTAACTTAGGTCAAAGACTGTGTACTTAATGTTTTATGAGTTATAAATATATTGTTTATGTTCATGAGTCTCTTTAAGTAGCAGTACATGAAGCATAGTCAGCTCTCCACTCAAGTTCAGACATTATTATTATTATTATTATTTTACTGAATTAGAACTTTTTGGTGCCATAGCAAGCTGTAATTCAAAGGTCTTGGCTCTTTTGGAATTTTGTTTAGACATTTATTTATTTTTTCCCAGAAGAGCTATTCTGATTTTATAATTAGGTCACATTGCATTAAGAATAGTTGCATTTCAAAGATGAAGACTGACCACATTCATAGGTTCAGACCAGATTGATCAGAAACATTCAGAACAGAACATACGTAATCAGTTTTCCATTCTACTAAGACAGTTTCATTGTGTTCAGGGCTATTCTTTTGGGTTCTGTGGATCCTGTGTTCTGAACCAAAAGAGAGTTCTTTGGGTCAAATACAGCCTCAATCTAACATCCATTTTCTAAGTAGAGCACTTAAACCCTTTGAAACGTTTATACAAAGACTCAAAGGGCCTCTCCAACATCAAATAACTTTAATAAAACAATATGCTGATGAGTTAATGTATATGAATCGGAAACATGTGTGTTCCCTTGCCCTTGAAGTACGCACAATTTATAAATTAAGTGTGTGTGCATGTGTAAAAGACTTGGGGGATGTTTTTTTTTCAGTTTTGAAAAATAAATGCAATCATTTGGAAATTGCTCTTCTGTCACTGAACATTTGACCAACTTAAAATATGACCAGGTTCTCACATCATTGCCCACAGAATATAATGGAAGTCTGTGGATGAACCTTCTGTAAGAGAATAAACTAGATTATGTGCTATTCACTCTCCTCATGACTGATCTTTTCCAAAGATCATCCTTTAACATATTATTATTATTTAGCAATGTGACAAATTTCCTTGGATTAACTGTTCCTTTTCTAATTACAGTTTTGGCTCTTTATGAAATAGTATAGTATGTTAGAAAGACCACTGAACTTGTAGTCACAGAAGCTATATGAATCCCAGATCTTCCACTTACTACCTATGTGACCTTGGCCAAATGACTTCATGTAATCCCTGTGCCTGAATTTCCTCATCTATAAAAATGAGAGGGCTAAATTGGTTGAACTCTCTGGGTCTTTTCTTTAAATATTCAGGGTCCTATTTAGATCTAGGATCCTATGATTTACCTTTTTCTTTACCTAGAAGACTAAGGAAGGGAAGGAAACAAGTTCTTACAAAATGCTTACTTTGTGCCAGGTACTGTTAAGCTCTTTGTAGATACTATTTCATTTGAAGAACAAGTCTAAAGATATGGTTAGCAGCAAAATAATCTTAATTGTAATATGTTACAATAAAAAGATGTAAAAGAACACAATAATGCACCGATAAATACTACTAGTAATGAAATAAAATATATAACCTGGGACATCAATATTTGTCATCTTCTGAGCATCTTCAGATGCTGCACTTAACTGTTCATATAGTATTGGATTTCTTTTATGTTTCCTTGTTGTATCACATAAAAGAAGGTACACCTATTAGATGAAATTGCCTCACATAATATAATAATAATATATTGTAATATGTATTATATGTAATATATAATATAATAACATATAATAATATAAGGAGGCAATTTCATGTAATAGAAAAATATTGAATTTGTAGTTAAAAGGCCTGGATTTGACTTACAGCTCCCATCATGAGCCCAAGACTTCTTCCCTCTACTTCTCTGGGTCTAGCTTTTCTGATGAATAAAATAAATATTCTAGATGATCACTAAGGTCTTTTCTAATTCTAAATCTATGACTCCATAAATAGGATTCCCCTCGCCCCCACCCATTTAAGACCACCGGAAAAAAGGAGGATCGCACAAGTAAAAAATGAATTTGCTATTTTTGTGGCTCTTCAATGATGTGTCTCTCCACTGTCACTAAATATAACACATTAATGCCTTCACCTTTTGTCTGTGGAATTTCTTAAAGTTATAGCAAGGTTTGCCCAATGCTAGAGGCTTCTGTCAATTTTTTAAATTTTGTGGTGACCATTACAAGTGCCCAATTTTTCCATCCATTATCCCGTGCTTTTGCTGCATGCCCATGGTGCTTTCCTTTTTGTTAATACATGTTCTTGAGAATGTCTTTTATTTCATTTGTTCTATAGAAGTCATCACTGGCAATACACTATTATCTATTTATGCCCCAATGCATGTCTCCATAGTCACAATGTTGATTCTTTGGAAATCATGGATTTCTATGATTTGAAGCTAAATAACATCACAGGGTTAAAAAAATGATAAATGTGAAACATGTAATCTATACATTTAAGTGTAGAAGAATAGATACACAAAACGATATTAATTAGTAGAATAATAACACATTTATGTAGCACTTTGAGAATAAATGCATTATGTTAAACCCAGTTAAAGAAGAGAGTGTGAAAGGAGATAGAAAACAGAGAAAGAGTAAGGGGAAAAGATGGAACTTGGTTATTTGCCAAATCCTTAACCGTCTTAGATTTAATGCTTTTATCACTTCCACTTCTTTGGGGAAAAAAAAAGTATCCCTTTAGATATTTAAGAATGTAAACATTATTAGAATTTCTTACATTTCCAATTCTTATCTAAGATTTAGAAGCAAAAACATTCTTGAAAATCTCCATTCCCCATTCCCCATCCCCCACCCCACCCCTTTTTTTTTTTCCAGAGAGAAAATTCTTAATTTCCAAATTTGAAAAGGAACATTGCATACCATTTTGGAGTGTATTACATTATAATAGACATCAAAAGAAATAACCACATAAACTTAAAAATTAATTGGTAAAATCTTACATAAAACAAAATAGAAACAAATAATTTTTTTTTAAAAAACATATTTCTCTTCTGTGTTCTTTCTAGATCTTTCTTACATGCTGTAAACCTTAGGTCTTTATTCCTTCCTCCTGTCTTTTCTTTCTTTATTCTCTTTTCCCTTCACCCTCTCTTCCTCAATTTCAAAAATATAGCTGTGGTCAATGCATATAAATTTGGTCTGTGAATTTTACTTTTTATCAGTGTGTATGTATGTATATATATATATATATAGTGATAAAAAGTACAATTAGTAATATATATATAGAAGTAAAAATATATTTTATCAGTGTGTATGTATATATACACAGTGATAAAAAGTAAAATTAGTAATTTATATATATATATATATATATTTCCCATATATCATTGTATGATTCATTGTTATTTTTATAGCACCATAATATTCCATTACAGTAATATACCATAGCGTGTTTAGCCTTTATTCAATTGCTGACCATATAGGTTATTTTCATTTTCAGTTATTATAAACATAGCAGCTATGAATACTTTTTGAACAGATAGGTCTACCTCCCCACACGTTTTTGGCATTTGGGGGTCCATTTCTAGGAGAGAAAAGGGCCATGAGTCTTCTACTGGAGATGAAATGGCACCAGCATCACATTGATTGAATATGCCTAATCTGCCCTAATTGCTTTAAGGTTTAGGTTCCCTGTCTCTGCAGTGCTTCCTTAAATAAAGTTACGGCAATAGAACCACTAGGAAGAAAACTAATATTAATTTAATTCAATTTAACAAGCATTTTTAGAGCAAGACATTTAAATCTGTTTGTCTCAGTACTTCATCTGTAAAATAAGCTGGAGAAGTAAATGGAATACAACTCTAGTGTGTTTGCAGAACAAAACAAAACAAAACAACCCTCCCAAAAAAATTGGGTCATAAATAATTGGATACAACTTAAAATGACTCAACAACAACCAAAGTACCTACCCTTCAGGTTATGAGGAAGATCAAATGCCTTAAAATATGGAAAGTGCTTTGCATGCTTAAAGTTCTATATGGTTGCTAGCTATCATCATCACTTTTATTCTCTAATTTCGGATTTAAGTGGCTACTTTTGTCTCTCCTGCTGCTGTAAGGGAATATTTCTCCCTTGTTTTGGTCATTGCAGTCTATTTTACTAAGGAAAAAAATATGTTTATTTCATTTAGGAGTATCTCCATTTTAAAGCATTTCAG
The DNA here is from genome assembly GCF_900497805.2 of Vombatus ursinus. Lineage (NCBI taxonomy): Eukaryota > Metazoa > Chordata > Mammalia > Diprotodontia > Vombatidae > Vombatus > Vombatus ursinus. Next base: position 24,290,432 of record NW_020954608.1, read on the forward strand.
AATATTGCTAAGAATTATTAAAAGTCCTGTTTCATTTTTACAGCATAGGACATAAATCTGATTTTAAAACACTATAGAAATATACGTTCATAGATTCATAGAGTAAGAATTAGAAAAGATCATAGACTTCATCGAGTCTGATCCTTTTGTTTTATAAATGAAGAAACTATGACCTGGCTGGTGAAGAGAACTGCTCAAAGTCACATAGGCAATGCAGTGACATTGCTGGGATTCAAATCCACATTCTCTGGCTCAAAATCATTATTTGATTTCCAATTTACATGAGTCATCACATTTATAACTCATAGATCCATGACAAGATGTAACTGAGCTTAGTAGTTCTCCTGGTGATGATCTTTTTAGATTCCAGACTACCATCATAGACAAGTTCATGCTGTGACTTCCAAAGGACATTAAATCAACCCCACCCAATTTGAAGCTATCTTGAGTCACCATTCAGTTAGTTAATAAATATTTATTAAGTGCTAGAAATGTGCTAGGAATTCTGCTAAACACTAATAATACAAAAAAAAAGCAAAAAATAGTCCTTGATCATAAGGAGCTGATGTTCCACTCCATTCTCTGTAGAAAAACTTACTTTAAAGTTTTGTGATACTGTCTTTCATCTTGAATACTAACCTTTTCTTTGACTTTTCCTTATTCTTTTAATATCATCTGATAATGTGTATGTTTTTTTCCCTTGAAACTGGCTATTTGTTAATATTTCCTAGAAATTTACTCATTCATAAAATGGTAGAAATAGATTATTAAAGCTGAAATGTACTTAAAATCATGCAGTCCAAACTCTTCATTGAAATTAAGTTTCAGAGAAGCTAAATCATGTGTTTGCAGGTCATATGGTAAGTCACCTGCCTCCTATGCTAGAGTTTATTTCAGTATACCATGAGGCTGGGTGGTCCACTGAATAGAGTGCCAGGCTTGGAGTCATGAAGACCTGACTTCAAAAGTGGCCTCAGACACTTACTAGCTGTGTCAACCTAGGCAGATCATTTAACTCTGTTTGTCTCAGTTTCCTCATTTGTAAAATGAGCTGGATAAGGAAATGGCAAACCACTCTGGTATCTTTGCAAGAAAACCCCAAAAAGAATCACGAAGAGTCAAACATGACTAAGCAGCAACACATATTTCTTGTTTTTTGTTTGTTTGTTTTTTTAAGCATGCCTCTCCTCAATATTTTCATTCCTATTTCACTCACTCTGAATTCTGTCTCTGAATTTTTTTTTTCACTTAGCAGACTTAGACAAATGCATTTGAACTTCTTCTAGGACATGACATCCTTCCCTCAGACAATTTTTACTTAGGATTCCTCAGCAGGTGTTCTTGTCATTTGACCCCTACTTGAAACAAAGGTTAATCTTTGGTGTGCTGGTAGCAGTTATCTGGAAATTATAATCCACTGCTATATAAAAGAAATATACTGATTTTCACAGTGTTATTAATGAAACAATTATAGTCAGTTAGTCATTGCTACCAGCATTAATAGCTTCCACTCATCATATGGATTGTCTGACTTTTGATTGATTGATTATATATTTAGATGAAGGGGTATAGCTAGCTCAAAAGGCCAAACAGGCAATGAAAATCAGAAGAAAGCATATTTCCAAAGGATGCTGAACCTAACAACTCGTGTCCTTTATTCAGTCTGGAAGATTTTTATTTTAATAGCTTTGACTTTATACCTGGCCTAGAGAGCAGTATTTGGACTCACAGGACCTAATCTTGAATTTTAGCCTTAGCACTTCATAACCCTATGACCTTGGCCAAGTTGCTGGATCTCTCTGGGTCTCAGATTTCCCATCTTTACACTGAGTCAACTGGACCTTCCAGCTCTAAATCTATGTCATTATGTAATTCTTCTTTGTCAACATTGTTTGCTGTCTTTTGAGCAAACTCTCTATTAGTCTAAGAAACAGTCTTCTCTCTTTTTTCCTAAGATTATTGGCTGATCTCACTTTTTTTTTTGTTTTTACTTGAGGTTCCATGTATCCACAAGTTTTTTTTGTTTGTTTTCCCTTTGTGCCCCTCTTCTCACACATTCTGAGTTCAACTCCAGGCCAGGTTCTCCACTCTGCCAGCCCCACCCTCTGCTTCCTTAGTATAGTTCATGGATGTGTGTGTAGGATACCAAAAAAAAAAAGTTCTGTATCATCAACTAATGAAGATGAGGAGATTTAAAAATAATATATATGTTTAACTGGACTTTTTCATCCTTAGAAGTGTAAGGATGTATGGTTTTAGGTGTGTTTGATAACATTTCACCACAGCATTTTAAACTGTATAATGAAGAGAGAGAGAGAGAGAGAGAGAGAGAGAGAGAGAGAGAGAGAGAGGCAGATTGGTCATGAAGACCTGGGTTCAGAAGTTTTGCTTTTGACATGTATTAATTATATAATCCTCTGCTAGCCACTTAACTTCTCATTGATCTAGGTAACTAATTCCCTAAAGCTCTAAGTGACAGAATGGATGTTGATTTGCATTGCTAGAAAGAATTTCCTCATCTGGTTTCCCATATTAAAGAAATCACAGGTCTGGTTAAAAAAAAGAAAAAAGAAAAAAGAAATAACACCATGAATATGTCTCAGGATTACATATCCTTTCAACTAACCAATGACTTCATTGTTTATGTCTTCCTAGTATACAGTTCAATGATACGGTTGGAGACCTCTCAGAAAGATACCCACACATTAGTCCTGTGAGAGTTGTCCTAATGCCTCATCTGTTTGAGGCTAACATTTATCCTGAAGATAAGAAGCAAGTAATAAAGATTTTTTTTATTTTAAAAGTAGTTATTTCCAGCTTCCCCATGACTACTTGCTATAGACAGGAGAATGAGTAAACAGAAGTGATAGTTATTTGTATGTAGTATATATGTAAATATAATAGTCATCCTGGCAGTATATATAGAGGCCTGCCCTTGAGTCCAGGAAGAGCTGAGTTTAAATCTTACCTCTGATACAGACTGGTTGTGGGTCCTGGGCTCAATGTTCTTTGGTAAGTCTCTAAAGGTGCAGAGAAGGTTCCAACTTGAATTAGAAGATGAGTTTTTCCCACCTGGGATTCCCTTATACTGATGAAATCACAGGTCCAGTCCCAATTGCTTTTTGAATATGTAAGTTGTTACTGTTTGTCCTTTGTTTTCAAAGAGGATGAATTACATCATGGGTGATGTCTTAACTTGCCCACAAATTCGATTTAAGTGAGGCAGAGTTGCACAAAGTCCTCAGCCTCACTCTTTCTTCCTGAGTCATTGAAGTCCAATGGCAGGACAAAAGTCAAGATGACTGGTGATAGCCCAGGATGCAGGGATGACCCTGACATCTTTAAAGCCTGATCAAGCTCTAAGCACTCCATTAGTGACCGCTTTAGCTGTCTTCATGGCAGTGGAACAAATTGCTCTCTTCTGCCCATTCTACCAGGGGAAGTCTTTGCATGCTTTGCGTAGACACCCCTCTAATTAACTGATGTGTTTGAGGCCTGTTGGTTACCCTCAATCTGGTTTAGACTTTTTATCAGGGTATGGTCGTTACCCATGCTATGGCTTCTTGGAACCACAGGTGAGAGTTGGGAGAAGGCGAACACCAAAGGTGGATGGGAAGCCAAGAAAAGGGCTCAGCAAGCCCTGGCACCAGAGGTACTAGTCATCCCTGAACACCCTGAACACCCTATATAGTTGAAAGCAAGATTTGCTATAAATAAACCACTTGCAAAATAATTGAGTGGACCATAATTTAAATATGAGATTTGGCGAATTCCTTATTCATGAGCTTAAATCAAATTCTCAATTCAATGAACATATTCTCATCACAATATTAAATTAAACATTATGAAGTGAGACACTACTATTTTAAATGGAAATGATTGAATAATGAATAAGTTCATTAAAACTTAAAATACATGGCTAAATTCAAATAAAATTTTAATATTAATATTGTCAATTTTTTAAAATTTTAAAATGATTACTTATTTGATCTGGTAAAATACAGAGAGAAAAAACATTTAAGATGAAAAATGAAAGATAGTTAAAATTACAACTAGAATTTGTGGCTTAGGATTTTGTAAATTCTAACTTATCAATAAACTTTAATGATATTCTTCATGTGGTTTATTTATTTATTTATTTATTTGTTTATTTATTTACATAATGGAAATTGAGGTTCTTACTTTTTATGTAGTCATAATTCACTGACCGGATTAGTAAATGAGCTCAAATACAAAGACTGATTCTCATCCGGTTGCTTCACAGAGATGCTTTTGTTTTCTCATAGATTAGAACACCCAGACAATGTAAATCTGAATCTCTGAGAATATAACAGGCCACACAAGAGGGTAAACAGACAGACATACCAGAAATTAATTGTGTAGATAACTTCCTCCCCAGTCTCTTGCTATCAACACTAAGGATCCTTGTTTCCCTAGTCACAGTATAAAACAAACTTAACGAGATTGGCCTTTCTCTCTTTTCAAAGTCCAAATATAATTGAAATTATGCTCTCAAGAGTCCAAGTGCAACAATGTTTATATCAGTTGCAGACTAACAGAGATCTGTAGTTTCCACATCAGGCTAACTAATCTGGTAGGTGCGAAAGATGATACATCTATAAGGCAAAAGAACTGTAGGCTGGACTAGGTTGTTGTATTTATTAATCTACTCTTGAGGGTATACAAGTTCTAAGTCAGTCATATTTTTTTTTTATCTCTGGACAACTATCTGGATTTTATGGCTGCTCAAATGCAGTCATTTTCTGAATTCTCATTTGGGGCTTTTTTATTTAGACTTATTTACTCATGGTGCTGTTGCTACTTTCCTAATGTTTTGCTTCGGTTTGGATTTCAGTGGTGTGGACTAATCCTACAACATAAATAAAATGAGGTGGTCATTCTCTATGGTTAACTAACCAATATGGAAATTTGAAACATGAATTGGTTTGGGGGATTTAAGTGTCAGCAGTCTCACTGGGTCATTTGGTTGGTTGGAAATCTAAGCTATCTTGCCAATCAGAACTGCCGTATTCACATCAACATTTATTCCAACATGAGACAATAAAGCTTGATTTTATACACAGACTGTCATAGAAATAAACATCACATCTCATTAGAATCCATTTGGCTTGATACTCATTTTTTTTTTCCCATTTCCAAATGTTAACTAGTCAATCCTCACACCACCAGTTCGAATTTTTAATTCCTTCCTTAGACAGATGAAATACACACCCAATACTAGCTGATTATGTAGTTTTATTCAACTGATTAAATTATACAATTTTCCACTATCCCCAGACATTTTGTCTATAATCTTTTTTTTTGTTTGTTTGTTTTTGCTTAAGTAATAAGTGACTTGCCCAGGGTGGCTGAGCTAGTAAGTGTCAAGTGTCTGAGGTCAGATTTGAACTCAGGTCCTCCTGACTCCAAGGCTGGAGCTCTATCCACTGTACCACCTAGCTATCCAGATTTTATCTATAATCTTAATGACAAAGAGTATCAGAAATGTAGGGTTTTTTTTGGTTGTTTATTTATTTATTTTTTTAGGCAATTGTGTTTAAGTGACTTGCCCAGGGTCACACAGCTAGTAAGTGTCAAGTGTTTGATCTGAGGCAGGATTTGAACTCAGGTCGTCCTGACTTCAGGGCCATATCCACTGCGCCACCTAGTTGCCCCCAGAAATGTAGGTATTTTGACTTTTAAAAATGAAGAATAAAAAAAAAGAATTTCTCAGAAAATATTTAGGATTCCTAAAAATATAAACTGAAATATTTTAACTTCCATAACACACATACACAAAATATATTGCTCCCTTCTATCTATATAAACATACTTTCAGATTTATTGTTTATGAAGGTCAACAGTGTGTCATGACTACACCATTCATTCATTCATTCATTCATTCATTATTCAGCAAGTCAGTCAATAGTCATTTATTAAGCGCTTCCAGTATGTCAGGTATTGTGCTGAGCACAGGGGATATGAGAAGGCAAAACAGTGTCCCTACTCTCACTGAGCTTAAATCCTAATAATGATTAAGACAACATTGTAGATTGTATTATAAATAGAAACATACACGTGTGTGTTTGTCTGTGTGTGTATATACACATACATATGTGTGTGTATATATGTATACATATGTACATATACATATATACTCACATACACCCTCAAAAATAGTGTGACAATTAATCACAGAAGGAAGGTAATATTGAGCTGAGTCTTGAAGGAGGCTAGGGAAGACAAAAAATGGAGGTGAGCAATAAGGACAATCCAGGCATGGGAACAGTCAATGAAAAGTCAGGGATCTGGAAGATGGGTTGTTGTGTGATAAGAACAGCAAGAAGGCCACTGTCTTGGATTATAGAGGACATGGAGTGGAGAAAAAAATTAAAAAAAAAAAGACTGGAAAGGTAGAAAAAGCCAGGTCAAGAAGGGCTTTAAAAGTCAAATGGTCTGACCTGTTCTTTAGGAAAATCACTTTGATAGCTAAGTGGATTCAAGTTGGCAGAACCATGAAGTATGAAGTCCAAATGAAAAGCTATTGTAGTAATCCAGGCATGAGGTGATGACCAACTGCATTAGGGTGGGGGCAGTCTGAGGGAAGAGAAGCGAATTTTTACAAATGATGTTTTGAAATTAGAAAGGAGAAGTGGCAACTAGGTGGCGCAATGGATAAAGTTTCAGCCTTGGAGTCAGGAGGACCTGAGTTCAAATGTGACCTCAGACACTTGACACTTACTAGCTGTTTGAGCTAGTCACGTAACCCTGATTGCCTCACCAAAAAGCAGAAAAAAAGTAGAAAGGAGAACACTACACACTTGCACACACAGAGACACATGTGAAAGTAGTAGTAATGGCTAACATTTGGATAGCTCTTTAAGGTTTGTAAAGTATTTTACATATATTATCTTATTTTATCGTCACAATCACCCTGTGAGAGAGATGTTATTATTATTCCTATTTCACAGATGAAGAAACATATTGAAGGAAGCTAAATCACTTGTCCAAGATGATACTGCCAGTAAGATTTGGGACATCACTGGAAGTCAGGTCTTCCTGACTTCAAGGCCAGCACTCTTGCCACTGTCCCAGGTAACTGTTTTTTACAAATGTTTTAAATAGTTTGTACTATGAACAGAGCATTGTGCTTGGGTCCAGGGAGATACAAAATTTAGATAAGACAAGACTATTGCCTTGTGGGTCATTTTGATGGAATGGTGTTTATAAAGATGAGAAATATTAAATAAGTCTAGAAAGATTGGTACTAACCAGATTATTGAAAGCAAACAACCTAGTATTTATAGAATTCTTGATTTTCCAAAGATAATTTAAATGTATAAATTAAATAGGCATAATATGCAGTATGACTTAGTAGATAGAGAGCTAGTTTTAATGCTAGAAAGACCAGGTTTCCAGTCCTACCTTTGACATATTATAGCTATATAATTCTGAGTCAATCATTTCATCTTTGAAGACTCTAGATAACTCTAGGATTATAAAATGCAGAGAAGGGGCCAAGCAGTATTGGAAGAGAGAGTTTACTCATCCTAGAGTTTCCTAGATTAATGAAATTGCAGGTCCAGTTCACATGCTAATATACCTATAAGTATATGTATATGTATGTATACACACATATATGTATATATTAGAATTAGTTAAATTTTTATGCATATTTTAAAGAAAATTCTATTTTTGGGGGGGCAATTTTAAGTTCAGTCCTTTCCTGAAGCAAAGGAATGAGCTTCTATTCATGAGGTGCATTCCTACTCTATTATAACATTTAACAAGGTGGCAATTACTTTCTTTATGTGTTAGAAAACAAATGAAAATGTCTGTGTTTATACACTTTTCATAGGCAATGGCTTAAAAGTCACCATCTGTGATACTTTCCATACAATTTAAGGTAAATGTGATCTTTGAGTTAGAAATTTAACTGCTACTTAAAACATATCGAGTAAGTTATTTATTCTTTGTTTTTTTTTTTCTTGTGAATTGCATCAAAGTACTGTTTTACTACATTGTTGGCCATCCAAATCTGTTCTACACCTAAAGGCACACTTCAAGATCCACATAATACATGAAATTTTCCACAATGCTTCCAGTCTTACTTGATCCTACATATCTTATTGTATATACACAAATTAATGCTGTTGTCCAAAAATACTTTTGTAAATGTTGGTCCTATTTTCCCTCTAGATAGTAAGAATCTCAAGGGTAGGAATTCCTCAAAATTCATTTTTATAGATCACTGAGCCTAGTACACTTCTAGGCTGACAGTGGCTTAGTCAGAACAGCCAGTGAGAGACAGAGGAGCTTGGTCTCATTTTCCTTTTAAGAAATATTGGTATCTTTAAAAAAAGCATGTACCATCTACATTTTCTAATGTATCTTGCCCTCTTACCTTATCATCTTCCCTGTTCTGCCTTCTCTCTCCCTTTACCCTTTCCCAGAGTCCTTCATTAAAAAAAAATTAAAGAGGGGGAAAAAATTTAGTGAAAACAACCTAATATATCAAAAAGATCTGCTATTATATGCAGTATTGCATACTTATAGCCCCCCACCTCTGCAAAGAATTGGGGGAACAGGTCTTCCTTTATAAGAGATGACCTTCTGTCAGTGTGAAGGGAAAGGGATACAGAACAAATCTAGATTATGTAAAAACAAAAGATACATGTGTTTATATATGTCCTTATATGTATTCATATATGTACATGACATAAAAATATATGTGTATGTGCACATATATAATATATTAATATAGATATTTTATTATATATGTGTTATATATTATATAACATATTATGTATTATATATAGTATAGACATTTTATATCTATAATATAGATAATTCAAATATATGTAAATATACATACACATTAATATGCATATGTGTATTGTGCACATATATAAATACATATAAGCATATGTATATACTTTTTTGATTTTTACATAGACAAGATTTGCTTGGGGTCCCTCTCCCTTCACACTGACAGTTCTTTTTTTTTATTTTTTTTAGGCAATTGAGGTTAAATGACTTGCCCAGGGTCACACAGCTAGTAAATGTCAAGTGTTTGGTCTGAGGTCAAATTTGAACTCAGGTCCTCCTGACTTCAGGGCCGGTGCTCTATTCACTGCACCACTCAGCTGCCCCCACACTGATAGTTCTTAAAGAACAGTTAAAGAAGAAGAAGGAGGAGGAGGAGGAGGAGGAGGAGGAGGAGAGGGAGATGGAGGGGGAGATGGAGGCGGAGGGAGGAAAAGGAGAGGAAGGAGGGGAAGGGAGGGAGAGAAGGAGGGGAGGAGAAGGAGAGGGGGAGGAGAAGAGGATGTCCAGCAATACTAATAAATGTCTAGAGATGTCTAGCAATACTAATAAATACATTAAAAGTTGAATAGTCTACACCATTGGATTGCCCTACTATGCCTCAATATACACACATCTGTATTGTCACATATTGTCACATATCTCTTCCATGTGGTTCCATTTCTAGAGCATCATGAAGTGTACTAACTGGCAGGTGTGAGTCACAGGAAGCAGTCATTTGACTTTGTCAGACTCATCTTTAGTTAAATCAATGTTAATGATTTTAAATTTCCTTGGTAGAGGCGATTGATGTAAAGTACAAGTCTTCTAGGACTTAGTATACCATAGTAGAAGACAAAAGAGCATATGTGGTCATAAAGTATTGTTATGGCTAAAACACTCAGTATTCAGAGTGATTTAATGATGAGGCTCTCCAGACTCAGTTAGAATGGTCCTCTAGGTACAGATATACTGTCTATGACCATGAATTTGTTTTATTTTTAATATTTTGATTCAATATATTTGTTTTCCTCCAGAATCCTATAATGTTATTTGATGCATTTAAAAATATTCTTCTGAGAGGGTAGGCTTCATAGACTTCACCAGATTTCTAAATAGGTATATAATATTAAAGAAGGTTAAGAACATTTTATCTAAAATAACACATATCCAAACAAGAATTTGTTTTACAACTTACCTAAGTGATCATCCAATCTTCTGGAAACTACTACCCTTGGAGGTAACTCATTGTATATTTAGATGGTTATAATTATTAGACAGTTTTTTCATCATCCCAGATTTTCCTTCACAAATTCTACTGATTGCCCTTAGCTACACCCTCTAAAGCTAAGCACAAATACTTGCTTATAATAATTAATCCTCACTTCTCAGGTCATCCCCTATGGATACCCTGGTGAAGAAACTAATCTCACTTTTCTTGGCATAGCCTTCAAGTACTCAGTGTCATTTCTAACCCCATGTAAGCATATCAAAGTAAGTTGGAATTTAGTCCCTCTGGAAGAAGCCAGGATCACCTTGTTGCCATTCTATAACATCAAAGTAGGACTTTATCATTAAAATAATAAACTCTGACATTTGTATATTACATTAAAAATTTACATAGATGTTACTTATGTTCATAATGATAACTTTAGATAGTTAATAAAGGTACTATTATCATTCCCATTGTACAGAGAAACTGAGGCTTAAAGAAGCTAAAAAAAACCACCAGATTTATGGCCATGATTACATGTCTGATAAGAATCAGACACATGATTTGTACCCAGATCCCTCCTGACTGCAGGTCCAATAGCCTTCTCATTACACTACAATGCCTCTAAATAAAGCAGGGGTTTGTGATCTTATTTGGATATCTGTCATGTTCCTTTTTGACTCTCTGGTGGAGTCTATGGATCCCTTCTAAGAATAAGAATTTTTAAATGAATAAAACAAAATACAGAGGAATACAGAAGTAGTCAATTTTATTGAACTATATTTCAAAAGTGTTGGATTTTTTTTAAAGTCACAGGCCTTGGGTAAAGAACCATTGAAAAACAGAGTAGAATTAAGCATAGGAAGCAGGCTTTGACTCATTAACAAATTCTCTCAAGAACACAAATTTCAGTGCTACCTAAAAGTAACAAGAGTGCTGACTCAAAAAACCTGTTCAACAAAATTTTGTTGTTCTTGTTGCTATCATTTCTCCCAGTTCCTTAATACTACAACTCACCTGTTCTCCCAAAATCTTTCCTTACTTTTCCCATCTAAAAATACCTGAAATCATTTCCCCCCTGTCTTGTTAACTATTAGGATAACTAAATTTGATTCACAAATATGAATTAAGCATCTGCTACTTGCTAAGATACAATTCAAACTAAGTCATAAATAGCTAACAAAGGGTTACTGTGTCATTTACTCTTACAAAAAAAAGTTTAAAAATTTAACAAAGGTCCTAACCTAAAGGAAGAACAAACACTTCATCATGTCAATGGGGTAGATTCTTAAAAACAAAACCTTTTAATGATACCATACAAGCTGCTGATGACTGCCTTTAAGGTAAGTCAAGGTCAGGAAATCAGTCCCATACTTCCCAACCCAATAATTCTGAGAGATTTCCAAAAGGACTCTAACATCTTCTCAAATCTATTACAAAAAGAAATTCACCTAAAGGGATAAATTAATTGGTTCTGAATAAGTATAAAACCTGATTTTCTGGGAGGAAAATACAAACAAAAAGGTCAAGATTAGTCTGGAGCTTGAGCAAATAATTTTAATCCCTTTAATTGCTCCTGTGATTTTTTTCTTGTACCTTCTAAGAAAGCCCTATTTTTATAAGAGAGAATTATGTTTGATTATGTCCCTGGGTGTCCTGCGCTAGTAGAAAGAGCTTCCTCATTGAGAATTCTCTACACAAGTGAAAATCAAGGGTGTTATTTGTATTCTTTGTTCCCCTAATTTATCAGATGAAGAAACCAAGTCCCAGAGAGGTCTGAGGTCCTAAAGTCTTATTAATTGCTAAGTAGTAGAGTTGAGTTGAGTTGAGATTCACACTCAGGTCTCCTGACTCCGAATCTAATATACTTTGTGGTATAAATTTTTGATCATTAACTAGCCTGGACTTCAGAGTCATTAATATCTTTCTGTCTCCATTGTGTCCCATAAATACCCTTTAAATCCTTTGGTCAGACTCAAGTTTGTGCCATTTATTTACTGCAAGTAAAAGCCACACTTTGATATCTCCTTGCTGAGTGTTTATATTCCGTTTTGAAGTTATTTCTGTTTGTAAATCCTTACGTCCTATTGCTATTAAATAGATCCAGTTCTGTGGCCTAAGGGGTGGGGAACCTGTGACCTCAGGCCACATGTGGCCATCTAGGTTCCCAAGTGCAGCCCTTTGACTGAATACAAACTTCACAGAACAAATCCCCTTAATAAAAAGATTTGTCCCATAAAACTTGAACTCAGTCAAAAGGCTGCATCCAAGGACCTAGAAGGCCACATGTGGTCTCAAGTTCGCAGGTTCCCCACCCTTGCCTAAACCATTTATGGATATGTTGTGAATAATCACATTATAATTCTCTTTATCTATTTATCACCAGGGGCAGTATGGTGTCACAGTGTAGCAAGTGCTGGCTCTGGAGAGAAGAAGATTCATCTTCTGAGTTCAAATCTGGCCTCAGACATTTACTAGGTGTGTGACCCTGTGCATGTCATTTAACCCTATTTCCTCATTTAATTCAGTTTTTTCATCTGTAAAATGAGAAGGAAATGGCAAGTCACTCCATTTTCTTTTCCATGAAAAGTATACATGAGGCTATGAAGAATTAGACACAACTGAAACAACTGAATAACAATTTATCATCTATCTATCTATCTATCTATCTATCTATCTATCTATCTATCTACCTACCTAATTAGCTAGGAAGTTATAATTAACTACATATAGTGCATGTAACCAAGAACATGATATACTAAAAAACTATGAGGAATTTAGGGCCACTATAATTGCCAAATCAAACATATTATACAGTAGCAAGAAACAAAAATCATTTTACTGACTACCCTAAATATAGACAGTGTGGTATAATGGATAGAGAACTGATCTTGAAGCTGTGGTTTCAGGTCCTGTCTCTGACACGTATTGGCAGTATGACCCCTGAGCACATATGTTTGACTCTCAGCACTCAGCAATTTCATACAACTGTAAGTTGCAAAGGATGTGATGACTTGAAATGATAGAGGAAATCTGATCACCTGGAAGGTCTCTATACCAATGGAATCACAAATACAGTTCCTATCCCTAAATACATGACAGATTCCAGGCTATCCTACTTTCTCTTTTTCATGTTCATAACTAGACTTTTTAATAACATCTCAGTGGACAATTCTCAGAGAAATAACCCCATAACAAGATTTATGTTACTTAGTACTAAAAGCAAAATTTAGACTTTTAAAAAATTTATTTGAAATTAAAATGAAACATGTGAATTCCTCTCCTTCAGATTTCCCCTTGTTCTCAAATGAATTTTATCATCATAAAAGTCATCATTATAAGAGCATAAAAAGGCTACCCCCATTACTTAAAGTGGTTAAACAAATTAGACTAGACCTAAAATATTATGTTGTAAGTAAATTTTAAAAAATAAGCAACTTTGAAAACAAAACCCCAAGTTTGATTTTTTTTTTCATTTTAGAGATTCTTAAGCATACTTAAGAACTTAAAGAACTATGAAATATGTCACCAAGGCTGTCATTCCAAAAATTGTTTTATTCTGTTTATTTTTCTTTAATTCATTTGTTATGAAAATTATTTCTGGTATTTCTAAATGGTAAGAGCCTATGTAAGAAACTACTTTCTGTTTCTTGGTTTCAGCAATTTAGAATGGCATCTAAATTACTCTTTCATCCTTGGACTAGGAAGGATTCAAAAGTATTTACTCCTTGAGATTGCCCGTTGGCATTGTGGTGCACTATGTTACCTCCTATTATTTTGATTAAGCTTAAGTAGGTTTTCTAGGGGTATTTCTGAAAAAAAACACTACTCCAACACATTTAGTTGTGATGGGCTTACCTGGTAAGTTGATCACCAGTTCAACTGGATGGGACAGGTTTTCTCTTCTACAATTTACATTCTTGTGAAGTGATAGGAATAATTTTGCTTGCCTTCTCCAATGCATTCTGCTAAATCCCAACACACTCACACACATACATACACATATGCACACACAACAAAACTGTGAGGTAGTCACATAGTATGGGTTGCAAGAACCCTTGCTGTCTTTCTAATGATGTGTTTGGCACTTGCTGCCTTATAACAAATAATTCTTCCTGTGCTTGGGGCAATTTGATCTTCCATTTAAGTGAGTGCTGCCCCAAGGGTCTGGAGAGGATGGAAAGAAATTGAAAACCTCAAAGTTAACTTCCATGAACACCTGACTGATTTTTTCAGATAATCAATGAGAAGTATGGCAACTTCACTTTGTTTCCAAACTATTTTATATATTCATGCATGCATGTATGTATGTTTGTATGTGTATTAATGTATATGTCTATATCTATATAACGTGCTTCATGTCTCTAATGGTTTTATTGACATTAACAATGAAGAGGACAGTTTAACAATCTGATATGATATTGGAAGCAACTGGATAGTCATAAATCATAGAAATAAGAAACCAAAATCATCTGTTCAATCAACCAGACCATTATCTTTACTGTTTTTCATTATCACTTTGTGATAAACAATGACTGCCTTTACAATTTTAAACAGGTTCAGAAATCTATCTATCTATCTATATACATATATTCATATATTCATAATGTACATACAAGTATATAATCCATACCAAATATATCTTATAGTCTGGATATATACATACACACACACACACACACACACATATATATATATACATATACACACATACCCACATATTCATCATGTATGTGTGGTTATGTATATAAACACACATGCAAATGTCTATTATATGTATATTTGTGGCATATATTATATGTGTCTATATATTCCCCAGACTATCAAATATATTTGACATTAATTCTTAGCTCCACAATTCATTTGGTACAGATTCAAGGATAAGATGGCATCTTCCATGCTAAAAAGGATAATAACTTTCCTATTATTTTCCAGAGTAAAAGAACTAAAAGAAATCTGCCAAAAGAAGTATTTGGACTAGATGCTTCCCAAGGGCCTTCCCCACTATGAAATTCAATGAAACTAAATAGGCAAGGCTGAAAGGACCATGCTGCAGTGGAATGTAAGTCGCTCTATCACAATCTTATTTTATTTCTCCTAATTTTCCCTTCACTTTCTTTAGTGTAAAGATTGCTTTAAAAAGGGATTCAAAATACATTTTGGGGAAAAATTCAGATGTAATTTTGTAAGATTTAACTCTATAGGGGAAGTCCACATGGATTTGTGTTAAGGTAGGATCAACCAGGCATGAGTGTGGTATTTATTCCCAACTTCTTTTGAGAAATAATGGTATGTCTTATGTTTAAAGGATTCATTGTTGGGGTTCTATTATAATGCAGAAGTCATTTTGATAGATATTTACATCTGTAATGAACTGGGAATTGCCCTTTGATAAATCATGATATTTGGAATTCCATTTAAATAGAATTGTCTTTCTTTCAAAAATAATAAAATATTGATGGGGTTTAACCTTCCAAACACCCTATTGGACATTGATCAGGAAGATCCTGACAGTACTGGTCTTCATAAATTTTGGCTCTTTAATGCAAAGCTTTGTTACTGCCACCTCACTATGGTCAGAATAGGAGAGTAAGCAATGTCTATTGTAGCTGCTTTTGTTTTCTTCCTTTGCTCTATTACCAACTTGCTGAAGAGTATGCTGAATCGAGGCCCCTGTACACCAGGAGGGGTGTGGAAATCCATCTGCAGAATTCTCTCTCAGGCTTGGAAGGGAAGTGAGAATTTCTATTTTCCAGTTAGAATCCTCCATTATAGAGGCAATTAGATGGTGGGGTGGATAGGGCACTGGCCCTGAAGTTAGGAGGACCTGAGTTCAAGGATGTCCAATGTCAATGTCCAATAGGGTGTTTGGAAGGTTAAACCCCATCAATATTTTATTATTTTTGAAAGAAAGACAATTCTATTTAAATGGAATTCCAAATATCATGATTTATCAAAGGGCAATTCCCAGTTCATTACAGATGTAAATATCTATCAAAATGACTTCTGCATTATAATAGAACCCCAACAATGAATCCTTTAAACATAAGACATACCATTATTTCTCAAAAGAAGTTGGGAATAAATACCACACTCATGCCTGGTTGATCCTACCTTAACACAAATCCATGTGGACTTCCCCTATAGAGTTAAATCTTACAAAATTACATCTGAATTTTTCCCCAAAATGTATTTTGAATCCCTTTTTAAAGCAATCTTTACACTAAAGAAAGTGAAGGGAAAATTAGGAGAAATAAAATAAGATTGTGATAGAGCGACTTACATTCCACTGCAGCATGGTCCTTTCAGCCTTGCCTATTTAGTTTCATTGAATTTCATAGTGGGGAAGGCCCTTGGGAAGCATCTAGTCCAAATACTTCTTTTTCTGGCTTCAGACCAAACACTTGACGCTTAGTAGCTGTGTGACCCTGGGCAAGTCACTTAACCCCAATTGCCTAAAAAAAAAATTAAAAAAAAAGAATCCTCCATTATAACATGTCTCTGGATCTAAATTGTATGACTGGCAAAGGTTAATACTAAATTATTAAGCAAAATTTTTGAGCAAATTTGTGTGTGTGTGTGTGTGTGTGTGTGTGTGTGTGTGTGTGTGATAGACCCTACTGGCAATCTAGTGAAGTCTATGGATTCCTTTCTAAAATAATATTTTTAAAATAAAAAATAATACAAAGGATTATAGAGGTAACCAAATAGTGAAATAAAGATATATATTTTTTTCCCATTCAATTTCAAAAGCCTGTGGATACATGGTTAAAAAACTGATTTTCTATGATTATTGCTGTTATAGAAGGACATTATAGAATTACAGAACTGAAAGTATTTGAGAGATGATACAGTGTAAATCCTCATTTTACAGGTGAAGGAACTGCTTTTTCAGCAGAAACTCAGAATTGCATATCTTTTATATAATTTTGGAGAGATTACCATTTTTAAAATCAGCCATAAAGATAGTTAGAAAAATGCTGGAATGAAGTTTTCCCTTTACTAAAATTTTTACATTTCACATAACACATTTCTGTGATTTCTTAAGTCATATCTTTCACAATTTACTTTTTGGATTTTCTTTTTGTCTTGTAAAGTGAGAAGGAAGAGGGGGAAAGAGGGAGGAGTGGGGAGGGAGGGGGGAGGAGGAGGAGGAGGAGAAGAAGAAGGAGAAGGAGAAGGAAGAGAAGGATAAGGAAGAGGAAGAGAAGAAGAAGATTATGATTACTAACCTTCCAGGGCATGAGAAAGATATCTTGAAATGTGAATGCTCCCATTCCTCAGAAATTTTAGAGCAGATTCAAATGATGTGTGTTAGAAAACAGTGAATATGTACTGCATTGCTAATGGTGCAAAGCAAACTGTCCATTGGGCTGCCTCTGTTACAGATGAGATTTGCAATTATGTTTATGCTAAAATCTCTGCATTCTGAGGTTGAGGCATTTGGTGTGTTTATACTTCTTTCTCTCAGCTGGTTTGGCTGCACTGCTATGACCCTAGGAGAGTGGCATTTTCTCTCATTCGGTGTGACAGATGTAGGACTTGAGGATTTCCATTTCTATATCAGAAGATAAATGTTCACATAGTGTTTCTAATATTTAATGGAAGGCCCATTTGAGTATATGATGTCCAGGCAAAGATTTCAATCCAGCAAAGCAGCCTTTTCTTGCTCATTTGGAAATCCAGTTGTGATGATGAAGACTTAACAAAGCAAACAGGATGTTGGTGTTTTTTGTTTTTGTTTTGTTTTGTTTTTTGGTATCAAGAACAGTGTGATCAGATGGGGTATGAGAAGGCCCTTGGTGCTTAAAAATGTATCTAGCTACCTAGCCTGACACTGAAGAATGAAGTTCCTAACATTAATTGAGCCCCTATACATCAAGAAAAGAGAAGGCTTTTAGGAAAATTAACAAATGTATTTTTTTTCTGCCACTCTTTCTTTGCTTTTTTCTTATATCCTGATACCCTTTCTTCACTTTTCTATATGTACCCTCAGACAATCCTGTTGCCTATTGACTGCCCAAAGATTTTTGATTTCATGTTCCATTGGGTCTAGCTCTTCCTTTGGGCTCCAAACTTCAGGATTAACAATTATCTACCCCTCTTCTTTCTACTTTCCTAATTAAAACCCCGATTTCCTCAGTGCCCCATAATCTTTACTAGGTTTTAAGAGGAGTGCAATCAGATTTAGCTATATATGCCATGGTGTTAATAATTAATCTCCTCTACTGCCACCCCAACATTTTTTAAAGGATATCTTGTTAACCCATATGCATCACTAATTGGCAAATTTTAAGGCAATATGACACAGTAGTAAAATTCAGATAGTCTGTTGAGTTGGACATGGGTAGAAGGAACTTTCCAGAATTGTGAATCATATGATCTACTGCAGTTATATCTAAGTCTGGGTTAAGGAAACTATTTCCTGTTAAAGTGCAACACATTTTAACACCAAAGGTAATACATTAACCTCTTATCAGTCACTAGAGCATTAATGTGAATCTGTTTATTAGATACTTTTCAACCTAACAGTTTGCTAAGATCTAGTTTTTATAGGGTTAGGAAGACAAAAGTCAAGAGTATAGTGTATTACCCAAGAACAAATCTAGGTGGGAGGTCCTGAGAGAAACATGAGAGTGCTATGTATAAGAGGGGATAAGGTGGAAGGTGTGCATTTATGGGAGAGAGAGGTAGTGAAAAGGGAATTGGAAGATGTGAAAGATAAGCTTTCTCTACTACATAAGTTTGGCTAAGATTAGTTCTTTAACTTGTAGTGACCACTCAACAAAGAGTGAATGAATGAATGAATGAATGAATGAATGAATGAATGAATAAAGAACTTTAAAGAAATATGTTTTCAATAGGATATCTAAGAATCTCATATCTTGTGTAATCTCAAAATGATTGATGTTTTCTAGTTTATTTTTTGGACTTTGAAGATATTGTCTTCCTTGTTTAACCATACTTCCCAATCTTTGTAGAGAAGAATTTTGAAATCATCTAGTCGAACAGGACCTAAAAAGCAAACTAGGTTAATTCTTAGAAATGAAATGAATCTAGTCCAGAGCCATAATTAGAATTTCTTCTTTCAATCAGGGCAAAAACAAACTTTGAAAGGATTAGGAACTCTCAACAGTGTCATAAATGACCATAATTTCAATGGACAAATGATAAAATATGCTACCCGCTTCCCAAAAGAGAGATGAAGAACAGAGTGGACAAAATGGGACATACATGGTTTTTTGTTTGTGTGATTGTTTTTTCGACATAGCTGATGTAGAAATTTGTTTTGCTTGACTATAGTTGTTTGTAACAAGTGTTTTATTTTTCATTCATTTACAATTAGAGGAGGGTTGGTAGGAAGGAAGGAAGGTGGAGATTTTCTGATTGAAAAAAATAATGCAGAGAAGGCAAAACAAGAAAGAAAAATAATGATAGTATCTTCATAATTTCTCCTGGAGAGATTTTTAAAAAATTTTTGTTATTCAACAATATTTTAAAGGCAATAAACATTAAAAGTCTTAGAAACATTGAACAACACAATGACAAACGGATTCCCAAGGATTTATGATAAAATGCAGGATTCATCTCTTAACAGAGGTGATAGATTTAGAGAGCAGATTGAGACATAGTGCTTCATTGTACATGTTTTGTAATAGAGTATGTGGATTTTCTTCCTTTCTCAATAGGAGAGAGATGATTGAAGAGTTTGGGGGGAGAAAAGGTGGAACTTTGAAAATAAATCCAATACAGGTGGTTATAGTCACAATGGAAGACTGACTCACAGAAAAAAAGCTGTTCTTGCAGATGGGCACATCATTCTTTGACCCTGGGAATGGAAGCCTAGGTACAATCACATTATGTAAGTAAGAGGCAAGGAGCAGTCAGAGAAAAACAAAAACAAATATATATATATATATATATCTTGGGGCAAAATCTCTTTTGCCCCAAGTTGATTATAACTCTCATTCAATATATAATATATCCAGCAAAAATGTTCATCTAGACTCTGCTTAAATAATTCCATTTACGGAAGGCTTTCCTAGCACTGAAGCAACTCATCTTGTTTTGGACAGTTCTAGTATTTTGGAAGAATCATTTGTGCCAAATATATTCTGTTCCTTCAATTAATTCCCATATTGAACTGTTGTTTCACCAACCTAGTCATTGGGACATTTAGGTGGCACAGTGCCTATAGCACCAGACCTAGAGTCAGGAAGACTTGAGTTCAAATCTGATCTTAGTCACTCATTAGCTGTGTAACCCTGAGCAACTCAGTTAACTTCTGTTTGACTCAGTTTCCTCATTTATAAGGGTTGTTGTGAAGATGAAATAAGATATTTATGAAGTATTTAGAACAATGACTGGCACATCATACATGCCATTAAAATGTTGGTTATTATTAATAATGTTATTTGAAACTCCTAAGATTTAATGACCAGAAATCAATAAAATACTCCAAATGTAATATCATGCTAGCACAAAATAATATCAGATTATCTCTCCCACACCTTGCTTAGATGTTATAGTTTTGTTAATTGGGCTAAAACCTAACATTCTATTAAGTTTTGTTTTTAATCTTCCACTGTTGACATTGAATTTGAAGTCTCCTAAAATTGCTATGTATTTTCCATGTAAACTATGCACAAAATTGTTATACAAGATTTGTTGAAAGCTATATAACAAAAAGAGAAAACCATGGTCAAGAACTCTCTAATCACTAATATCAATCAAATTTTAAATTAGAGAAATATATCTTTGCCAGAACTATTTGCACAATCATAAAAACATCAAATAAAAAGTTGAAATAAAAGAAAGGTTCCTTTTGGATGATGAGGGTTAATAGATACTCTTCTTGGTGGCTGATTTTGTAATAATTATATTAAATCATGAATCAACAAAGAGCCTCCTAAATTATGTTCATACTCTCACCTTAAAGCTCTTGGCTTAACAATTCACCTAGGGAAAACAAAATGAACATTTTTTTTTATTGTTTGAATTATGTTACACCTTTGGGTGGTCAATCAATAGAGCTCATACAATAGTGTATCTTGTAAAGATATGGCAAATTAGTCATGAGTGGGGCCCAAAATTGAATACAGGAAAAGATCAGTAAATATTGACTTTGGGAAACTTTCAAATGCTTTTATTGGCCTCTTGCTTTTCCCTAAACATATACATATGCATATATAAACATATATATACACACATATATGCATGCATATCTACATGTGTGTATATACACATACACACAAGTTATACACACACATATATGTATATATACATATATATATATGTAAACATACCTATGTAGAATAGCAATATTCTTCTAGAGATTTTTCATGGCTATGAATCATAGGAAAATAGTGTCAGAAGGAGTGAAATTGAGTACAGTGTAGAACCTCATGATATAAACAGGAAGTAGTATAATACAAATAAGGAATTAGGAAGAAATGTTACAATGGATGTAATAAAAATGCAAAAGCAAAGAAAAATGGGGGTGGTCATATGGTAAGAGATAAATGATGGTTAAGTTCCCAAAGTCTTCAGCATCTTGGCCATACGGTCTGTGGCTAATTTGTATAGGGAAATGGACAAGGGTCTCAAAGGATGGTCAGTCATGGATCAGTTTGAATCACTAATACAGATATGTATGCAAGGTGTGCCAGGTTTATCCAGGCAAACCCTAGTATCTCAAAGAAAAATAACTTTTTATTCAAGTGTAATCATATTATATTCTCTTTTAGTTTTAAAGCATAGATTGTTGTATTATATGTTGTATTACATTTAAGTTTAGGTAAGTTTTGTTATTCTAGTTTTGTTTGACGAATAAAATAATATTATTTGTGCTTAAGTATTCAATAAATATTTGCTTTGACATTTTAAATTACCCATGTGAACGCTAATTTTTTAAAAATTATTTTCAGTTCCAATTTTTCTCCCTTTTTCCATTCTTCCCTATCCATTGAGAAGACAAGAAATATGATAGCAATTGTACATATGAAGTCATTCAAAATATATTTCCACATTAGCTTTGTTGCAAGGGGGAAAAAAAGCCAGAAAAATAAAGTGAAAAAAACATGCTTCAATCTGTACTCAGAATTCATCAATTTTCTCTTTGAAGGTGGACAACATTTTTTCACCTTGAGTTCTTTGGAATTGCACGAACACTATAATGAAAGATACTGCTCATCAATCTATTGTTTGAAGTATTTACCTTCATCTACCCTTCATGAATTGGTCCAAACTTTGCCTAGATCCCATCTTATAACATGTCCCTAGTTCACAATGATTCCTCAAAACTCAGTGAAAGGATTTCAGCAATCAATTCTCCAATGTCTTCACTTTTTCTTTAAGGGCAGTGACTGTCATTTTGCTTGTATGTTCATATAACCCCAGGGCTTAGCACAGTAGCTGGTATGAATTAGATACTTAATAAATGTTGTGAATTGTTGACTTAGTATAGGGTAAAGCATCAAAAATCGACTTTGATCCTGGCTTCTAGTAATCTTAGGTAATAGTCTGCTTGTTTTATTTGTTTGTTATTTCTAGCCCTTAGCACCTACTAAATTTTTGGTTGTTGTTGAATTGAATTGAAGCTCATTTATCTGTCCTTCATCATATCCTGCTTGGGTAACAGAGAGGTCTGCATCTCCTACCATGAGAATGAGGGTTGTTTCCTTTGATTGGATACCTGAATCTTTAAAAATGGTGAGACTGAGCTACACTCTCATTTCAGTGTGCTCTTTTCCATCACCCTCTTTGTACTGGGCTCTTTTTTGTCTTACCCACTGGGCCCAGTGTGAACCTGTGAAAGGGAAAGAACTGTCCTTCCCCTGCTCCCTCTTTTTATCTTGGCTCTGAGAAATAGACCCAGAGGTGTTTATTTCTGTTCTGCGTTGTTTGTGCAGTTTTTTTTAACAATATTTTATTTTTCCTCAATTATATGTAAAAACAATTTTTAACATTCATTTTTAAAAAGTTTAAGTTCCAAATTCTTTCCCCCCTTACCCTCCTCCCTCCCTGATGTGGTAAGCAATTTGATATCAGTTATACATGTGCATTCATATAAATATATTAGTCATCTTGTAAAAGATGTTAAAAAAAAGAGTTAAAAAAAGACAAAAAACAACTAAAAAACAATGTGTTCCTATCTGATTTCAGACTCCATTTGTTCTTTCTCTGGAGTTGGAGAACATTTTTCATCATGAGTCCTTTGGAATTGTCTTGGATCATTGCATTGCTGAGAAGAGCTGTCATTCACAGTTGATCATTGTACGATATTGCTGTTACTGTGTACAATATTCTTCTGGTTCTGCTCACTTCACTTTGCATCAGTTCATGTAAGTCTTTCCAGGTTTTTCTGAAAGCATCCTGCTCATCATTTCTTAGAGCACAATAGTATTTCATTACAGTCATATACCACGACTTGTTCAGCCATTCTCCATTTGATGAACATCCCCTCAATTTCCAATTCTTTGCCACTACAAAAAGAGCCTCTATAAATATTTTTGTATAAATAGGTCCTATGTCCCCAGTTTTAAATGTCAGAAGTGATCCCCACAGGACAGGGAGTTCTACCCATGATGACCTTGGAACCAGGATTGCAGCCAGGGTGGTAAAGGAAACTGGCCAGGCATTGAAGCCCTGAGAAGCCAGAAGAAGTCCCTGGGACCCAAAACTGAGGAGGGCTTTCAACTTGGGACTGGGACTGTGTTCTATAAAAACTGAGATAAACTTGGAAGTTACTGCCCTTCCCCTCATCAGGGATTGAGGTGTAAGAGAGGAAGGGGATTATACTTCTTGTGTGTTACCAGAGTAAGTTTTTTATATTTGTGATTCTACTTTCTTACATAAACATTCCCGTGTAAAAGGCTCTGTCTTACCCTATGTATGGTTACTTCTGTGTCCCACAAAAAGGTCTTCTACCTACTGCTAAAAATTACCTCTTTCTTTAAAAAGTTGTAAAAGATTTTCTGAATCTTGGTGACATCTGTGCATCTGTGATTTTTCTATAAGTTTTTCACAAAATATATAACTTTCCATAACTTTCCTCAGAGCATTAGAAATTGTTTTCTCTTCAAAGTCCTTATGGAAGAACCTCATACCTCTCCTACAGTAAGAACTTCTCAAAACCTTGAACCATCTGGTGCATATTTTAGATTCCCTTCTCCTTAGAGGCTTTTTCTTCTTTGTTTTCCTTTTCAATGTTTTCTTTCAGTAGTACAGGAAACACTTCATCCTCACTGAAGAAAATTTACAACTTAGGTTGTAGTCAGTATTGCATTTTAGTATTAAAGCAGGGCTTAAAGTCCCATTAACCCAGGAACTCTTAAAGAATATACTCAGAGGATGTAAAATAATCTTTGTAGTGGCAAATATTCCACAAGCTTAACTTAAGGCACTTCTAGGGTGTGTGATGGAAAAGAGAGGGGGAGTTAAGTCAAAAGCAACAATTTAGTAAATGCCTTAAACATAAACACCTATTTTGGTTTTTAGGCCTTTCCTCTCTTCCTGCTGGTGTTAGTCACCATCCCACAGTTTCCCTTTCATGTCACAGACAGTATGCTAACTCAGAAAAGAAAGAAATGTCTGTTCTAAAGCTGTCATCACTCTAAAAATAGCTATCCTTGTCTACTGTGAAACAAAAGTGTAGTCAGACCATATTTCCTTGAAGTGGCCTATACTGTCTGATTGGGAAGGCTAGTATTGGGAGGGGAAAAAAATCTTCATCTTTAGCTACTAAAATATCACCTTTTTTTGTTTCTCTACAAAATATTTCATAAATATGTACCAAAGATAAACCAAATCAGTTTAGTAATGTGGAGTTCAATGAATCCTCCTCCTGACATTTCAGATAAACTACCAAAGGAATGTTTATTATTACCATGCAAGCAAATGGTATATTACATGGAGGAAACAACTTAGTACTGTTATTCTACCCATAAACAAAGTTTGCCTTGTAGTATTCTATTTTATTCTAAGCCTACCGCCATCCATCAAATTGAAATTAAGGGGCATGTCACCATAATTTATTTTTGGCCAGCTCCATATCCCATGTAACTAGAAATGTCTCTTCCCATAGACTGTGAATCTGTCCCCAGTGAAAAGTTGACAGCCCATCATGCATTCTGCCATTCCTCAGAATTGCCCCCTCTGTAAAAAGCCACAATGTCAGCTATAGTGGTTATATGAGATGAGGGAGTGTGTTGCTTATATATTTTAACAGATTTTCATAACAGAGCAGGTCTTTGGGGCTCTCATGAAAGCTATAACTTTTATTTAACAGATCTGCTCATAGTTATCATGTTTCTGAGCAAAAGAGTATAAAAGTTTGTTAAATTTACCCCCCCCCCACCCTGCTACATATACACAGGCACAGGCACACATAGAAACATACACACACAAACATGCACACAACCACAGACACACACCTTTTCAGGAAAGTGACCCACAAAAGATAGGAATAACCATTGGCTATGTCTAACATCATAACAGAGATTTTTTTTTTAATTCTTTAAATAAAGAAGATTTTAATCAAAGGCTATCCTAATCAACTAAATCAAGTTGATCAGGTTATTATTTAGTGCTTCACCAGCAATGATTCTCTGAATTAAAGTATATAATTATAAAAACACCAATGATCACAATGAAAAACTAAATGAAAAAAATGTTACTTAAGTCCTTAATATGTGCCAGTCCTTGTACTAAGAACTAGGAGTTGAACTAGAAATGTGAATATAGGACCTGCCCTCAACTATCTCACATTTTAAAATAAACAGGCAACATTTAAGTGGTATCCCAGGAGGGTTATTATATTTTGAAAAGTTTCAGAGAAGGTGAATGGAATCATAAGAGAGTAAATTGAGACATCTTCCCTAAAACAGATGGCAGCATTTACTCAATCACAGAAAGAAGAGGGTAGGGAGAGGGAAAGGTAGCAAGAAGGAGATCTGCAAAGTAGTTGGTAAGGAGATGCCTGAGGAACAGAGTGAAATTATAGTTGGAGTTAGACTGGTCTGAAATAGGGGGTACTGTGGGACACTGATGAGACAAGACAGTAGATCCCTGAAGTGGAAGTTCTAGAGATGAAAGTTTTAAGTGCTTTATGGTGTGGCCTCTGGTCTGGGCATATAAATGTATGAGTCATATAATATCACTTAATCAAAATAAATTAATAATATATTACCTAGAGACTTTGGGTACAATACTGTTACATCAATGTCAAAATATCATGAATAAACAGAATTTGTTTTCCCAAAGAGAACATTATGAGTATTGGCTACTTAAAAAAAATTGTGTTTAAATTTGCAACCATCATTTTTCCAGTAATGGTGCATGGTTGGGGGTCATAGAACATGATAGTCTATGATGAATTGAAGTGTCAACTCACTCAAAGACAAATTGAGAGGCAATTGTTGGATACAAGAAGGTGGAACTATATCACAAACATGAAATTACAAAAGAGAAGTGGGGGGGAGGGTGGAGCCAACATGGCAAAGGGAAAGCAGTGATGAGCTCTCCCTCAAACCCCTCCAAATACCTACAAAAAATGGCTCTAAACAAATTCTAAAGTAGCAGAGTCCACAAAAAAACAGAGTAAAACAAATTTCCAGCCCAAGACAACCTGGAGGGATGATTGGAAAAGTATATAACGCCGGACTGGGAGAGGAGCACAGTTTGGCATGGGCACGCAGGCCGCAGCAACCCTGAAGCAGGCCTCAGAAGACTGAATGGCGGGCAGCTGTGGTGGTTTCCATACTTCTCAACCCATGAATGCCAAAGACAACTTAGAAGGTCAGTGGGAAAAGTATGTGACTGCGGTGAGAAAAGAAGCTAGGTCTCAGCTACCCCAAGGGCAGCGACTGCCTCCTGAGCTTCAGGCCCACAGATTGAGGGGGAATCAAGTGGCTGATCAGAGGGGAATTGCAAGGATCTCTTTGCCAGTGCTGAGGTAGGAATCTCTTGCTTTGCCCATGATTGGATCTGGGTCACAGTTCTGAGGGGCGGTCCTGGGATAAGGAGGAGCGCTAACATGGTGGAGCTTGTTGTGGTGGTGGAGAAGAAACACCTCACCCCTTATCATAGCACCTTGAAAGAACTGAAAATTTTCAGGTCCCTAGAAGTATCTCTGAAAACAGTTGTACAAACCCCCAAAGCTTGGGACAGTACATTCTTCACATTGGAAACAGATTCTTACCTTAACAAAGAGTTTAAAACTCAAGTAACTAGTTGGGATCATGAGCAAGCAGCACAAAAAGAGTCAAACTATATTATCTTATTTTGGTGACAAAGAAGATCAAAACATACAACCAGAAGAAGACAACAAAGTCAAAGCCCCTACATCCAAAGCCTCCAAGAAAAATATGAATCAGTCCCAGGCCTTGGAAGAGCTCAAAAGGGATTTTGAGAAGCAAGTAAGAGAAGTAGAGGAAAAACTGGGAAGAGAAATGAGAGTGATGCAAGAAAATCATGAAAAGCAAGTTAACAGCTTGCTAAAGGAGACCCCAAAAAATACTGAAGAAAATAACACCTTAAAAAATAGCCTAACCCAAATGGTAAAAGAGGTCCAAAAAGCCAATGAAGAGAAGAATGCCCTAAAGAGCAAAATTGGACAAATGGAAAAGTAAGTCCAAAAGATTACTGAAGAAAATACTTCCTTAAAAATTAGAATAGAGCAATTGGAAGCTAATGACTTTATGAGAAATCAAGATACTCTAAAACAAATGCAAAAGAATGAAAAATTGGAAAACAATGTGAAATATCTCATTGGAAAAACAACTGACCTGGAAAACAGATCCAGGAGAGAGAATTTAAAAATTATTGGACTATCTGAAAGCCATGATCAAAAAAAAGAGACTAGACATCATCTTTTTTTCCCTTTATTTTAGTGAGGCAATTGGGGTTGTGACTTGCCCAAGGTCACACAGCTAGTACGTGTCAAGTGTTGAGTCTGAGGCTGGATTTGAACTCAGGTCCTCCTGATTTCAAGGCTGGTGCTCTATCCACTGTGCCACTTAGCATCCCCTAGACATCCTTTTTCAAGAAATTATCAAGGAAAACTGCCTTGATATTTTAGAACCAGAGGGCAAAATAGAAATTGAAAGAATCCACCAATCACCGCCTGAAAGAGATCCCCAAAGGAAAACTCCTGGGAATATTGTAGCCAAATTCCAGAGTTCTCAGGTCAAGGAGAAAATATTACAAGCAGCCAGAAAGAAACAATTCAAATATTGTAGAAACACAATCAGGATAACACAAGATTTAACAGCTTCTACATTAAGGGACCACAGGGCATGGAATATAGTATTCCAGAGGGCAAAAGAGATAGGATTACAACCAAGAATCACCTACCCAGCAAAACTGAGTATAATTCTTCAGAGGAAAAAATGGCCATTCAGTGAAATAGAGGACTTTCAAGCATTCTTGATGAAAAGACCAGAGCTGAATAGAAAATTTGAATTTCCAATACAAGACTCAAGTGGAACATGAAGAGGTAAACAGGAAAGAGAAATCACAAGAGACTTATTAAGGTTGAACTGTTTACATTCCTGCATGGAAAGATGATATTTGTAACTCATGAGACCTTTGTCAGTATTAGGGTAGTTGGAAGGAAAAAAATTATATGTATGTATATAGATAGATAGATAGATAGATAGATAGATAGATAGATAGATAGATAGATAGATAGATAGATAGATAGAGGGCACAGGGTGAGTTGAAGATGAAGGGGTCATATCTGGAGAATAAAATTAAGGGGTGAGAGAGGATTATACCAGTAGAAGAAGAAAGGGAAAGGTAGAACGAGGTAAATTATCTCACAAAAAACAGAAAAGGTTCTTACAGTGGAGGGGAAATGGGGGAAGGTGAGAAGGAATGAGTGAATCTTATTCTCATAGGATTTGACTTAAGGAGGAAATAACATACACACTCAATTGGGTATGGAAATCTGTCTTACCCTACAGGCAAATAGGAGGGGAAGGGGACAAGAGAGTAGGGGAATGATAAAGAGGAGGGAAGATTGGGAAAGGGGGTAATCAGAAGCAAATACTTCTGAGGAGGAACAGGGTCAAAAGAAAGAACAGAATAAATGTGGGGGTGGTATAGGATTAAGGGAAATACAGTTAGTTTTTCACAGCATGTCTACTATGGAAGTGTTTTGCATAACTGCACATGTATAACCTATATTGAGTTGCTTGCCTTTTCAATGAGGGTGGGTGGGGAGGGACTAAGAGAGAAAATTTGGAACCCAAAGTTTTAAAAACACATGTTTAAAAAAAAAGTTTTCACATGTGACTGGGAAATAAGAAATACAGGAAATGGAGTACAGGAATCTATCCTGCCCTACAGGAAAATAGAAGAAGAAGTGGGGGAGAGATAGCAGGGAAAGCAGACTAGGGGAAGGGGTATTCAGAATGCATGCTATCTTGGGGTGGGGGGAGGTGTGAGATGGGGTGAAAATTTGGAACTCAAAATCTTGTGGAAGTAAATGTTGAAAACAAAAAATAAGTCCTTAATCATCTGAAAAAAAAACAAAACAAAAGAGAAGTGGCATAAAATATGTCATCAATGAAATGTATGATAGAAAATGAAAACAAATTGGTCTCCTGGATAGACCAAGAGATAACAAAAGGACAGTTTTCATGTTCCAATACTATCTTTATAATGTCGAGGTATCTTGAAAAAGGCATTTATATAAGTATGAACCCTGTGGCAAACTGATAGGAAGTCATGGAAAAGAGCCAGCCAATATGGGCAATAATGTGTGAGTTGTGATTTGTACCTTTAGATGGTATAGCTGGATCTATTAAATAACAGCTGCATTGGAGAACATTGGAGGCAGAAGGTTCATTTCAACTCTTTTGCAAAGCTGCGGTTACACAGTTGTAGAAAGTTAGTTTCATTACATGCATATATATGTATATATATACACACACATACATACACATACACATATTATCTATACACACATGTGTATATAGAAACATTGCATATAATTTCATTTTTTCCATGTATATACATATATGTAAATAGATAGTTACATTACATATAATTGGTATGCAGTAGAGTCAAACAGACATGACAGCTTATTAGAAATTTGGTATTGCTGTATTAAATATGGAAAGGTAAACAATTTCTTAAAGGTTTTCACAGCTCTTTTAAACCTATCTAACTTTCCAGTGAGGGAGAATAAAATTTATGCATATACATGGGATTCTTTTCTTTTTTTATTCTCTCCTTAAAAATAAAATGTTGTGTATATCTTTTGTTTTTACATTACCTAAGTTTTCTCCTAAATCTCTGTCTCTCTTCCATCCCAGAAAGCTATACCTTATAAGGAAGAAATTTTTAACAAGAAAGAAAAAATTCACCAAAAATCAATCAACATAAAAAAAAATCTGACAATACGTACAATGTTCCACACCAGTGGACCCCTCCCCTCCACATTCGCAAATCATGTGCTTATTTTCTAATGTGATGGAAAATTATCAAGAGTCAAAAAGATAATCTTGTTAAAGTAGTTATATCCTAATAAAACTGATAACCACTTTAATTTTTTTCAGCCTAAATAGAAATTTGGGCCATGCAGAAATACAGATACTCTGCTTCAAGTAGTATTATGCATTTTTATAGGTGTAATGAAGTTTTTCTTCATATCTACAGTAAGAAAAAAAACATGAAGAAACTTGTTAAGTCATCAAAAGAGGCAGGGGGGAAAACGTTCTCCCAAACTCCTACACACAGCTGTTACCAGAAACCTTCATAACCTTATAATCACTTAGTGATGAACCAGGAACCATCAAACATCCTAATTTTTTTTTATTTTACTTAATCTCTCATGAGAAGGTCATTTTTCTTGTTTGTCTGTAATCAATTTTCCTTTAATATGCAGGTGACACGTAAGAAAAGTAGGGCTCCGGCTTCCTGGTGAGTTCCCATCACTCTAGAGAACAACAATGGAATCCACAATTTCAAACCTTCTTTTAGGATAGCAAGAAAAAACAATATTAAAATTTTAGATTAAGCATGGCTACTCTAGGAGTCTTTTTCCAATAACCAACAACATTCTTAAATGTAGCCTTAACCAAATTTAAATGTAATTGAGAAATATTTAAGAAAATAAATAAAAATAGAATAGACATAGATTATATTACTACATGATTTTCTAAGTTAATATGTAACCTTCAGGGATCCTTGAGTATAAGGATACATAAAAAATGGCCCCCATTTTTATTTGATTTCCCTACTACTCTAAGAAATCACAGGTCTTGATAAGTAAAAAATCAAATAGAATTAATTTCAGCTATGACTAACCTGTGTCATTTGCAGGTAGGAGTATATGAAGTGATTTAACAGCTCTCAATACAGCCATGGATTTAGACCTAGAAAGGACTTACAGATCATTTACATCAGCCCCTTCAATTTATAGGTAATGTAACTGAGACCGAGAGATCTTAGATTATTTGGTCAGAGTTTTTCAAGTGGCAGAGTCTTAATTTTTGAACCCAGGTCTTCTGACTCTTAACTCCAGTATTTTGACTCATATTTCACTTGCTATCATAATCTGATCCTTGAGGTAAGAATTCTGGGATGTCAGTAATAGTTTCAGCATCATGGTGGTAGACATTCAAAATGCCTTGTTTTATCAATTGTTGTTCAAAAGCCTATTCATGAACTCATTTGTGTTCTTTTCTGTCTATAGGAATTACGTGGATGAGAGTTCACAATAGAATCCAATCTTCCTGAATCCAAATTCTTAGCTTAGTGTAGTCAGTAGAACATAGATAATACCAGAAATTATCTTAGAATGCATGATAAAGCTTTGCATTTTAGGTAAAAAAAAAAAAGTATTCTTTGGGGACTGAAGGATAATGCTAGATGTTAATTGCAATGGAAATGGAAAGGAATTACATTCCTTGCAAAGTCATTCATGAAAACATAAAAGTGCTTCATCTTGTCCTCAAAAGATCATGTTGTTGGATGTGTTTCCACCAGTGCTCCATTTCATTTTTTTTCTTGGAACTGCTTTAATAAAAAGTTTCATGCACCAAAATGCTTTTGCACCACTAAATATCTTGCTAAAAACCTGATTGGTGAGAGCTACTCAATTGTGCCTTCCTAAACTGTGACCACAACTGATTGCATTCTTAAGAGTTGTGGGAGTGAAATTGAAAGCCACTTTTTGTGAAACAGAAAGCCTCAAAGTAATTGCTATGTGTTGTGACCTGCCCTCCAGTTTGGAAAATAGATATAAAGAGTGTGTTTTCCCCAAGAACTCACTGTATATACCACTACCACGCACCGTCTGTACTTTACCAGTTAACATTACTTTAGCAAGCTTGTTATTAGAAGGTCAACACCTGCCCCATAAGTATAGAATGGGGAAGTTATATTATATTTGTGTTTGGTGAAATGAAGTGTTATCCAAACTCTGATGTGGTGTGGGCCTTTTGTGTTGTCTGTATTTATGGGAGCTGACTGCTACTTAAGATATACCAAATTTGGTAAGAGAGCTTGAGCTTGGTTTTGAGTTCAACTTGAAATGATCTCTATGACCAGAGTTTGGGTCATGTACACTTCAACCTATAGTTTTCAACTAAGTAAGATGTACACACACACACACACACACACACACACACACACACATGTGTATAGACACACACATACACAGATATGTGTACCATAGACCATTTTGGCCCAAGGACCAGGTAAATTAGATTTCACCACACTCCCAGCGTTCTCTTGTGTCCTTAAGGAAGTGTGGGGTCCTCAAATGGCTCTAGCCAGCACTGATAGTGTTTTCCCTCCACCAGCTAAAGGGGCTAGGTGCCCTACATCCCAATTCCAACCACTAATACTCAGATTAGCTTTTCCATAGAAAAATTTACTTTAAAAGGTATAATCACAAATATACAGACTCATTCCTCTAAAACATAGGAGGCATAATCTTTCTTCCCCCTGCAACACCTTAGTTTCTGGGGAGAGGAAGGGGATTAAGTTCTCAGTTTAGTTTGGTTGCCATAGAACATAGTTCCAGTTCCAAGTCCAAAACCCCACTTAGGCTCGCATCTCAGGCACTCTGACTTCTCAGAGATTCCATGCTGGAGTGGTTGGATGTACCATCTGGCTTGCAATCCTGGCTCCAATGTCACTATGGTTTGGGATCCTAGGTCTTGTATGAAGTACCTCCATCATCTAAATTTAAGGGAGGACATACAACACAGAATAAAAACAAACATCCCCTGGTCCTTTTCTCAGAGTCTAGGTAAAACAGAGGGAGCAGGAGAAGACAATCCTTCCTCTCTTACCCTTTAAGTTCATGGTGCCTATGCAATGGGTCAATGGTGATCTTCACCCTCTGGACATAGAAGATGAGTGTTACTGAAAATATCAGCAGAAAGACAATAAATGACTCAGTCTCATGAGTTTTAAAGACTCAGGCAGCCAAATAAAGGAGACTACCACTGTTCATTCAGAAAGGGATGCTGCAATGCTCCAAGTTAAGAAAACTAGGAGTGTTCAACAGGCTCCTCAAGGGTGTCTCCCAGTTAAGAGAATTGGGCATGCCTAGAGAAGGCCAATTTAGATACTATTTAACCTTTAATTAAGTTGAGTGTTAAGATCATTAAGTTCACATTTCAACATGATAACTTGTACTCTGTGTTGATTTTTAATGTCTGTCAGAATTTGGCATCATTAATTAAAGTTATAATTATCTTATAAAAAAAATAATCTATTTGTATCAATATTAACAAAAGTGATCTCAAATAATAGAATTGGAAAGCACCTGAGGGGTATTCCAGCCACCTAATCTTACAGATAAGAAAATTGAGATTTAAAAAAGGATGAGTGACTTTCCCAAGGTCACACAATAGTAAATAACAGAGCTGGAATATGAACTCAGAATCCTCTGCCTGCAGATTTTATGTTCATTCCACTATTCCCCCATTTTGTGCATTAAAATTGAGACATGTTCAAGGTTCTTTACAATATTTTCCAAAGTATTTGGTTGTATATGTATATTTGCCTTTTTTATAGCTCCCTTAAGTCTGGATGGCACAAATTTTCAAAGTACAATACATGATTTTATTAGTCTTCACCCTATAGATGTTAAGTTATGTGCTACAGCTGTTATACTCATTTTTCAGGTGAGGGAATTGAGTTTCGGGGTAGTTAAGTGATTTGTTCATGGTCACATAATTAGTGTCAGAGGCAAGATTTGAAACTAGGTCTTCTCTGACTTCTCTTTTCCCTGTACTACACTGCCTTTTTGTTGTTGTTGTTGTTGTTGTTGCTGTTGTTGTTGGGGGTTGGGGGAAGAAAATGTTTCCTTTTAAAACAACTTATTTTTTTTTAAGACTGAGTTACCCTATCTCACCCCAGTGCAGGGGATACTCATTGACTTGATGCCCCATACTGATTGGTACAGAAGCTTTGACCTGTTTTATGTCCAGTATCAACTGCTTTGTCCTTAGGCAACCTAGTGGGCTATCACTTCAAGGGAGTTACCCTGATCAGCTTAGTCCCTTGCAGCTTAGAACTTCTCCCAAAATATCTTGTGGTTTAGCACTAGATTTCTTTCTTGAGTACCTTGCTTTAAACCCAAATCACTCTGGTTCTCATGGATTGAGGACAATAGGTCCCAGCCCAAGCCCCACCTGGTCATTGTTTGGGCTCTCATGGCTCAGAGTGAATGTAAATAGCAATTGTTTCTCTTTTGGCCAAAAACCCTGAGGGTCTTTCCCTCCCAGATTGTGAGGAAAAGGAGGCCATTCTTTGTCTCATTTCTTACCTAACCTTAATCACTGAATGGACATTTCCTCAGTTTAACTGAGACCTGTGAAAGACTTTAGCTTAAAAAGACCAAGGTCTCCCACTGCATCTGGGGCCATCTCCAGTCATCCTGATCTATATCTTGCCACTAGGCCCAGATAGCTCCAGAGGAGAAAGTGAGGTTGGTGACTTTGCATAGCCTTACTTCACTTAAATCCAATTCACTTGCAAGTCATGGCATCGCCTTCCTGATGTCATGGTCCTTTTTGAGAACTAAGGACAAATAACAACAACAACAAAGAACTTCTGAACTCAAGTTCTAGGTTCCCAAAGTGGAAGATATGGCCCCACGGGGAAAGCTGGAACTATCCAGGGGGTGGTAGTAGCTTCAGGTGTAATTTGGGGGAATTGAATAAAAATAAGAAGGCTGTGAAAGCATAAGGAAAGAAGAGAAGAAAATTTCAAAAAAACCTTTCATATATGTTTCATCTATTGTGTAACAGAATTAAGTTGTAGTGATTAAATTATTTTCCAAATAAACATACAAAATGCAACTTATAATGGATCAGTGGTCAAGGTATGCCCACAGGTCTTAATAAGCAAGTGTTAGCAAGTGAGCTTGCTGCTCACTGTGGGGAAGTCCAGCATGCATCACAGGAATATGTGTGTGTAATGACTTGTTTACAATACGATACTATATGGTAACATGACAAAGCATTGTGTCATCAAAATTTCAATGCAGGAAAAAACCCCACAAATTTACAATAAATTATTAAACTTAAGATGTGGCATATCTATCTATCTATATATCTATCTATACACACACATACACACATACATATATATGTGTATATATATATATATTTAATGATGCAAATTAAAAAAAATTAAAGGGTTAAAGAAAGCAGATTTCCAGCAGGGTGCTGAGTATTTTTTTTAAAGGAGGCAGTAGGCCAAATAAATTTGAGAACCTCTGCTTTAACCTTTTCTGCCAGGCAGCTGGGTTTACAGGGATGTATTACCATGCCTGGCGTGTAAAAACTTTCTAAGAAATCTTTTGGAGTATATAAATTAGCTTACTTTTTTTTAAGTTTAAGGACAGAATTTATCAAAGTAATCATCAATGATAAACATTTATTGAGTATCTATTGATTTTAGGGCATTGCAATTCTGTACGGTAGAAATAAAATATATATAGCTAGCAAATCATCACTAAAATTAGTTTTTTTTTCTGCTGTCCTCTGGGACATATGGAATAGTAGAACTTTTTGAAAATGGTGTTTAGGTAGCACAGCGGATAGAGCACCAGGCCTGGAGTCCAGAAGACCTCAGAAACTCACTAGCTATATGACTCTGGCCAAGTCACTTAACCCTATTTGCTTCAGTTTCTTTGTCTTTTTTTTTTTTTAGTAAGGCAATTGGGGTAAAGCGACTTGCCCAAGGTCACACAGCTACTACGTGTCAAGTATTTGATCTGAGGCTGGATTTGAACTGAGGTCCTCCAGGCTTCAGGGCCGGTCCTCTATCCAATGTGCCACCTAGCTGCCCCACTTCAGTTTCTTCATCTGTAAAATATACTAGAGAAGGAAATGGCAAACTACTATATTATTTTTGACAGGAAAACCTCAAGTGGGGTCATGAAGAATCAGACATGTTTTAAAACAACTGAACAACAAAATCATAAAATGAGCCAGAAATCAAAGTATGAAGCAAAATTGAAATTTAATTTGCTTGAAGGAAAATATTTTAAAATAAATATTAGTGTGTTTTAAATATATATTTATATAATTTAAACATACATGCATATTTACATATACATACATACATTATATATATGATTTAAAAATACATTATCACTTACAAACATCAAGTTCACAATTTTCATAGGTTTTGCTTAATTGAGAAAAAACATGATATACTTATTAGTGGACCAATTTGGGGGTATGAGACCTGGGTTCAAGTCCTGAATCTGTCAGGTTCTGACAACTTTATAAGATTGTACATTCCAGAGGAGTTGCTGAGGGATGGAGAGGAGGATGCTGGGTAGAAGTTCCCACACAAGGAGTTCTCCAAAGTGATGAAATTACAAACACTAAGACACATGGTAAATTAGGCTATGTCTGTTTGCATCAGGGCAGCCCTTTTATTCCCACATTCCCATCTATTCCTATATATGTATAAGCAGTACATGAAGATACATTTGTGGTGGAGAGGGGAGGAAGAGAGGGAAACTTGTGATTTCTTCACTGTAGGAAACTCCCAGTGAGGAAATTCTGTCTGTCAATATCCGCCAGTGGATATTCCACAACTTTTAGTTTTAGAGAATTATGTAGGCATTGGGGAGGTCAAAGGATTTCCCCAAGAACACATAGACCTTATGTATCAAAGATGGGACATAATTCCAAATTTTTCTCACCTTAGAGGCTAGCTCCTTCTCCTCTATGCCACATTGCCACAAATGTTATTGAAATCAAAATAAATATGCCATGTAAAACAGGAAAGCACAGTATGGTTCTACCTCATGCCCTTAGCATACTCCATCTGAAGTCTAGTTCATTGTTTATCTAGAATATTTGTTCAAAATTCTCATTCCAGTGGTCTAATTTGACAAGCTGCCTGTTTGGCTTCATATAGTCTGGCCTACACTGGGTTTTTATTCCTTATGTTTTTCTGTTATGCATGGTTTAAACTTATCTTTTTCACATTGTCACTATAGCAAATTTCTTTGAGAAAGTTTTACAGCATTCTAAGGCTCAGTATAATTACTCTACTAAAATGCCTTCTTTGAATAGGCATCATATCAGTAGATATTAAACTTCAATACCAGTAAGAAATCCTTCTTTTGTTCTATCTCTATCACAGTGGTTGAAAACTTTGGGTGATTAATAAATGTTTATTAAATTGCTCTTCTATTGACATTACACAAGTCACCAACTGTAATATTGTCAAAAACATTTGACAAACATTTATATTCCTGTACAATTCCTTGTTTGATGACAATAATTTATAGATTTTTGAAGTTATCTTTGTAGTGGCATCTACAATATAATGATTATTTTGTTATAAGCTTAGACAAGCTATTATCCTAAATAGATTTATATTGCTGTGTCAATGTAAGTGATTTCCTCAAAATCAATAAATATAAACACATTTGGATCTTATATTCTCTATACATTTCAGTCAATTTTGTGATTGTACAAATGTATCTCCTCTAAGAAATAGTTTATGAAGCTTCCTGCCTGTTCAAATTTTCATCAAGGATATTCTTGATGTATGGACAGACTATTTTCATGAGGATTATTAGAGATGAGAAAGTCATGATACCAAACAACCAGTCCTTTGAAAAGCTTCCCCTTTGGTTTAAGTCTTCTCCTGATCATGTTCTAGGCTATGAATTATGGACCACCACAATCTTCATAGCATTAAAATTACAAATACTCCAAAGAGCAGTGCAAAGAAGCTTGTGGATATCTTAAGCAGAGTAAAATGTTAGCTGTGTTTTATTGAAGATGGTTCAAGCATGTTACCCATAATGACTTATACTGGAGAAGTAAGATACAAGGTATTATGAAGCATACATTTGACTGGAAAGGGAAATAGGTTGGGCATGTTAGGAAGATGAGAGATAATAGAAGATAGATTGATCACTATGCTGCCAACTCCGGTGTATAAAAAGAACAAGAAGTTCTTTTGGATAGAATTAGATAGAAGTTCTATATGTGTGGGTTCTTATCCTGGGGTTCATGAGCTTAAAAAAAAAGACTACTTCAATACAAATGGTTTCCTTTGTCAATTAATAAACAACATGACTGTATATATTTTATTTTATGTATTTGAAATACTATTATGAGAAAAGGTTCATGTCAAAAAGGTCTGTGAAACAGAAAAGTTTAAGAACTCCTGCTGTATAGAGTATTAATAGGAAAAACTTGGGCAAGAATCATGCAGAGATATGGAGGTATTTATTTATTTATTTTTTTATCAAGCAAGGAGTATCAACGTTATTGAAATATTGGATTTACCAAAGTTTTTAGTTGAAGAAAGACAATAAATTAGAAAATGATGCTTAAATGTATGGCTTTGAGCTAAGTAGTTTACCTGCCTGATCCTTGATTTCTTTATCTCTAAAAGAGGGAATTTGGACTACAGTGCCTTTGAGGTCTTCCTTCCATTTCTAGTTCTGTATTTCTATGATCTTATGAAGTAATGGGTAAGAGGCAAAAGGACAAAGTGAAAAGTGAATACCACCAGTCCCAGTGAGCAGCATGCATCCTGTTAAGTTCATGGGTCCCCAGACTATGCTACTCGCATGAGTAAATACAGCATTTTATGGTCCTATATTCAGCCTATCTATGGCAAAAAGACAAAGTCTCATTTTAGTAGGATTTATGCTTATCTTAATTTGCTAGGAAACATCGGTAGCTGTAGTTCTGAATTATTTCCAAAGAGAACTCCAAATGTCAACATAGAGAAACATTGGAAGCACAGACAATGTGCGATTGTGTCTTCATACACCTTTCCTTTGTCCTTTCATTGTCTCTGTGTTTATTCAGGCTGCTTTTCATTTTCAAGAATATGAAAAGTATCCATACTACAGTATTTCCAGAAGTCCCATAAAAAGAAGTTAAAACAATTATCGTGAGTACTATAAAGACATGCTGATTTTTTGTTGTTGTTATTATTTCTGTTGCTTCAAATCAACAAGAAAAAATGGTCATGCTAAACCAAATACTAAATTATATAAATCACTAGATTATTGTGTCTACATGTGGAGCAATAAATTAATTTCCTGTCACTAACTTAATATCACTTAATAATTTAAAATTTTTGCTAAATTCCCATTGGATAAAAAAAAGCATTTCTAGTTCTGCTGTTTCAATTAAGATCATGCATGTGTCTTTTACTATACAATGGAAAGTAAAGCTTATGCTAGTGTGAAGAAGTGTAATTTCTTAATGTTAAGGTAATGTTTTGTGTTTCTTTTGTACCATGGGAATTTAATAAATGAAATTAATTTCAGGGTATTATTCAAATTCCACTTCTAGAATGGTAAGTTGAGGAAATAGTCCTCACACATTCATTAGTGTTTGGCATACATAAAAATATTTATTAATTTTCCCCCATTTTAAAACTTTTCTTATAATTCCATTTCTCAGTGGAGATGACAAAATTAGCCTTAGATGTCCATACAAGGAATGAGTTATAATGGGCTGTAGCTTGTGCCCGACCTGTAGACTTCTCCCAATGAAAGCAGCTGTGGGAGGATATACAACATTGGATTTAGCCTTTAAAAAGTGACATGAACTTCAAAAGTTAATCTATTTCACTTCTCTTTCATCACAATCAGGTGAACCATGTTATTATGTTGATCTCTGATACAGAGATATCTCTGATATCTCTGTTTTTATTAAAGTACTCATGATGTTGGCTCACATTATAATGTCAAAAAGGAAGCATTACATACATATTTATCATTCTGGAACAAATTCCTAATGGAAGGGGAAAGTGTTTGTTGAAGTAATACAATTAAAAATATAGCTTTTGCAATGTGTTTCCCACATATGTTTCTATGTGTTTCACAACTAGCAAATCCATTAAAGAAAAACACAGTTACTGATAGACACTTTCCAACAGAATATATATTTTCAGTGGTTATTTGTAAATTGTAATATATTATCTAAACATTAACTCATTAAATTGACTATGAGTTGGTTATTAAATAAGTACCAAGGGGTTAAGTAAATGAACATGAGTGATTCTGATATTAAATTGCCTTAATTATTTTTTTCCTTTAATGAGGGGGTGGAAAAATAATTGGATCATACTGGTAAACCAGCCCATAACATTAAAACATATATTGTAGTAGTATAAACTTTATTATTTAGTGCTACGTGCAGAAAATTGAGATCTCTATAAAAACAAAACAAAACAACAAAACACCAAATTGAATTTCTTTTTGTTAAAAGGGGTGGGATAGAGGCACATTTTGGATTATCTATTTATTAAGAGAGCTTTTGACAGAAATATCAACCTTATAATGACCCCTGCTAAGGAGAACAGTTCTTCTCTGGGGACAGACCAAGGGTAAATAGGCTTAGATTACATCTGGAAGAACTTCAGCAATACTAGAATCAAGGACAGTTCTATTGTAATGACATTAGTCAGTGGAAAAGGATTCTAAAGAAGACTGGAATATTCTTCTTTGGCCATTTGTATGAAGAAGAGAGATAATCATAGATCCATAAAGTTTCATTTTTTTTAACACATTACCTGGGAATAGGTTAGATAACTCTAGGAGCCATTTTTTACCTCTAGAAGTCAATAGTCTGAAGATTTAAGTAAATAAGACAATATGCATTTGAAGTGGACTGTCCCCTGCCCCCTCCCCCTCCAACAGTCTATATGTAAAGATATATCATGTGGTTTTAATAAAACCTCTTTGGAATCCAAAACTTTAATGTTTCACTTAAGGGCCCTATAATCTTAATTACTTGTATTTAACATGTGTTGAAGGCCAACTAGCAATAGCAATTTACCAGAACAAAGAAATAGATACAGTATGTTCTAAATGTGTACTTAAATGTCAAATGGATGACTGTTCAGGTAGAATAAAGGTAGAGCATTATGATGAAAGTCTTTTGCTAGTTTTATGTAAGATTGAGTCAGATCATAAGTTTCACTTTCACATTCATTCATTTAGACATATTCAAATCCATGACTGACCATTTAGCACAAATGACCACCTAAACTTGACCTATGTAATTCTTATCTTTTTTCCTCCCAAATGTCCACCAGTGTGGATCAATGATCTGAGGCTCATTCTCTTTTTTTCTCCTGGCCACATAAGGGCATTAATGAAACATATGGGCTCTCCAATTGTTATTCCTTACTGTTATCATGTGATAGCCCATCTCCTTTTCCAATCATACTTTTTTTTTTGCTACGCAATTAGGGTTAAGTGACTTGCCCAGGGTCACACAGCTAGTAAGTGTCAAGTGTCTGGTCTGAGGCCAGATTTGAACTCAGGTCCTCCTGACTCTAGGGCTGGTACTCTATCCACTGTACTACCTAGCTGCCCCACCACCAATCATACATTTCTTTAATGATATTCTTTGTTCTAGTTCTTCATAGTTCCATGTTTGCTGTGTGTTACAGCCTGCTCTATTCTTTCACGTGCCTTTCAATTTCTCTCTGAAAGAGAGAACCAAATTTTGTTCTCCTTTTTAGAGACTGCGGCATTGCAGTTCTGGCAGCCATAAAACAACACTGGTAGAAACAGAGGAGTCTTTGATTCAAGGAGAAATTAGGGGTCACTAAAGGAGAATATTAGTAAAACCTACCACGTAGTGTGGTAGAAAGAGTTTCCAAATATGCATCAGAAAATGTACATAATGGTGGGGAACCAGACATTTGTTCTGTGAAGTTTGGATTCAAAGTGCCACACTTAGGACCTAGAGGGCCACATGTGGCCTCAAGGCTGCAGGTTTCCCCCCCGAATAGATTTCAAAAGTTTAACACAAAGCAATCATAATCATAAGGCACTTTTCATGCCTTAGAAATTCAGCCAATGGACTGTGTTGGTCTTTACGGTGACAATTGGGACTCTCATATAGGCCACATTAGAGTATGTAGGCCCAAGCAACCAAGTTTCAAAATGTACAGGTTCAATATTAGAGTCTGGGTCTTTTCTAATCTCTATTATACTGGATATCATTTTCTGAGATGGTCAATTCAGGTACTGTTAAAATCAGGCCAAAGTTGCAGATTTTATACAGTGTAATTCAGCTAACTTTGCACAAAGGAAAACTATTCTAAGGATGTAAGCTAACAATTACATGGGTCTGCTATATCATGGATGCCAAATAAAAGATTATGCATTTCCTCATCTGTAAAATAAAGGTTTGACCTAAATGAATTCTAAGGCATCTTACAAATGCACAGTTCTAAAATTGAAAGTCTACTGCATTTGGAATCATAGGACCTCAGTTTAGGAAGCTGGTTCAGCTACCCATGTGACCTTGGGTCAGTCATTTTTTCCTCTCTAGGCCTCAGTTTCCTCATCTATAAAATGAGAGGGAGGCAGCTGAGTTTTGATGACACCTAATGATGAGCTCTAGATCTATGATCCTAAGTTGACAGGCTATGGTAAACCAAGATGAATGGTTTCATATTTTCTGCTGACCAAGGACAACTGACATCTGGTTTGTAAATATCCACATTAAAAAAAAAATCTGGTAGACCATATTCTGACCCACATGGAACTGAAAAACACTGAAGAAGAATATGGAAGTCAATCTAATGAAACTATAACTTTTCTCTTTCATTGAATTCACAGAGCTTTATATATCTTAATATGGTTAATGCAATTTTCATTGTGTATTTTCTATATAAATATAAAATAATTACTTAATAAAAGCAATTAAACTGATGGAACAGATATCTTTGCTCCAGCTTTTTCCAGTGTATAACTGTAACAATAT
This sequence comes from Vombatus ursinus, assembly GCF_900497805.2. Taxonomy (NCBI): domain Eukaryota; kingdom Metazoa; phylum Chordata; class Mammalia; order Diprotodontia; family Vombatidae; genus Vombatus; species Vombatus ursinus. The sequence goes on from NW_020954608.1 coordinate 24,333,704, forward strand.
GTCTATATTTTTATATTAGCCATACAAAATGTAGTAAAAATCATGTTGTATTCAATATAGTTTTGTAGTATTCACTGAAACAACAGAGTAAACTAACCATCTGCTTGTAATATGTTCATCTCTCCCTTTGGATGTATATTTCAATGTTAAGGAAATGCTGAATGTAAAATAAGACCAACGTACCTTCGGTGAAATGCATACAATCCTGGAAAGCTATTTAATGCCCTTTAAATGCAATCTGTTGGGCACTGAGTTTGCATTTACCCAGAAAATATTTGGTTTTGGTAGTTCAAGTTATGTCTCCTTCCTTCTGTTCTTTTCTTAGAGTTGGCAGTAAGTGTAGGCGTGTGTCTGGGCCACTAGCCCAACTGTACCAGTGGTTCTCATTCATTTCCTCTGCCTGAATCAGCAGTGAGTGTGGGGGGCAGGCTGGTCATCAACCTCCTTGCCAAAAAAAGAGCTGGATGAGAGCATATGTTTCCATTTCTTTGGTAGTTTATGACTCCTGCCTGTGGTGAGTACCTGAATGGAAAGGGAATAGGGATGATTGTCCATTTGCTGATACTACTCCCCCAGAGTCTCTTCCAGTTTAAAACAAAACAAAAAAAGCAGCAACTACCACAAGCAGTTTCCTATCAACTATCCAAATGTTTACAGTGATTCACACAGAGACAGGATTCCCACCTGGGGAGGGAGATTCCCTTAAGTGAATATTCTGGTTTTCCTCTAGTCACTGAAGGTCGTTAAGCCTGTGTTTAGTGGTTCATGTAAGTGTAGTTTGCTAAGATGGTAAAGCTATCAATCATTAAATACTCATTGGTATCTACTACATGTGAGGTAACACTGAAAGTACCAAAGCAGTATAAAAGATAGCCCTTGTTTTTGAGATGTTTGGAATGTAACTGGGGAGATGACACAAACATAAAAAAAAAAAAGTAAAATGATTGTTTTGGACTAGACCTGTGATTTCATTGATTTATTGTTGTTGAGTCATTTCAGTCAAGGCTGACTCTTCCTGACCCCATTTGGGGTTTTCTTGGCAAAGACACCAGAGGGTTTACCATTTCTTTCTCCATGTCATTTTATAGATGAGGAAACTGAAACAAGCATGGTTAAATGAGTTGCCCAGCCAAATTTTAACTCAGGAAGATGAGTCTTTCTAATTCCAAGCCCAATGTTCTATCTATTGCTCCATTTGGATAGAGAGAAATAATCCCCAGTGAGTAACCTTCTTCTCCTCATGCAAATCATCAACTAACTTATAACTTACAACCTCAAGGGAGCTTAAGTGGATCACTGCAATGTTAAATGACTTACCCAGTGACATCCAGCCAGTAAGTGTCAAAAGCAGGACCTGTTTTCAAGGTTTCCTAGACAGATCTCTATTTAATATGTCAAGTTGCCACCCAATATGATGACCTTTAAATAAATCATACATACAATAAAAGTTCTATTGGAATTCAGAGGACAGAAAGATCACCATGATGGCAACACAAGGTAAACCTCCATGAAAGGAAATGAGACTTCATCTGTAACTTAATTTGACCTTTGAGGGATTAGTAGAATTCATACAACTGGAGAGAAGTTGTGAAGACACTTCAGGAAGAAAGAAAAGTGGAATCAAATATGTAGAAGGCAAACAAATTGGTAGGCTTAGAGACAGCATGGTTTAGGGGAAAGAGCTGTGGATTTGGAGACATACGACCTGGGTTCAAATCCAAGAACCACTAACCACTAGCTCTGGGACCCTGGGAAAGTTATTTAATGTCTCTACCTAAATTTTCTAATTTGCAATATGAAGGCATTAGACTTACTGACCCCTCAAGTGATTTCTGTATCTGACTCTACTAATCTATGACCTATGTCAGTAGGTAAAGTGTTCTGGCTGAAGTTTGTTGGTAAGTCCTTAAAGAGGGAAATGATGATCAAATTGCATAGAGCCTTGGATATAAGATAAAGAGTTTGGACTTTGTTTTACAAACAATGAGAGGTAATGCTTCATCTTCCATCTCTATGTGTTTGTACCATCCATCCTTCAGATCTGAAATGCATCCCCAGTTACTCAGTTTCTTAGAATGGCTAGTTCCCTTTAAGATTCAGCAAAAGATTCACTATCCAAAGAAGGTCTATCATCAGCCTTTCAGTTGCTTGTCTCTTGTCAACTATAATTACATTACACTGATTTTATATCTATTTAGTATACACTTAAAAGCAGTTAGAAGCTGTTTGGTGGCACAGCAGATAGAGTGTTGAACTTGGATTCAAGAGGAGCCAAGTTCTAATCTATTCTCAGATACTTACTTAACTGTGTGATCTAAAGCAAGTCATTTAACCTTGATTTGCAAGAGTTTCCACATCTGTAAAATGGGGATCAATAATATTACCAACCTCCCAGGATTATTGAGGGGATATAATGATGCAATACTTGTAAAGTGCTTTGAAAATCTTAAAGAACTATATAAATGTCAGTTATATTTATTATTAATTATTAATTTATATAAATGCAAATTGTATTTCCCAATAAAATATATGCTCCTTGAGAGCAGTAACTAGATAAACTATTGGCTTTCTATTCTCATCACCGACAAATAACAGGCATTCATTGATCCTTATAGAGTGGCTCCATATAATCTTTTTCTTTTCAATAGTCTCCCCTGTTGGTGATGGAAAGTCAGACAGTAATACTTGAATGTTTTCCATAGCCTTCACCTGGAGGTCAGAAGACACAATATAAGGATACTCTCAAGGTCTTTCTGAAGAATTTTGGTATCTATTTTGAGACAAGGGAGACACTGGCACAGGCCCATCCAGCATGGCATGCATGCCCACATCAAAGAAAGCATTGTGCATATTAACAAAGCAGAACTGCAGTAGCTCAAAAGAAATGTGAGATATACAAATTTAGAAACACCACCATCTCAAATGTTCATATGGACTATTTGTACCCGATCTATGTTAGTGTCTTCTGTGTTAGTACAGGTTTAATCAGCCACTGTCAGGCACACTGTACATTGACCCCAGCATCATGATGTCATTTTGGTCCTCTTCAATTATGAAGGAGAACAGCAAATGGGTCCACAACAATTGGTTGGGAGGTAGGAGACTATTTGTGTGTCTATTCCACTTTGAGAATTAAAACATAAAAATTCCCTTAAATCTACAGCTATATGACTTTCTTCATAGTCAGGAATAATCAGGGGAAAGGTACATAGTTTTCTACTAATCCGAAAGGCAGCATTTCAGATGGAGACTGAAACACTAATGACTCCCCCCCTTTTTTTTTTGGCTAGGCAATGGGGTTAAGTGACTTGCCCAGGGTCACACAGCTAGTAAGTGCTATGTGTCTGAACCCGGATTTGAACTCAGGTCCTCCTGACTCCAGGGCTGGTGCTCTATCTGCTGTGCCACTTAGCTGCCCAGACTAATGGCACTTTTTACCCTGTGTTTCATGAGTAGTGAGCAGCCTCTGTCTATCTATGATGAGTCATCAGCATTGGGAGTTGGGGGGAAAGGGAGGGAGAAGGAGAGAGCGGCACACAAAAGCTTTTGGTCCATTCTGATTTGTGGTTTGTAATGAAGTAGTAGTTTTTCACTGCAGTAAATCATGTCTCTGATGCTTGGTCTTGATAGGCACTGGTCTGCATCTGTTCTAATACTTTAAGTTTTACCTCCTTTCTTTCACACTTTGACTCCTATTAGAACATCTGAGCTTTTGCAGTGTCTGTCTTCCTCTTGGTGAATCAGCAATCAGGAAGACTGTACTTCTGCTCACATACACAGCTATATTGTCATGGTGGCCTACACAATAGGATGCATATTTATTTAATAGAATACAGTGCTGGCATGTAACTGAATAATAAAATGAATTGTGGAGACAGGTTTTTGATTTAGTTGCTTAATTATAATTCCATAAACATTGCTAGTTCTAACAGGCCTTGTAAATATTTATAGTGTAGGAACTTCAGCGATGTTGCAATGCACCAGACATAATGGATGTTATTTAGCGTCCTTAAAGACCTATAAAAGTTTGACAGCTCTTTTGATTCCCTTTGGGCATTTTGCTGCCTTTTCTTTAATCACTGAAGTCTATTTTTACTCTGCATGCTATATACTTGAATTGGTCATTTTTGTTGAATTGGCATTTATCTGTATCCTCAGCAGAAATACTAAAGGGAGTCCCGGTTAAATGGTACAGCTATAGGCGGGTACAAATACTTTTGCCTTCAGGGGTGCAGGTAAATATTAGGCAGGAGGAAGACCCTTAAGGCTCCATTTCTCTTTCTACAGTTCCACCTCTTATATTCTTTATGATTTGATTTCTTTAAATGTCACACAAGGGTCCAAAGCTCTGACAAGTGTCCAGGCTGGGGTTAGGCAATATGAAACAGCCCTCAATGACTCCTGTTACATAGGGAATCTGGTCCATGGCTTTTAGGAAAGACTTGATGGTCAGGTGGGCTTGTCTCTGGGTACTCTGCTCTAACCATAAAGTCATGTACAAAATGGGCATTGTAGGTTTTTTGTGAGCAGTGGTGTATAGAGCACAGAACATGGAGCCAGAAAGACCTGAGTTTCTGTACCCCCCACACACTTAATCTGCTATTTGACTTTAGGCAGATCACTTAACCTCTGAGGCCTCAATTTCCTTATCTATAAATTAAGGGAATTGAACTCACATGCAATCCCTTACAGTTCTAAATCTATGTTCCCTTGATATGGATGCTCAATGAGAAATATGGAGAAATCATTGAGGTGAAATGTATGGCAAGCAAATACATCTGAAACATGACCTAGGTGTCCAAGGCTTCCATGCCTTTTCTTTGCCATTTTTGAATGCTTCCTCAGTTTCTTTTCTCTATGGGGTTTCTTGGGTAATATTTTTGAACTAAGGATCTCCATGTACTTTACACACAAATAGTATTTTAAAAGTCTCTGCTCTAACCACTACTAACTCATGCAGACTAAGATCAAAGTTACAGAGAATATAATAGCTTCTTTTTGCTAAGCATAGTTTTCAACCCCCTCTCTCCCTGTTTCTCCCTTTGGGGATACATTGTCCTATGCTTAAGAAAGCCTTCACATCTTTGAGTTCCTCAGTGTAGCCAAGGAAAACACTAAACATCAACATCAAATACTCTAGTAACAATTCCTTGATTCTGCATTAAACCATGGTGCTCCTTTTGCACCCTTTCTTTTATGTGTTGGTTTATTTCCATGAAAAGTCAGTTTCCAAATGTCCAATACTGTACTTCTAAAAAAATTTAAATTTCATTCAAAATTAATTTACTTTTAAATATTGGAAAGGGAACATGGGTAACTTCTCTTCCACATGCACTGTCCAGAATGATGAACATGTCAAAGCTTCTAAAAGAAAATGATGTGGGGGAAGGAGGGATAAATGAGTAGGAGAACCCTAGAATGTCATTCTACCACTGATGTTTTTTCACTCTGGAGAGTGAATCTGCAAATAGGGGTTAAGTGATTCAACTATAAAATGGGGACAATAATACTACATATCTTCTTGGGTTGTTGTGAGGAAAAAATGAAATAATTTTATGAAGTACGTAGCACAGATTCTGGCTCATAGTAAGTGCTTAGTAAATCCATCCTTCCTTCCTTCTTTTTTTCCCTTCTTTCCCCCTCATCCTTAGGTTCAAATCATGATTTTCTACACTTTCTCTACTATGACCAAATGTTAACCTCAACTTCATTTTATTCATGGAACCCTACAAAATTGGCTGTTAAATGACTATCTATCTATTAAAATTTGAGTATATGGTTATAATGATATTGTGATTGTAGATAAGATCAGAATTAGTGAAATATTCTTTTGAGATTTGAGTGTTGATTGATTCTATTTATCATACCTAGACTTTGGATGTGTTATATCATAAAATGAGTGAGCCCCTGCAGAAAGTGGCATCACGTTGGTCAAGGAATGTTGTTTGTGTGGTTTGTCCTTCATGTTTGAAGAGGACCAATAACATCATGTCTTGACTCATGAACGAATGGGATTTAAGTAAGGCAGAATTGCACAAAGTCATCAGCCTCACTCTGTCTCTTCCAGAGTCACATCAGAAGTGATAGTCCTCCTTGAAAATCCCATACCACAAGGAATGTAGATACATCAAAACAGTGTAGGATATATGACTGTGCTTTAATGTTGTGATAAAAATTCAGCTTTACTAAAATGGAGCCAGTGCAAAGGTTTTAAACCTATTCCAATATATTATGAAAACTTAAACTTTTACTGTTATTATACTTTAACAAACTACCATCAGTAAAAAGAAAAAAAAGTAACAATATGTTGCAGGAAAGAATTGAAAATCAATTACCAATAGAGCAATAGCTGAAGAGGTTGTGGCATGTTATTGTGATGGAGTACCACAACACTATAAGAAATGATGTGGGGGTGGTTTCAGCAAAACATATGAATTGATGCTAAGAGTAGTGAGAAAAACTGGAAGATCATTGTGCATAATAACATCAGTGTTGTCATGATGATCAACTGTGAAAGTCCTGGCCACTCTGATCAATAAAATGATACAAGAAAATTTTAAAGGCTCTTGATAAAAAAAATATTATTTACCTACAGAAAGAGAACTGAAAAAGTCTGAGTACAAATTGGAGTATAATTTTCTCACTTTATTTTTTTCCAAAACATGGCAAATATGGAAATAATGTATGATTTGCATGCTTTCGCATGTACAATTGATATCATATTGCTTCCCTTCTGAGTGGATAAATGAGGGGGTAGGAGGAAGGGAGAGAATTTAGAATTCAAAATTTAAAAAGAAAAGATGCTAACAATAAATAAAAAATTGAAATGTTAAAAACATATCTTGCAGAAAATTGTTTCACATAGCTTGTTTTTATAAAAAAAACATGTGAAAAAATAGCATAAAAATAATTTGGTAGTTACTTCTTAACTCTGCATATAAATGCACATGAATTCAACATGTATATAAAAATGGAGTAGAAATGCCACTAAAATTGATTAAGATTTGACATAAAATAAGTTTCAAGGGTCAGATTGTTACTAAAAAAAGAGTGTCTATGTTAGTTTTCAGTTTATATCTTATGAATAATGGAGAATTGATGTGTAGAAAAATAAATTTTAGATTCCCTAGTTCCAATTAAATATGATCACGCATTATTCATATTATTAATAACTTTCCTGAAATATGCAAGATTAAAAATGTAGTGAAAAAGAATGAAGTTTTTTTTATTATATTCATAGTGGCCATTTGTGTGAGAACAGAACAATAAAGTTAAACACTGATTAATAGAACTATTTTTATTCCTGATGACGGAAGTTAACACTGAGCAGTAAAATCAAGTTCTGTGCACATTATAAGTTACAAAAGAACAGAGTTGTTTTATTATTCCCACTTGAGTTATAAAATAAGGGAAAAAATTTATTATATTTCTTCTTGAATGTAGAAACCTTGAACTATTAAAAAAATGAGTAAGCAAAGAACCTCTACTTTCCAGACTGGCTAAAAGAAGTATGTGATAAAAATGAAGCATCATTCAATTGGTGGCTATTGTCTAACTCCTCAAAAAAATTTTTTTTGAAAGTTATGATTGTCAAGTTGAATTTGTACTAAACTGCCAGAATTATGAAATCTACAAAAGCAGTAGGAATAAATTCCCTTGAGATAGTCTACAAGTGAAACCTTATCTTGTGGCCAAAGAGAGTTACATCATGTTCTTTTCACATTTCCTTTCCTTTGTTGTCTAATCGCACTTTTAGGATTAGAAGGATATTAACACTGAAAGCTGCAAATCCCAACTAGTCAAATTATTTGCATAGGTCTCATAAGTTAGAAAAGGTGATTAGAAGGGATTGAAACAGTTGGCATGTCTTTGAAAGAAGCTAGCAAAAAAAATGTAGGAATGTTAGAAGAGAGAACTAATAAATACACACAAAAGAAGAGATTACTAAAAAGGAGCTTATGGATATCTTAATTACAACTTCATTAAAATACCCCTGAGCATCATAACCATTCTTAGACATTACATAATGATGTCTGGGTTTATTTCAGCTAGGAATACCTAACTTTTTTTTTCTAATCTAACATCAACAAAAATCTTTATTGATATATTTTGTTTTGACTCAATAGATACTTTCCAACTAATACCCAAGCAAAACGCTTTACAAAACACATTGTTTGTTAAAAAAGTTTTATTGTCTATTTTTAACAGATAAAAGAGTTGTGACTTCTAACTTTGACAAAATAATACTACTATTGATTATTGCATTTGAACAGGTTTTTGTTTTCTTTTTTTGATGATATAATTGATAGTATTGCACTTTTATGTTTTAGTGTGTCTGCATTGTATATTGTGTTGTTACATATATGTGTGTATGTATGTATATACACATGTATACACATATGTTTTTGTACAAAATTCATGTGAAAAACAGCATAAAGTAATTTGGTAGTTACTTCTTAGCCCTGCATGTAAATCCACATGAATTCAAAATATGTATAAAATGCATTAGAAAGCCCACTAAAATTGATAAAGATTAGATATTAAACAAGTCTAAAGGGGCAGAATGTTATTTAAAAAAAAAAGAGTGTCTATGTTAATAAGAAGTCCAAAATCCTCTAGACTTTACAAAGATCATTAGTTTTTCCTCCAGTGTAGGGGGGTAGAGGGGAGCAGACCTAATCTTCTCAGGGCATTGGTTAGAAGTCTTTCACTACTAAACTACCAGTCTAGTTTGCTTGTTATTTTATACAAAACCCACAGGGCATGAACAAGCCTCCTTAAACCAATTGCAACACACTTCCTACCTGACTTTGCTCCATTTTGTCTAATGGCTTTTCAAGGACTTCTAAATTAATCAAGAACTTTTTTTTTCTTTTGTATCTGAAGTCTTTGATTGATTGATTGAAATATAGTTCTTTAGTCATTGTTCACACTTTCCAAAATTGTGAAATCCAAAATCCTCTGGTGTTAAAAGCTTTTTGTAACCTAGTTCCCTCCTACCTTTCCAGTCTTACTCCCCATCACATATTCTTTGATCCAAGGATACTGACCTCCTTGCTATTCCAGTAACTACACCCTCTACCTCTTGGCTGGAGACATTTTTTTTGTTTTTTCTAGTGTCCCTCATTCCTGGAATGTTCTTCCTCCTCATCTCCACCTCCTGGTTTCCACGCTTGTTTAAAATCCCATCTTCTCCAGGTAACCTTTCCTAAACCCTCTTAACTCTACGGTCTTCCTCTGTTAATTATGCCATATTTATATTGTATATGGCTTGTTTGTACACAATTGTTTGCTTTTGGTTCCCTCCATTAGATTGTGAGTTCCTTGAGGGTAGTCAAGGACAGGACTCAACAACAACAACAGAAGGGTCTATGTTTTGCTTCTTTTTCTAGTCCTTGCCCTTAGTACAGTGCCTGACACATAATCACTTAATACATGTTTTTAACTAACTTACATATAGTTTGTTTGGTACATGGGAGGTCAGGAATAAATGTCAGTGACCAGAGCTTTAATCACGTAAGTCAGTTAAGTCTTGAGAACAGTTTCGATATAATTTTTGAAAAAAAAATAGCCTAACTTACAAGGAGCCTCAGGATATTTCTCCCACCACAAATATATCTTGTTATTTGATAGCACCAAATACCTATTCTTTCAAATTAACATTACATGTCATGATTGATTTTTCCCTTCAAATGAATTTTTTTGCTGTTTCATATAATTACATATTGCGAGTAGATGCTGCAGTGGATAGAATGTGTGGCCTGGAGTCAGGAAGACTCATTCTCTTGGATTCGAATCTGACCTCAGACACTTACTAGCTATGTGACCCTGGGCAAGTCACTTCACCTTGTTTGCCTCAATTCCTCACTTAAAAAATGAGCTTAAAAAGAAAATGGCAAATCACTCCAAAATCTTTGCCAAATAAACAAACAAATGGGGTTATAAAGAGTTAAACATGAGGGGCAACTAGGTGGTGCAATGGATAGAGCACCTACCCTGGAGTCAGGAGAACCTGATTTCAAATCTGGCTTCAGACACATAACACTCACTAGCTGTTGTGTGATGCTGGGCAAGTCACTTGACTCCAATTGCCTAGCCAAAAAAGAAAAAAGAAAAAAAGAAAAAAGAAAAAAAAGTTAGACGTAACTGAACAACTATTATATAAAATATAATTTTGGTACTTTGTTATAATACTAAATATATAATTTGAAATATATATATATATTACATATTATATATATAATTTATTTACCTTATCAAACTATGAATAATGAATATCTTTTAAACATTTTTGATTTTTCCATTATTTCTATAAGAACTCTTGTATTTACATAAGTTGTATGTATTATTTCCAGTCATTTAATGCATTTGCTATTGTTATAAATGAAATTTATTTTTCTTATTTCTTCTTCCTGTGTTTCATTAGCAATATGTTATCTAGAGGTTTATTTTTTTTCATTGCTTTATTTTTTTCTGCTCAGGTGTGAGAACCATGTTTTCCTCATATAATAAAAACTTTGATATGATGTCTTCTTACTCTGTTTTCACAAGTTGTTGATGTAGCATTGGAGCTATCCATTTAAAAATATTTTAGAAAATTAGCTTGTAATTGATAGGGCTGTTTAATGTGAATTGTGGTCTAAATTTGATTGTTGCCAAACTATTTTATCTTTATCCTAACATTTTGTTGTTGTTGTGTTGTTGAAGAGAGAACTTATTACAGTAGTTGTTGTCCTTGGATTTATCAACCACTATGCTACCATGTTCCATTGCTTCTGGGTCTTATTTACCTTTAATCCATTGATTAATTGTTATATTTTTAAACCAGTAAGTATCAAATAGTTTAGTTTATTACTGCTTTATAGTATAGTTTAAGTTACAGTACATCTAGACACCTGGATTCCTTTATTTTTCTTCATTATTTTCCTAGAGATTCTTGATCTTTCATTTCTCTGGAAGAATTTTATCATTTTAATTCATTCTATAAAATAATCATTCGGCCCTTCAAGTGCAAGCTAGTTTAAATGGTATTGCCATTTTTATTCTATCAGCATGACTCAACTATATCTCTTCATATCTCTCCAATTAAGTATTTTATTTGTTTAAAGAGATTTTTATAGTTGTATTCACATAAATGCTCAATATATCTTGGTATGAAGACTTTCAGAGATCATACATGTTTTGTAGTAATTGTGAATGGCACTTCTTCTGTTTTTTTTTTTTACTCAGTTGCATTAGTAATATACAGAAAGTCTACTTGTGGGTTTATTTTTGTGCTCTACTACTTTACTGAAGTTATTGATTTTTCAATTAATTTTAATTCAATCTCTAATACACTCTAAGAAAACTATCATATCATCTACAATCATCAATAATTTTGTTTTTTCATTTTGCCTATTCTCTTCCCTCAATCTTATTTTTTGTCTTATTGCTAACTTATTGTAATAGATAAAATTTTTATAATGATATTAAATAATAGTGGTTATGGGATATTCTTGCTTCATTTTTTATCTTAGTAGAAAGAACTCTGCTGTTTCTTCAATGCAAATTATACTGCCTCTTGGTTTCAGATAGTTTATATTTACCTTATTAAGGAAAGCTACATTTATTTTTTTTTTACATCTTGCTTAACATGAGTGTCATATTTTGGCAAAATTTTTCTTTTAACTATTGCTATGGTCAATTGATTATCATTTTTGTTATTAATATGATCTATTACAATTGTAGTTTTCATAATGTTAAACTAGTACTATATTCCTGGCATAAATGCCACCTGGTTATAATTTATAATCTTTTATATGTTTCTCTAACCTCTGCTAATATTTTATTCAACATTTTTCATAAACTTTTCTAGCTGAGTGCCACAAATTTTGATATACTGTCTCATTGTTATCATTCTTTATAATCCTATTGTGACAGTGATTACTCTGGCTCCCACTGCCTGAAAACCAGGACTGTTTCTTTACACTTCTCCCCCAGGGTTCTCTAGTATACTTTGGGAGTTGGGGGTGGCATGCTATTTAGTCTACGTCATCTGCTCAACCCTCTACCAAATATGTTCTTTTTGTTTTAGGCTTTAATATCCTTGCTCCATTTAACATTTTATCAGTCATATTAGTTTTTAAAAAGGAATGTTTACTTCAATGTTATGGCCAGAAAAAAAAAATCCCCTCAATACCTCAGAGGTTAACTCTCTTTTACTCCCTCTGTCTCCTGGGAAGGAAGGAGGATTTGTCACAGCTTAATTCAGTTCCTATACAGCATTAGTCCCATCAAGTTTCAAATCCAAAGTCACCCAAGACCTTAGTCTTGGCACGTTGGCTTCTCAGGGCTTCCTTCCTGGGATCATAGCAACATCTGGTCTAGAATCCTGGATCAAGGTAACTATGACTCAAGCTCTCAGCTGGAGGTTGCAAATGTTGGGGGGGAGGAATCCACTCTTTTCCATCCTTTGCACTTAGAACTGAAAACAAACAAAATTGACCAAAAAAATTTATCAGTTCAATGGGGCCTCAAGGTAGGGAAAGGTTTTCTTCTCCCAACCAGCTTAGTGCTTTGTGGTCATGTCATGGGTAAATGAAACCTTTGCCCCTGTCAGAAGATGGAAAGATAAAAGTACTTCTGCCTCTGTCAGGTAGATTTAGAGGCAGCCAATGCAAAAATGCTGCTCCCACATACCATGGTAGGGAGACACACAATGTCTTCTCCCAGAAGTAAGTTCCTGGTATTTCCAGAAGGAATGACTCCATCTTGGATGATCTGGGCATGCATCAAAGGCCCAGTGACAATTATTTCTTCTTTACAGAAAGCTGTTGGGTTTTGCTTTATAATCCACCTAGTCACCCTCATTCATTTGGGGGGAGGGCTGCTTATCCCATTCACATTCGTAGTATGATAGCTAAGTCTGTTTTTTCCCTCTTTTAGGTAGTAATATTTCTTCTACCTCTTCTTCACCTCCAATTTAAGTGAAAAAAAAAAAGCAACTGAAATTCACATTAGGGCATTAATGTTAATTAGAATTATCAGATTGAAGTCTACTCTTTTACCCTCCTACCAAAAGAAGATCTAGTGTCATATCCCCACACTTTTTCTATTTTCCCTTTCCTCATAAGACCTTTAGTTACTTGTAATTTTGCTTAAAACAATCCACTCAACAATTTCAACTTTCCTTTCAAATTCTTTCTCATACTTCAGTCCCCTAGCTAGTTAAATAGAGCATCTATTAAAGGCATATTGAAACACAAACCCTGTGCTAAGACCCCAGCAATATCAGTACAAGCAAACAAGACAATCCCTATTCTCAATGAGTTTGTATTTTATTTGGTGAAGACAACACATAACAGGTAAGTGGCTGGAATGGAGGGGAGAGAGAAATAGGATTGCTGGCCAAGAGGTAGAAATGTTTTGAGAATGAGTTATAATGACAATAAACTAAATTTACATTTTTTAGGTTTACAAAGCAATTTACTTGTATTGTGTTCTTTGATTCTCACAACATCCCTATGAAGTAGGTGTTAATATCATTTCATCCTATGAATGAGAAAAGAAAGTTAATTATCTGCCTGGAGTTATATAGCTAGATCATCTTCACTCCAAGTCCAGATCTTTAATCCATGGGTTGTTATAATTCTATCACTATACTCTCTTCCTTATATAGTCCTTTTCTAGTCCAAATATAAGAAAGGTTCATAAGATTTTTATTCTCTACCTCTATTTTAGAAAGACCTTCATCAGCTAGATAGTGCAGTGGATAGAGTGCTGAGCCTGGAGTAAGGAAGAACTGAGTTCAAATCCATCCCCAGACACATAACACTTATTAGTGTTACTCTGGACATTTAACCTCTGTTTGCCACAGTAAAATGGGGTTAATAATGCCATCATTCTACCAGGGCTGTTGTAAAGATCAAACAAGTAAATACTATCTAATATTAGCTGTTATTATTGTTGTTTTGTTATTATTAATCTGTAGTACCCAATTATAAGAAATAATAACTGACTCTTCTTTGCTACATCCTCTCCTTTCCCAGGGAATTTCTTTCTTTCTTTCTTTTTTTAGTACCCAAATTACAAGCTTGTCTCTGTTTCCTCACTGACCCTTATGAGTGATGAGAGTTAGAGGAAGACTATACAGCATAGCATTTTCTCTACCTTTTAGAATGTAACCATTGAATCATCACTTAGATTTCTTGAGAATTCATACTTGTTTACCTTTTTTTAAGTTTCTTTTGTCTGCTGTGTTTGCAGTTATAGACTCTGCCCAGTCCTGCTTTCTCAAATAAAGTAGGCTTAGAAGTCATTAATTCTATTAAACATAATTTCCTGCCTTTTAGTATTTTTCTAACTGCTTCAAGTTGAGTCAATTAGTCAATCAAGAGTTTATTAAGGGGGGCAGCTAGGTGGTGCAGTGGATAGAGAGCTGGTCCTGGAGTCAGGAGGACCTGAGTTCAAATCTGGCCTCAGACACATAATACTTCCTAACTGTGTGACCCTGGGCAAGTCACTTAACCCCATTGCCTAGCAAAAAAAAAAAAGAGTTTATTAAGCATTTACCATGTTCCAGTCATGTTATGTGTTAAGATAAAAAACAAAAGTTCTTATCATCATTACATTCTATGGAAAAACTATATATATATATGTATATATGTAACTATATATATGTAACTATACATATATGTCTATATGTAACTATATATGTATATATGTGTGTATATATACACATATATACATATACATATATACATATACATACATACATATATATACATATATATATTTAGGAGTAGAAGAGTGAGAGTAATTAAAGGTTAGAATTTTTTCAAGGTATGAGCAAGTGATAAGACAAGAACTCTAAATCGCTAACAAAGGAGAAATGCAAATTGAAACAACTTAAACCTCATATCTAGCTAATTGGTAAAGATGACAAAAATAGGAATTATTGAGTTGGAGAGTTTGGGGAAAGGCAGGAGCACTAATGCATTGTTGGTAGATCTATGATTTAGAACAATCATTCTGGAAAATGATTTAGAATGATGCAAGTAAAGTTATTAAGATGTCTATATCACTTGACCCAGAGTTTCTCCTGGCAGACATACACCCTAAGGAGATTATTAACAAAAGAGTAGGTTATATATGTATCAAAATATTTGATACAAACAATTTAGAAACAAAGGTGTGAAGTATTACATGTAACACCACATTTGTGTGATATTTTGATTGTTTGTACAAGTTTATTTTTCTTTCTTCAATTTCTCATCATTTTATTTCATTTAGAAATTTCCTTTGTGGTAAGAAGGCTCTTTGGGGGGATGGGGAGAAGAAGAGATAGAAGGTAAAAGCTGGGTGATATAAAAAAAATACAAGATATCAGTGAAAATGTCTTTCAAAAAGTACCCTAACCATTTTAAAATTAATTTTCTTTTCTCTTTTTAATTTTAATTAATTTATTTTGAATTATCAACAATCACTTCCATAAACTTTTGAGTTTTAATTTTTTTCTCCCTCTCCCTCCCCATCTCCATCTCCAGATGGTATGCAATCTGATATAGGCTATACACATACATTCCTATTAAACACAATTTCACATTAGTGATGTTGTAAGTAAAAATTAGAACCAATACGAGGAACCACCACAAAGAGGAAACAAAACACAACAGAAGAAAAAAATAGCAAATAGTATGCTTTGATTTGCATTTAAACTCCATAGTTCTTTCTCTGGATTTGGATAGCATTTTCCATCATGAGGCCTTTGGAGACGTCTTAGATCCTTGTATTGCTGAGAATGGTTAAGTTTATTAATATTAGTCATCACACAATGTGGCTGGTACTGTGTACAACATTCTTCTGTTTCTGCTCACTTCACTCAGAATCAGACCATACAAGTCTTTCCAGCTTTTCTGAAGTCAGCCTGTTCATCATTTCTTATAGCACAATAGTATTCCATTACATTCATATACAACATGTTCAGCCATTCCCATTTGATGGGCATTCTCTCAATTTCCAATTCTTTGCCATCACAAAAAGAGCTGCTACAAACATTTTGGAACATGGGGGTCCTTTTCCCATTTGTATGATCTCTGGGATAATAGCCCTAGAAGTGCTATTGCTGGGTCAAAGGGCATGCACATTTTTATAGCCTTTTGGGCATAGTTCCAAATTGCTCTTCAGAATGGTTGGATCATTTCACAACTCCACCAACAATGCATTAGTGTTCCAATTTTCCCACATCTTCTCTAACATTTATCATTTTCCTGTTTTGTCATGTTGACCAATCTGATAGGTGTGATGTAGTACCTCAGAGTTGTTTTGTTTTGCATTTCTCTAATCAATAGTGATTTAGAGCATTTTTTCATATGACTATAAATGGCTTTAATTTCTTCATCTGAGAACTGCCTGTTGATATTCTTTGACCATTTATCAATTGGGAAATGACTTGTATTCTTATAAATTTGACCTTATTCTCTATATATTTTAGAAATGAGGCCCTTATCAGAGAGACGGGTTATAAAAATCCTTTCCCAATTTTCTACTTTCCTTCTAATCTTGGTTGCATTGGCTTTGTTTGTGCAAAAAACTTTTCAATTTAATGTAATTAAAGTTATTCATTTTTCATTTTGTAATGTTCTCTGTCTCCTGTTTGGTCATGAATTCTTCTGTTCTCCATAAATCTGATAGGTAAACTAGTCCTTGCTCTCCCAGTTTGCTTGTAGTATCAGCCTTTATATCTAAATCATGGACCCATTTTGACTTTATTTTGTTATATGGTGTGAGATTTTGGTCTAAATCTAGTTTCTGCCATACTCTTTTCCAGTTTTCCCAGTAGTTTTTGTCAAAGAGTGAGTTCTTATCCCAAGAGCTGGGGTCTTTGGGTTATCAAATAATAGATTACTATAGTCATTGACAACTGTGTCTTGCATACTTAACCTATTCCATGGATCCACCACTTTATTTCTTAGTCATTACAAAGCAGTTTTGATGATTGCTGCTTTATAATACAATTTAAGATCTGGAATGACTAGGCCACCTTCCCCTGCATTTCTTTTCATAAGTTCCCTTAATATTCTGGACCTTTTGTTCTTCCAAATGAATCTTGTTATTATTTTTTCTAAATCTATAAAATATTTTGGTAGTTTGATTGGTATGGCACTGAATAAGTAAATTAGCTTAGGTATAATTGTCATTTTTATTATATTAGCTGGGCCTACCCATGAGCAACTGATGTTTTTCCAATTATTTAAATCTGACTTTATTTGTGTGAAAAGTGTTTTGTAACTGTGTTCATAGAGTTCCTGGATTTGTTTTGGGAGGTAGACTCCTAAATATTTTATTATGTCTACAGTGGGTTTAAATGGAATTTCTCTTTCTATCTCTTGCTATTTTGCTTTGTTGGTAATATATAGAAATGCTGATGACTTATGTGGATTTATATTGTAGCATGCAACTTTGCTAAAGTTGTTTATTATTTCAAGTAGTTTTTTACTTCATTCTCTAGGATTCCTTAAATATATCATCATATTATCTGCAAAGAGTGATAGCTTTATTTCTTCTTTGCCTGTTCTAATACCTTCAATTTCTTTTTCTTCTCTTTTTGCTAAAGCTAACATTTCCAGTACGATATGGAACAACAGTGGTGATATTAGACATCCTTGTTTCACCCCCGATCTTATTGGAAATGATTCTAGCTTATCCACATTATTTATGACACTTGCTGAAGGTTTTAGGTAGATGCTATTTATTATTTTAAGGAATACTCCATTTATTCCTATGCTTTCTAGTGTTTTTAATAGGAATAGGTGTTGTATTTTGTCAAAAGCTTTTTCTGCATCTATTGAGATGATCATGTGGTTTCTGTTAGTTTTGTTGTTGATATGATCAATTATGCTGATAGTTTTCCTAATATTGAGCCAGCCCTGCATTCCTGGTATAAATCCTACCTAGTCATAGTTTATTCTTTTTTTTTTTTTTTTTTTTGCTAGGGAATGGAGTTAAGTGACTTGCCCAGGATTACGTAGCTAGTGTTATGTGTCTGAGGATGGATTTGAACTCAAGTCCTCCTGAATTCAGGGCCGGCAGTGCTCTATCCACTGCACCACCTACCTGCCCCCTTGGTGTATTATTCTTGTGATAAGTGGCTGTAATCTATTTGCTAATATTTTATTTAAATTTTTTGCATCTATATTCATTAGGGAAATTAGTCTATAATTTTCTTTCTCTGTTTTGAGTCTTCCTGGTTTAGGTATCAGCACCATATTTGTATCATAAAAAGAAATTGGTCAGACTCCTTCTTTGCCCATTTTCCCAAATAGTCTATATAGTATTGGAATTAATTGTTCTTTAAATGTTTGATAGAATTCGCTTGTAAATCCATCTGGCCCTGGAGATTTTTTTCCTAGGGAAGTCATCAATGGCTTGTTCAATTTCTTCTTTTTGGTTATTTAAGTATTTTATGTCCTCTTCTGTTAATCTGGGCAATTTATATTGTAAATATTTATCCATTTCACTAAGATTGTCAAATTTATTGGCATAGAGTGGTGCAAAATAGTTTGTAATTATTGTTTTAATTTCCTCTTCCTTGGTAGTGGATTCACCTTTTCATTTTTGATACTGGTAATTTGGTTTTCTTCTTTCTTTTTTTAAATTAAATTAACCAAAGCTAACCAATTTTTTTTAAAGAGAAAGATCATTGATAACTTTGGGGAGAATAGATTTTGTTCAGTAATTAGTGATACAGCTAGATTGTCAGTGTCATTCTTAAAATTCATCAAATATTCTACAGACAATATTTCTATTTATGTTCTGTGAGTACCAGTACAGCACTCAGGCTTTCCATTATTTCTTCCTCTTAGCAAGATTATTCTTTTGTTATGGTTTTATATAAATCATATTTGTTTAAATAAATAATTTGGTTAAAGATTACCAAGTTTAGATTCCAGACTACACTATAAGTACAAAGTTTTGAGTATTCCTCCTGACCAGATTGTCAAGTCAAAGTACAAATGTCTCAGTAGGTGCCCACAATGATGAGATCACAATAGTTCAGTTTGAGGAAATAATTCATTGCTCAAATAATATATTTCATTACATTCATTACTTTAAGACTGTACTCCAGACTTTCTTTATCATACCTCCCTTCTCTGCTTCTTTTTATGTATTGTCTTCCCCTACTAAAATAAAATTTTTTGAGGACAGAGATCATCTTTCTCAGTAACACTTTTAAATATATATTCCTAAATATACATTTCCTGAATGATAATTGTTATGCAATGTAATATATGTAGAATAAGAGTGAGAAACAAATTGCAAGCTCCTAAACATAGCATATGCCTTCCCATTGCCTCCTAGGTTTTTAGAAATTGTTTTATTGCTTTATTCACAGTCATGTAACATCACTGGAAGAATATTAGTATTCTTTAAAAAAAAAGGATTCTGTACCAAGGAGCAACATTGCATCTTTGAATGAATTTTGAAATTTCCCAAATACAATTCAATACCATGCAATTCTGAGTCCAGATGTGACCTCAGATGAAATGAAAAAATATTTTGTCAGCTGTATCACAATCTATCATATATATTGTTTTTCTTTCACTAAAGAGTTATTTTCAGAATGATGAAATAAGTTTTTTTGAACCAAAGACCAAAGAAATGTGAATTTGCATAGTAATTAGAAAAGTAATGACTTTCATACCTAATAATGGCTGGATTAAGGGACTAAAATATTTAATTTTTTTAATGGTGCAACAATGTAGGCTATTTATGACTTAGGGACCCAGAAGCATTAATCCAATCACTCACTTGATAAGCAAATCTGACAACTTTAAGAACTGAAGTGGTGAAAATAATTTAAAAAAAATTTCAGTTCTTGCACATACATAACAAATCTAAACATATACCCCATCTAAACTATTGTCATTTGGTCATTTGATGAGTGAAAGAAGACTTTAAAAAATGAGGAAGGAAGAAGAGATAAGGTTGAGAGGAGGAGAAAGTATGAGTAATCTCATTTAGTTTGTAGAAGGAGAGAAGAGTCAGAGTGGTAGAGACGAATACAGCCTGTTGGTTGAGCTGCATAGATATGACCTTGATACTCTATGTTTGCAGAGGACAAATTGATAAGTTATAATAAATGAACAGAAGAATTTTAGGATTTTGTATTCTATTCATTATGATTAAATTATTTATTTCTTATTCATGGTCTCTGTGCATGTTACCTGTAACTTAACTTTGTGAGGAATTAAGTTCTCAAAAAAAATATTTAATTGAATTCCCATGGACAATATTATTTCTCTACTTGGTCTTAGCCCAAATAGGGCAAGAAGTGGATGGCATATTTCTCTACAGTCAAAGTAAAACAAAGATTTGAGATAAGCATCTATGTTATTTATATAAAAATAATCTCTCCTCCTTTCCCTAACCCTTCAAATATCTGGAAAATTGCTTCAAGATTTCAGTTTGACTGTAGAGACAGCTAAGGTTAAGTTTGTGAGAAAGAAGGCCTTTTAATGGTTCAGTCTTAATTTTATAATAATGAAATATGAGGGATAGACATTAACATGTTGAACAGATGTTAGTTCAAATGAAATTTGGTCAGTGTATGATTTATAACAATTGACATTTAAGTTAATGTGTTTTCTTCAACTTGGGTGGCAGTTAATTTGCCAATGTTGATCTAAAATTAATCAGAAAAGAGGCAACCAAGCTACATTATTTTAATTATTTGGCATTAAAAACAGCTTTAACATGGGAAAAGCAGCAAGTCCTTGCTATGTTTCTTTTAGTTAGCTTCATTGTGTGATAGCTATGTTGAACTAGGAAAATGAATTCACAACCCTCATCACATAGCACTCATGCATGTGAGACATTATCTTTTTTAGAAAACATTATTAAATTGTAAATGTTCTTTCTGGTTTTCAATGTATAATTCAGTCACTATGTTTGACAATTTTGTAATTCTATCAATATTATTCATGGAATACGAGCATCTACATAGTAGGTTGGTTGCTTTTTTCTGAAACAGTATAACTTTTGCTGGTATGTGAGGTGTGGCCACTTGCTTTACTTTAATAGTCTTGGAGTCTATAGGTTTATGACTTCTTATATGAGTTAGGCTTTTCATCATTTTAAAGGACTTCTTGTTGCACCCTTTTTCCTTCTACTGCTCTGACTGCTTACTTGATTTTGAACTATCCTCTCTCAACATCAGGGTTCTTTATGAGGTTTTCTGTGAATTTCCTGCTTCTTCAAACATGTTCCTAACTATGATACTGTTCTTCTATCTTGTTCTTACATTTATTTTATTACTTGTTCCTGACTGTGGGCTTGACTTGAATCCACTGCTTCATCTTCATGTTTGCTCCTTCCATTTTCCCCTGCTCTTTCCTTTAACTGGGTCCTAATTTTTCCTCTCAGTATTTATTTTTTGGATTAATGAACTATATGGGGAATTCTTTGATGTGCAGAAGATGTGCAGAAAACTGAAGAAATATAAAAATAAAAAGATGGCATGTTTGATGGGCATTATAACAAAAGAAGTCTAAATGACAGAATGAGTTAAAGCTTGGAAAGAAAGAAAGAAAGAAAGAAAGAAAGAAAGAAAGAAAGAAAGAAAGAAAGAAAGAAAGAAAGAAAGAAAAAAAGAAGGAAAAATAAAATTGTTAAAATGAACATAGCCCAGTGGGACACTGCTTACTTGAACTAATACACCAAATGTCATGTTTCAGTATTAGACTCATTTCCTTGTTGTCTAGGGTTCATTAGCTTTCTATCAGGTATGGATAATAGACATTATCAACTTTGTGAAATATCTCACTCTAACTGGCTTGTTTCACCACTGCTCAATCTGAGTTGAGGATAAATTTCCTTTCCTTTTTGGGTTAGCTTCTTCTTTCTTAACCTAAAGTTGGACTTTTATAGGCCTGGACACAAATAATTCTAAATTGTCTTATACTTCAATATTAATTTTGAGGAAGAAAAATACACATAACTATTTAAAGAATCTATTTAAAAGCTTTTACTTGTAGGCCACAATGGCAGCTGCTGATCATTGAACCTCTTCATTACTACTTCATGGTTAGTGGAAAAATAAGGAATGGTTGGAGAAGCATATGGAGGACAGCTTCGCTAGCTAGCCCTCTAGGGAATTAGATTCTAGTGGTATTTTCAACTGTCACAGCAGCTGGTTCTCAGTCTATTTTTTTTTTATCCTGTCAGCTCCCTTTGGCCTGCCTCACTGTATCTCACTTTGTTTGTATGCATGCAAAGTCTCAGATGCTCTTTAATTTCCATCAAGAAGGTAATACCCAGTATTCCTTTTCCTTTGGTTTTCTGAATAGCTACTCTACCACTATTTTGCATTTCTTCTCTATCATTGATGATGATCGTGATGATCATGATAGCTAGCATTGATTAACACTTTAAAATTTCCAAAGCATTTTATATATTATCTCATTTTATCTTCTTATTGGAAAGGATAAAATAAATATGATTGAGAGGGAATTGAGACATCAAACAATTAAAGAAATAGTATCACCTTGACAAATTCAATATACCTAGCCGGGATGAATTGCATCAATAGGTATGTAAAGAAATTGTAATTCTGACTGCTGAATTATTTGAAAAATGAGAATCTGTGTTCTTTCACTCTAAACCCACATTTACCCCTGGAATGGAGGTCCAAAACCCTTGCAGTAAATATGCATAGTCAAACAAGACAAATTCCCATATTGCCCATGAAAAGAAAAATAGATGTCTCAAATTGCACCCTTAATGTATTAATTTTATATCAGGGGATAAGGAGAATGTTTCATCATTTGTCATCTGGAGTCACGGTGGATCACTGCTTTGATCAAAGTACTTAAGTCTTCCAAAGTTGCTTGGTTTTACATTGTGTGGGTATATGTATACATATAAATGTACATATACATATATACACATTAATTGCTTTATTGATTTCACTTATTTCACTTTTCATCAATTTATACAAGTCTTCCCAGGTTACTATGTAACTGGTTGCTCATTATTTTTATAGCTGAATATTATTCTATTACCATCACATACCATAATTTGTGAGCGCTTAAATTTATAAACAACTCTTTTGTTTCTAGTTCTTTGCAACCACAAAAGGAGTTCCTATAATCATTTTTATACAGATGCTTTCTTTTCCCTTTCTTTTTACTTTTTTTGGAGCATTGACCTAATAGTGGTATTGTTGAACAAAAGGGTATGCATAGTTGAGTAATTTAGGGAGTATATTTCTAAATTACCTTCCAGAATGGCTGGACCAATGCACTATTCCATGAATAGTATTAAGGTACCCATTTTCTCATAGTTTTTCTAACATTTGTCATTTTCTTTTTTTTATCAACTTTTTCAATCTGATGAGTGTGAGGTCAAATTCCAGATTTTCTTTAATTCGCATTTCGCTAATCATTAATGATTTGGAATTTTTTTTCATGCCTTGGATTACTTGCTCTAATATTTTGACCCTTTATTATTTGAGTAATTCTCTTATTCTTACAAATTTGAATCAGTACCCTTTGTATCTTGCAAATGAGACCTTTATGAGAAAAAGCTTTCTGCAAATATTATTTCCCATTTAGGTTTCCCATCCAATCTTGGTTTCATTGGTTTTGTTTGTGCAAAACCTTTAACTTTATACAATCAAAATTTCCCATTTTATCTTCTTTGATTATCTCCATTCTTTGGTTGTAAACTCTTGTTCTATCCATATCATAAATCTGAAAGGCAATTTAGTCCTTGTTCTTCTAATTTTATTCTGAAGTCATGTATCCATTTAGAGTTTATCTTGATACGTAAGTTGGTTTTTACCTAGTTCATGCCAGACTGTTTTCCATTTTTCTTCCAGAAGTTTTTGATGGTTGATGACTTTATACCCAAGTAGCAGGTCTTTGCAATTATTAAGCACCTAGGCCACTGTACTCATTTGCTTCTCTATATTTCACACCAAATCTGTTCCAATGATAGACTTCTCTATTTCTTAATGAACACCAAATTGTGCTAATAATTATTGTTGTGTAATATAGTTTGAGATCTGATACTACTAGGATCCTTCTTACTTTTTTTCATTATCCCTCTTTATATTCTTGGCCTTTTGTTGCTCTCTATGAAATTTATTGTCATTATTATTATTATTATTTTGGCTCCAGAAAGTAATCATTTGATAGTTGGTTGTGGCATTGAATAAATAAATTGATTGAGGTAGTATTGACACTTTTATAGTATTGGCCTTCTCATAAACAATTAACATGCCACAAATTATTGGTGAAATTAGAGTGTTTGTAATATTCTTAGTAAACCATACCATTTACCAAAAAAAAATGTGTACTCCTTTTGCGTGCTTATTGCCTTGATTTCTATTTCTAGCACTGACTCAAATAGAAGCACTGAAAATAGACAACCTTGCTTACCTCAATCTTATTGAAAAGGTCATAAACTAAAGACAATATTTTTTTTCTGATATTTGACCAATCCTTAATTCTGAGTTTATTTTTTTTTATTTTTTATTTTTAGGCAGTTGGGGTTAAGTGACTTTCCTAGGGTCACACAGCTAGTAAGTGTCAAGTGTTTGGTCTGAGGACAAATTTGAACTCAGGTCCTCCTGACTTCAGGGCTGGTACTCTATCCACTGTGCCACCTAAGTGCCCCAATTCTGAGTTTAAATCCAACCTGGTTATCTAATCTAATATTTTTGACACATAGCTGTAGTCTTCTTCCTAATATTTTATTTTATTTTGTGCATCAATGTTTATTAGGGATGTTGCTTTATACTCTCTTTCATTTGATATTTCATTTTTTAGGTATTAAGATCATACTTGTAATATGGAAGAAAATTTGGTGGAATTCTTACTTTTTATTTTTTTAAACCACTTACACAATATTGGAATTAATTGTTCTTTGGATATTTGATAGAATTCACTTGTAAAACTATCTAGGCCCAGAGTTTTGATATATTTTTCATTTTTTACTTTATTTGTAATGTATTCTTTTTCTCAGAATGAATTAAATTTATTTATAATTTTGTTAATCTGGGCATATTTGTATTTTTGTAAGTATTCATCCATTATATTTAGCTTACCAACTTTTGACATCTAATTGGATGAAATAGCTTTTAATGATTTTATTTCATGTCATTTGTTGATAATTCATCTTTTAAATTTTTGCTACTACTAATCTGGTTTACCTATTTTTAAGTTAAATTTTCTGATGTCATTTATTTTATTGCTTTCCCCTCTAAAAAATCAACTCCTAGTTTTGTTTTTAATTCAATTTTTTGCTTTAAATTTTGTTAATTTCTTCTTTGATTTTCAGAATTTTTCTTTATATGCTTGTGAAGTTTTTTAGTTTGATGGTTTTCTAACTTATGTGGTTTCCTTCTCAATTCATTAATCTGTTCTTTTTTTATTTTGTTGATAAAAGTATTTGAAGATAAAAATTTCCCTTAATAGTCACTTTGACTGAATCCCCAAATTTTTGGCAGGTTGTTGCATTGCTATCATTAACTTTAATGAAATTATCTGTTGCCTCCATGATTTGTTCTTTGACTCGCTTATTCTTTTACATTAAGTTATTCAGTCTCTAATTTATTTTTTTCTTCAGTGCCTCCTTTTTACATTTTTAATTGATTTTTTAAATTTCAAATTTTTGAATTTAATTTTTGTTATATTATAGTCCATAAAAATGCAACTAAAATTTTTGTTTTTCTGCATTTAAGATTTTTTTACCTAATTCATGATCAACTTTTGTAAAGGTGCCATGAGAAATGGAAAAATATGAATACTTTATCTAACTTCTTGAAAATGCTATTCAGGTCCTAAACTACTTTCAGGTTGATTTTTTAGTGAGATTTGTGTAGATCTGAAAGAGATTGTGAGGTCCACCAATATTATAGATCTATTCTCTTTTTCTCCCTACAACAATTAATTTTTCCTTTCAACATTTACATGCTTAAACCAATTGATACACATTTGTTTAGCATTGATGTTAATTCATTGTATATGGTAGCTCTTATGATAATATGGTTTTCTTGTTTATCTCTTTTAATTAACTTATATTTTTACTACTGTTTTAAGACCATGATTGCTTTTCCTGTCTTTGCATTTCAGATGAAGCATAACAGAGACTAATTAGGAGATCTGCAATCATCTAGGTCAAAAGGGATGAAAATTTTATCTAAGATAGCTGTTATATGAGTTGAAAAGAGGGGTCAGATGAAAGAAACTTAATGAAATTAGAAATGACAACTTATTAGATACATGAAGTGAGGAAGAATGAGGAGGCCAGAACAAAGAACCAGCAGTTCAAGATTTTGCCAGTGTTGCATTTGGGAGCCATGTCTCTTCTATAGTTCTCATCCCAGAATAATGCTATGAGTAGCAATCAAAAAAAAATGCTGTCACTTAATGAAGACATTATATAACATTAAAAACCAAAAAAGAAAAAAAAATCCGTCATAAATTCATGTTGAAACAATGCCTTTATCTTCTATTATATCAATTAAACTATTTCTACTTTTTGCTTTGTCTTCTAAATCTGTTATGCAGATCCATGATATTCTTTTTAATTCTAACCAAAGTTTGTTCTTCAGTTTTATTTTTATTATCTATAAATCTATTTGACGTTATTGATTATATTATTCCCTACTCTCATTTATTTTAATCCTTTAATATAATTTAATAATATCATTAATTTATCTTTTTTCCCTAATTGAATCAAACAGAAGTAAATCCTCTTTTAATTAATTTATTTTCCAGTTTATTTTTTTCTTTTGTAGTTTCTTCTTACTTTTCTTACCTTCTTATAACTTACTCCTCTTCACATATTCTACAATCTAATCACATTTGCCTAATTGTAATTCCTTAAACATGAAACTCCATCACCCATCTCCACATCTTTTTACTGGCTGTTCTCTGTACCTGGAGCACCCTTCCACCTTTCCTTTGCCTCTTCAGTTTCCTTGGCTTCCTTTAAGATTCAAACGAAACCTTAGTTGTTTTTTTTTTCAAGAAGCCTTTCCCAGTTTTTTCCTCCACTCCAGTTGCTAGTGCCTTCCCTTTTCATATTATCTACCATTTACTCTGAATAGATCTCTAATACTTCACAGTTATTTACATGTTATCATCTTGATTAGAAAGTATGTTCTTGAGATCAGGGACTAGTTTTGCCCCTTTTTATATCCCAAGTTTTTGGCACAGTGCCTAGTACACGGCAACCACATAACTTCTCCTTTGAGAATTTAGGTGCTATACTACTTGGTACATATATGTTTAGTATTGATATTACTTCATTGTTTATGGTACCTTTTAACAAGACCTAGTTTTCTTCCTCATCTCTTTTAATTACATCTATTTTTGCTTTTTCTTTGAGATCAGGATTGCTACTCCTGCTTTTGTTTTTTTAACTTCAACTGAAGTATATAAATACATTCTGTTCCAGCCTTTTACCTTTACTCTGTATGTATCTCCTACTTCAAATAAGTTTCTTGTAAACAACTTATTGTAGGATTCTGATTTTTAATACATTCTGCTTTCTGCTTATGTTTTATGGGAGAGTTCATCCCATTCACATTCACAGTTATTATTACTGTGTAATCCCCATCATCCAGTTTCCCCTCTGTTTATACTTTTCTCTCTCCTTTCATTCTGTCCTTGCTCACCAGTGTTTTCATTTTGACTACTTCATCCCTCAATCTGCCTTCTCTTGTATAGCTCTCCTCCCTTTTCTTTCCTATTTCTCCTCCTGATTCCCTATAAGGAAAGATAAATTTCTATAATCAGCTGAGTGTGTATGTTATTCCTTCTTTGAGCCAAATATAAATGAGAGTGAGAGTCAAACAATGTTCATCCCCTCACTTCTTTCTCTCTACTGAAATAGGTCTTTGTGTCACTTCATGCGACATAATTTACCCTATTCTGCCTCCCTGTTTCCTCTTCTCCCAGTACAATCCTTTTTTTTCATGTTTTATTTTTTATATCATCAATTCAAAGTTAATTTATACTCATATCCTCTGCCTATGTATACTCTTTCTAACTGCCCTAATAGAGATACTGCTCTCAAGAGTTACGCATATCATCTTCCCATGTAGGGATGTAAATGGTTTAACCTTGTTAAATAACATGTTTTTCCACCTTACTTTTTTATGCTTCTCTTGAGTCTTGTATTAGAAGATTGAATTTTCTGTTCAGCTCTAGTCTTTTCATCAGGAAAGTTAGAAAATCCTCTATTCATTGAATATCCATCTTTTCTCCTGAAAGATTATGCTCGATTTTGCTGAGTAGTTGATTCTTGGTCATAATCCAAGCTCCTTTGCCTTCTAGAATATCATATTCCAATCCCTCTTATCTTTTAATGTGGGAGCAGCTAAATCCGTGTAATCCTGACTGTGGCTCCTTGATATTTGAATTGTCTCTTTTTGGTTGCTTGCAGTATTTACTCCTTGACCTGAAAATTCTGGAATTTGGTTTCAATATTCCTTAGAGGTTGCATCTTGGGATCTCTTTCAAGAGTGATTGGTAAATTCTTTCAATGTTTATTTTACCCTCAGGTTCTAGGATATCATGACAGTTTTCCTTAATAATTTCTTGAAAGGTGATGTCCAAGCTTTTTTTTTTTTATCATGACTTTCAGGTAGTCCAATAATTCTTAAATTCTCTCTCCTGGATCTATTTTCCAGGTCAGTTATTTTACCAATGAGATATTTTACATTTTCTTATAATTTTAATTCTTTTAATTTTGTTTGGCTAATTCTTGATATCTTATGGAGTCATTAGCTTATATAATGACTTTCTCTAATTTTGAAGGGATTATTTTCTTCAGTTAGCTTTGTACCTCATTTTCCATTTGGCCAATTCCACTTTTTAAAGCATTGTTTTCTTCAGTGCATTTTTTTCCTACTTAGCCAATTGTAGGTTTTGAGGATTTTTTTTTCTTCAGTCAGTTTTTGTCCTTCCTTTTCCAAGCTGTTGACTCTCTCTTACATTACTCTCATTTATTTTCCCAATTTCTTTTCTACCTCTCTTATTTAATTTCCGAGAAGGCTTTTTGGGCTTGAGGCCAATTCATATTTCCCTTTGAGGCTTCACATCCAGGTATTTTGACATTATTCTCCTCTTCTAAATTTGTGTTTCGATCTTCCCTGTCACCATAGCGCTTTCTATGGTTGGGATCTTTTTTGTTTGTTGTTGTTATTTTTTGTTTGCTTGTTTGTTTTGTTTTGTTTTGTTTTTGCTTATTTTTAGCCTATTTTGTAACTTTTTACATTAGGATCTGTTCCTGGGGACATTAGGGCACTATCCCAAGCTTCTAGTGTTGAAGGCCAGGGGCCTGGTCAGTGGGTTTTTGTGCTGGAGTGCCCTCACCTAGTTGCACCTATTATGTCCTTATTTCCAGGGCTTGAAGTTTTCCTTCTGCTCTGGGGCTGGAGGCCTCACAATTGGCTTGCTGAGCCAGGACTGAGGGGTCTTGGGTTCTGTTCTTTGCTATGTCCAAGAGCCTCCAAGAGATTTCCTGGACACCATCTGCACTGGGATGCACTCCCATTTTACCCAAGTGAGACAGACCTTTCCTGAACTCCTAAGTTATCTTAAGCTGGAAAATTGTTTCACTCAATCTTTTTTATGGGTCCATCACTCCAGAATCTAATTAAAGGCTTGATTTAACATTGTTTCCAAGGGAAACTGAGGACAGCTCAGGCAACTTCCAGGCTTCTCTCCAACATCCTAACTCTGTCCCCACATCCCCTCAGTAAATGCTTATTGACTGACTATAGGAAATTATCAGTGATAAAGAAGAATTAATTAGACAAAAATATCATAATACCAGGGTTCTTCAACACTCCATTGTGTTGAATGTGGTATATCAAATGAGAAAGATTAATAACAAAATCATAGATTCAAAATGCTTAATAAGTCATAACAAATAGGTATATGGAAATAAATGAATGGAACAAGCAGGAAATAAATATTATTTCCAAATATACATGAAACACTCCAAAAACTTGATCAAGTTTATATTATGCATTATGATTATTTACCATATAAATTGAATAATGTAGATATCATACAAGTAATATTTTAAACCATCATGTAAAGAAATAAAATTTAAAAACATAGAGATATAGTTTAGAATAATAGATGGAAAAATTTATTTCAATTCCTGACTTTGACATATACTATTACAAAGGTCCTATGAGCAGCTAGTGCTTGCTGATGATAGTGTTTTATATCCCCTAAACCAGGGGTGGAGAACCCTCTGCCTTGAGGCCACATGTGGCCTTCTAGGTCCTTGGGAGCAGCCTTTTGACTGAGTCCAAGTTTTACAGAATAAATCCTTTTATTAACTGTGACATTTGGATTCAGTCAAAGGGCCACACCCAAGGACCTAGAGGGCCACATGTGGCCTTAAGGCTGCTGTTTCCCTGCCCTAAACCATTGATCTGTGTGCCTAAATTAGAGAGATATCAAGTTGCCTATTGGGTCCTGAATTATCTGATCTGGCTCTGTCCACTGACCACATGAACTGGGTAACTGTTAAATCATCACTTCTCTTTGGGCTGACTGATTTACAATTCAACGTCCAAGATGGCAAACAGTCAGCACCACTATCCACAGAACATCTATTTGTAAGAAAACATGAAAAAAACAACAACCTTATTTGTCTTTTTATGGTAGAATTTCTAACCTTGGAAAAATAACAATGATGCCTCAGTATTATCAGGTATAATTTCAGTCTCTGAACAAAAACAAAATATTTATTTTTCCTTTCTGGTCTCCTTTTGCTACATTTCTTTTTCACAGTGTTTTCCACAAACCAATGGTTCCACAGTTGCTACCCAAAGTCAGCTTCCTATAAATTTTCTTTTTTATTTATGTTTTATTGAACTGCTTTAAAATGATTTATGATGAAAAGACATTTTAAAAATTTACCACTAAATCAAATTCTATTCTAAAAATACACACTTGAATATGCATGCACAATGAAAAAAAAAAAAGACCATTCTAAATCAGCAGCCAGCTTGCTTCCTCTCAGAAAGTATAATAAATATTAAGCTCATATTCTACACACAATTGCCAGAAGTCATAGAACTAATTCAAAATTGTCAATCAGACAGGTAGAATAAAAGTTTTACTGTTCTCAAACAATGAACAAATGAAGCTAATGTTCAAAGCAGAATAAGGCCTATGTTTCAAACTATGAACAGAAAAATAATATCTACATACTAAGAGAAATGATTCTATGTTCTGTTGGAGAAGACATATAGAATACTTAGCTTCTCTTTGATTCTTTCCCTTGAATCTTTGAATAAATGTCTGTTCCATTTAGAACAAATGGTGGTTTTGTTGAGGGCTACCTTGGCAGAAATGAAACAAGCTGATCCATTTCCTTGTGGAAGAGACAGCAAATGGAGCAATTATCTTTAAGAAATGCAAAGCTTTATCTAATCATGAGCAGATAAGGAATGGATTAATATTAAGATACTGAGAAGTTTGTTCAGGATAGGTCTCACACTTAAGATATAAATATTCACAACACAATTTTGTTATTCAGTTAGGTATGATTCTTCATGGACCCATGAGGGGTTTTCTTGGCAAAGACACTGAAGTACTTTGCCATTTCCTTTCCCAGTTTATATTATAGATGAGAAACTGAGACAGAGTTAAGTGACTTGGCCAGGGTCACATAACTAGTAAGTGCCTGAGGGCAGATTTGAACTCAGGAAGACAAGTCATCCTTACTTTAGACCTGGCATTCCATCCATTTCACCATTTTGCTGTCCTCACAACAGTGTATGGTGTGTTCAAGGAAGACTAGTACCTTGGTGAGAAGGCTGCTGAGCCCTTTTCAGGGCTGCTTTCCACCCTTGGTGTCCACCTATTCTATCTAACTCTCTCCTGTGGCTCCAAGAAGCTGTAGCAGCCTGTCTGAGCAGTCTTTCAAGAATTGCATTGCTCCTCTCCTGGTGTGAGAAAGGGGCTAGAAAAGGTGTCCTAAAAGTTGTCTGCTTACCCAGCTCTGACCTGATTAACTTGGCAGGCAGGGAATCCTACTCTGTGGTATAAACACAAAAAAAAAATGTACAAAAACATCTGCAAAGACAATTCCACTCATCGGCACATGAAATATATGCACACTTATATACAAAACAAAATCCAGTAGACCTGAAAGACAAACAATTCTTGTTGCAAGAGAACTCAGCAGGTATTGCATCCAAAGAGCAGCCCTGAGTGAAAGAAGGCTGGAAAATGAAGGTCAACTTACTGAAGTTGGAGCTGAATACATGTTTTTCTAAAGGTGCTGAAGTGAAGGGGAGCACTATGAAGGTGGTGTAGGTTATGTAATCAAAATCAATCTAGTCAGCAAACTTGTATCCCTACCAAAAGGAGCAAATGACAAGCATGTGACAATGTGATTACCACTTTCAGGAAAATGTCACACCACCATCAACAATGCCTATGCTCCCACCATGATAAACCCTGATGAGGTTAAAGAAAAATTTTATGGAGACCCTTATCATCAGTGTGCCAAAAGAGGATAACCTTATAATTCTGGGTGACTTTAATGCTAGAGCAGGCTCAGACTACCAGACTTGTCAGGGAGTTCTAGGGAGGAATGGAGTTGGAAACAGCAGCAGCAATGGTCATTCACTACTGAAGACTTGGGCATCTCATGACCGTCTCATCACCAACACTGTCTTCTGTTTACCTAATAAAACTTCATGGATGCACCCTCACAGCAAATGCTGGCATTTTAATAGACTATGTGATTTTAATGAGAAGAGACAGGATGTGAGAGTGATGAAGGCAATGTGTGGCTCAGAATGCTGAACTGATCTTAGACTTATTCTGTCCACTCTAAATATTTGCGTTCAACAAAAGTGACATCCCCAAGGCAAAATGACAACCAGAAGAATTAGTGTCAACAGATTAGAAGTCTTCTCTAAGCTGGAACAGTTTGTTGTTAACTTGGAGGGAAAGTCAAGCCAACACACAGTTGACATCAATGAAGAAGAAAAGTGCATGGCTTTCAGAGATTTGGTGTATAGCACTGCATTTGCTCATTTGGGTCAGAACGCTAGCAAACACCAAGACTGGTTTGATGAAAATGATGGGAAAATTCAGAGGCTGATAAATGAAAAACAAGAACTCCACAGGGTTTATTAGCAGGATAGTTTCTGCATCTCTAAGAAGGCAGCATTTAATTCTATCAAAAGTAAAATGCAATCAAAGCTTAGAGAGATGAAGGATTCTTGGCTCAGTAAGAAGGCAGATGAAATTCAAATTTATACTGATAGTACCAATAAAAAGCACTTTTGTGATGCCCTGAAGGCTATTTATGGGCCACAGACCCCTGATGCATATCAATTACTCAGTGCTGATGGAGCCACATTGATTAGTGATAAGGGCATTTTTCTAGAGAGATGGGATGAACACTTCCATAATGTTTTCAACAGACCATCATCAATCAATGCTGAAACCATTGAACATTTACCTTAGGTTGAAGTCAATCTTTCCCTAGCTGAAGTTCCATCTGAAGATGTTTTGAATGCCATTGGGCTCCTTTCATGTGACAAAGCACCTGGTGCTGATTCTATTACAGCTGAGATTCGCAAGGTAGAGGATCCATTGTCCATACAAGAGCTGACTAAAAATTCCAGGTTGCATGACAAGAGGAGGTTATCTCCAGGAGTTCAGGGATGCCTCTATTTTCCATCTTTATAAAGACAGAGGAAATAGATTGTCCAGTGACAATCACAGAGAGAACTTCTCTCTTAGTCATTGCTGGCCAGAGTCCTCCTTAATAGGCTAATCCTTCACCTGAAAGATGGTCATCTACCTGAGAGCCAGTGTGGCTTCATAAAGTGCCGAGGAATAGTTGATATGTTGTTTGTTGCCTGACAACCCCAGGAAAAATACCAGGAGCAGAACAGAGAGGGTCTGTATACCACAATTATAGATCTGACCAAGGCCTTTGATACTATCAGTCATGAGGGCTTATGGAAAATTATGTCAAAATTTGGTTGCCCAGAGAAGTTCATCAGCATTGTACATCAATTTCATGACAGCATGCTTGCCCATGTTCTGGATAATGGACAATGATCTCATGCTTTCCCAGACAACAACAGAGTGTAACAAGGCTGTGTGCTTACTCCCTTGCTTTTTAGCATGATGTTTTCAGCCATGTTGTCAAATGCTTTCAATGCGGACGAACATGGAATTTTGGGGGTTTTGCCCAGAGTTGTTTTCACATTTTTTTTCCTCTTCTGAGTTTGTGTTTTG
This sequence comes from Vombatus ursinus, assembly GCF_900497805.2. Lineage (NCBI taxonomy): Eukaryota > Metazoa > Chordata > Mammalia > Diprotodontia > Vombatidae > Vombatus > Vombatus ursinus. Next base: position 24,367,987 of record NW_020954608.1, read on the forward strand.
ATCTTCCCTGTCATCATAATAATTTTCTATGGTCAGATTATTTTTCTGGTTTTTTTTTTTTGCCCATCCTTTTTCAGCCTTTTTCCTTTCTCCTTTCTCTTAATTTTGAGCTCTACTCCCAGGATGGAAGAACACTGTCTCAGGCTTCTTGTGCCAGGGGCTGTAAGCCCTGGCTGTTTACCTGGTGCTGTACTAATGTTGCCTGGAAGCCCACAGAGGACACTTGTGTCTGGTGCTGTGCTCAGGGGGTGAGGTGGTGGCTGACTGGTACTGCTGGGGGCTGTAATGGTCTGACAGATTAGCTGGTGCTGAGCCAGGATCCTAGTGCTGATATCTGGCATGTGCTAAGGCCAGTGGGGTGCTTCTGCACTTACCTGTGGCTACACTGAAGCATATAGCAGTCTGGCCACTGACCTCTGCCAGTTTGCTCAGGGTTAAGCTGAAGCATGTGGCAGGGACCTATTGCTGGTGGTTGCCTGTTTGCTTAGGCACTGGTAGGGTTGGCATCTACATGTTTGCCTGGGGCTATGTTGATGCATGTGCCAATTCTCCTAGCTGGAGTCTTCCTCTTCCCCTGGCTATGCTGAGGCATGTGGTAGATCTAGGTGTTGGCATTTGCCTGCTGTACCACACTGGGGCTCAGGATCTCCCACTGGTTTGCTGAGGTGGGACTTTCTGCTGGCTTGCTGGGATGCTTCTTGTGCTGTATTGTGTTCCCCTTTTACCCAAGTGAGACAGAATTTTGTTGCTGATGTTCCAAGCAACCAGGGCTAAAAGATTGTTTCACCCTGTCTTTTTGCTGCTTCTGTTGTTTCAGGATTTGCTTTGGTGCACTATTTTAGAGTTGTTTGGAAGTTCATATGGGAAAGTTATGGCAATTTATTGCTTCCTCCACCATCTTGGCTCCCAGAAGTCTCACATACAGTTTTAAAAGAATCATTTTAAGGTTGAAAATGTGAAGATTTATCAATCAGTTTTCAAATCTGTCCCTGACACAAGGATAGAAATTCTATTATCCACAACAAATGGATAGCACAATGGATAAAGCAGTGGACTGGGGAAGATTTGAGCTTCAATACAGCATCAGGCACTAACTGTGTGGACCTGGACAAGTTGTTTAACCTTTGTCTTAGGTTTCTCATTTGTAAAGAATAGCACCTACCTTCTAGGGTCTTTGTGAGGATAAAATGAAATATTCTTGTAAATTGCTTTGAAAACTTTAAAGTGATATATAAGTGTGATTAGTATTAATAATTACTATTATTACAAATATAGGTTTCTGGACACCTTACAGACTGATGATCCTTGGATATTATTGCTGACTCTGTGTTGTTTGACTGAACTGTTCATTGGTAAGGCAAAGTGCAGTGAATTTCCCCTCTAAGGAAGCTGGAAGTCTTCTGCATGCCTAATGGTTATTTGTAAGGAAGGTTCCATTTCACACAAAACATTTCATATGACCCTTCTAGTATTCAGCTTTAAAATTTGTTTTAATCATTAATTTTTTTATTACTTTTAATTTAGATGTAACTTGTGGGTTACAGGTTACACTTTGCAGTGGAGAACAAAGATGAATGGCTGATCACCTGCTTTTCACTTTTTCTTTTTTCCAGGGAAAGAGATGGCATGGAATCCTTCCAGTCCACACCTGTGTTTTCAAACTAAAGTCAGTTGGAGGCAAGGCTTTCCCTTCTGTCACCTTTATGATAAGGAACACTATTCTTTCCAAATACTAAAGAGTTCCATACTGTGCGACCCTCCCTCTTTTCATAATTTAGTTAGTATTGGTGACTTTGTTAATCACACCTTTACATGTCATCTAAAGTTCATTAGTCTAGAAATGAAAGAAAAAAAGGTCTGAAATTAGTTTAAAGGAGCTGTCTCTTAGGAGATTTATCCAACTGTATGAATTATTAATAAAAAATATAATGGTTCCTCATGCCCTTCCTGGCCACCAATCTAGAAAAGAAACTTCAAAGCTAGTTAAATTCTACATATTCAACAAACCAAAGACTTCCCTATTTTCAGTCTCTGGATACTATCAAGGTACACATAGTCAATGCTCAGCATGCCCTGATTCATCATACAATTTGATGCTGAGAAAATGTTGTTACTCATCCTTAATTCTCAAAAAGGATCAATGATATTATGAGGGTGATGTTTTGACTTGTGAGTGAATTGAATTTAAGTGAAGCAGAGCTGTACAAAGTCATCAGCCTCACTCTTTCCTCCAGAATTATCCGAATCCAGTGGCAAGACATAAATCAAGATTACTGGCAATGGCCCAAGATGCAATGGGCCTTTTAAGCTAAGGTCTTTCCCAAATATGTTTGTCTGAGGCAATGCCCATTAAGTGATTAAGGTCTAAGAAGTCACTGAGACAAAAGACAGTCTAGTTTGCCACCATAAAAGAATCAATCTGGGATATTGAGAATAAATCATTTCTTTTCTCTGCATGTATGAATGAAGCAGAATGAGAACTTCTCCTTTATATCTAAGAGAAAGTACTGGTGCCACTGACAAATTCTAAAAAGCTGGGACAATTAACTTTTTTGTCTCCTGTTGTTTTCATTCATGTTTTCTTGAAATATAGCTCTGAAAAAAACAAGTTTTGAAAGAACTCATTCTGATTCAAATGAAGCTACTTCACTATGCTTTTAAACCCAAATCACTCTGGCTTTCATTGATTGGCCAAGGATATGTCAGGGCCCCAGTCTCTCCTGTTCATAGTTTGGGTTTTGATGGCTCAGAGTGACAATAAGTAGTAATTATTTTCTGTTCTGACCAGAAACTCTGAGGGTCTTCCCCTCCCAGATTGCTGAGAAAATACAGCCAGTATCCTGTGCCAGAGGACAGCAGTGACCTCAGTATCCTGAGCCAGGTGTGGGGAGCGTCCCGGTGGGAGGAATGTTCTCATCATGGCAGATGATTTGAAGAGATTCCTCCACAAAAAGTTACCTAGCATTGAAGGTCTTCATGCCATTGTAGTCTCAGACAGGGATGGAATGCCTGTTATTAAAGTGGCAAATGATAATGCTCCAGAGCATGCTTTGAGACCTGGTTTCCTGTCTAATTTTGCACTTGTAACAGACCAGGGCAGCAAACTTGGATTTTCAAAAAATAGAAGTATTATTTGCTACTAAAACACATACCAAGTAGTACAATTCAATTGGTTACCATTGGTGGTGAGTTTCATAGCAAGCAGCAGGGCAAATACTGGACTGATTTTCAGCCTAGAAAAGTAACTTGCACCATTGTTTGAGGAGTTGAGGCAGGTCTTGGAAGGTTCTTAACCTGACTGTGGCCTGACTCTGGCCATGTTGTGATCCCAGTGAGTTCAGTCCAGCCACCTTGACTTCATCAAGTAACGGGACTTTACACACTCAGAAAAGAAAATTTTCCCCAACTTAGACTGAAGATGATTGTATTTATTATTTCTAAATTGATGGACTGTTGTGTTGGGTCTTAGGCTCAATTCTTCTGTAGTATGATTTCTGGGGAGACCACTAAAAATGGTTCAGTATTTATCACAGCTTCCATGGAGTTTAGTTAAGCCACTAATGAGGAATGAGATTCTCATCCAGTGGATCAGAATCAAAATGAGGCACCCAAAGCTCCCCTGTTATGTACAGTACATATAGGCCTGCAGTAGGTAAGCCCTGCTTTGTATATGCTATTGCTTTGTTGTGAATAATAGAGAACTTTTTTTTGCTTGTGCCATGTTGTATGACTGTACTGAGTGAGAGGAAGACAGCCTCTAACAGCTGTAATAAACCAGTACAATCACTAACTACCCCTGTTTGTGTCATTGTGTGGTAGAGATTTATTTATCTTTTTATTTATTCATTTATTTATCCATTTATCTTTCTATTTATTTATTTATTTTGCTTTTTTGTGAGGCAATCCGGATTAAGTGACTTGTCCAGGGCCACACAGTAAGGCAGAGATTTAAAAAAAAGCATTACTAATTGGTATTTCTTTGAAAGTGTTGTATGTCTAAAAAGAAATCTGTTGCTTTAGATTTACTTTTACATTCAGCTATCAATGACCAATCTGTATTTTTTTCTCTTTGTACAATTTAAATGTGGAAATCAATATCAAAGCTTTGGTTTGTGACATTTATATAAATACCATAATATAACAGTAGTTTTTCTGTTTCCTAAATAAAGGTCTAAATAAAATAGTATTTTGTAAAAGAGAAAAAAAAAGAGAAAGAAAACATAGTCAGTATAAAGAAACAACTTCGATCACAAAGAAAAAAAGATAAATTAGAACTAAATAACAAACAGTCCTTGGAAGGATGGAGGGAAAGCTAAAGAAACCTTTGCAGAGTTTTTTCACAGTTGTTACAGAAGGATGGGTGCTTCCTAATAAACGTAACGTTCCTCATAAATCAGGAGTTGGAGGCTGAGACATTATACTGCCAACCTCTACTTAGTCCACAATTTCAATCATTATAGTAATCTTGTGCCTCTTGAGTTACTTCTGTCCCTAGCTTTATCTCCCTCCTGCTGCTATATTTTGTCCTTTCTGCTCCTCCAAAAGTTCAAAGAATCCCTCTGGCCTGCTTGATCCCAAACAGCCTGTTTCAAGTTTCCTGATGTTCTCTCTAAGGGCAAGGGGGAGGAAGAAAGGGGAGGATGCTGCTACCTCCGGAACTACGCATCCTATGTTTCCCTAGAGAGCTTTTGAATTCCTTTTCTATTTCCTCCAAAACAAATGACACCCATCAAAAACATGTTATATAAATAACAAAATAATTTAAAACACAGTGTCTCTCTCCAAAAAAAACCACATTCAACAAATAGCAAATATTGGATAAATGCCTACTCTACCTAGGACAGTAGTACTCACTGGTATGGGCATAAGACCTCTTCTGGGGGCAATAAAGAATCCAACATTACTGAAGCATCAAAAAGCAGGAGGAGAATAATATCAGACAAGGATTGAAGAGTGGAACAGTATCAAAAGACAAAGGAAAATGTAAGCCAAACTTCTGAGCTCTATGCTAAGGAAATGACACAATTGCAAAAATGGTCCATTAACATGATTAACAGTATTGAAGGTTTAGAGCTTAGAGGGACATTAAAGGCCATCTAATTTACCCCCCTAATTTTATAGATGAAACAACTAAAACCAGGTGTGAGGAAGTTATTTGCCTAAGAAAACACAGTTAATGAAAAACAAAACAACAAAAAACAAACAAATAAACAAAACCAAGAACTTGGACTCAGGTTCTTCAACTCCAAATCTGAACTTCTTTCCACTTTACCCTACTTTGTAAATATATTGATACTACTATGGTAAGCTCATAAAGAAAAAAAATGGGTAATCTGACTTATTCAGGCTTTGTTATAATAGCCTGCAAGTGATTTGAATGCATATTTTTGGGTCCTCAACTCTATGGATAGTATAGAAAGGCTGTGGGAAATTAGATCAATAATCATTTTGCTGCATTCAGTTTTTTTTACTCACATATTTAAACATTATCTATACCATATGTAATTTATGACTATAAATATCTATGTGAAATAATTATATACTTATATATTTATTTAATAAATATAATAATGATACAATTGAGAATACATGCCTCAATGTCAGAGAATCATAAAGTAAGTGCAATCATTTATTTATCGATTCATTTAGTAACACTTAAGTATCTTGTGTACTGCAGACATAGCTCTAAAGCCAGCACCCTCTTAGTACAGGTCTAATGTTGAGATGAAATGATGCACTTAACAAGTCACTGAACATTTAGCAAAGGAAATGGTTTACTTTGCCCTTACAGCAAGGATATGTGACAAAGATCACAGTAACACATAGCTATTTTGGATGTTCCCCACCCCCCCCCATTTTCATCTGGAAATACACCAGGTCAGGCAATCATCAAAGTATGGCAATTCATATAATCTCAGGTACCCACCAAGTCTGAGAGGCCATGATTCATTCTTATCCAGTGACTCAGAATTACAACCAAGTCAGCATGGGGATCTCCTTTCTTCAAGGTAAACACACACAAACCAATTTCATAGCAACATTTTCAGCACCCTGGCAAGATGCTGTCAAACTATACTATCCCTGTGTCCGCTAAGCCCTTTCTGGGAAGAAGCTCCTTGAACCATCTCAAAAGAAAGAAAATCTGTCTATTGAGGTAGACTCAAGCTGCTTTATCAGGGTGGATAGTGCCTTCTGAAGGGGCAAGGACTTTAAGGATAAAGCCATTCTGTGCTGGAGAAGGAATAAAAAAGGGTTGGAGGGAATCACCAAGAACTGTGTCCAAAAACAGTCCATTCTTATTAGACACATTTCCCTGGAGATTGGCTCCAAGAAACCACTAGACAAGGAAGTTCTTCCCCTTTCAAGAGTAGCATTGATTTATCACGGTCATGGTTTTTGAGATGTCAGACCTCTGATCTGGGCAGTAAGATGTATACTTATGCAGCTGTTCATCATTAGAGGAAATTCTCCTGCCCTGAGATTGGAAAGTACAATTTTGTCACTTGGGGACAGAATTAGGGTAACTTTATATGTTGGAGCTCACTGAGCCAGTGGAGGAGGCAGGGTTGCAGGATCTGGACTGGTGGCCCCAGTATCTGGCATAATCACTACGTGTTTCTGATGATTAACACCAGACGGACCCAGGGAAAGTGTGATTTCTAATGTACAATGATCATTTAGCAATAGAAACTTTCTATGCTTTGCCTGTCTTGTTAGAAAGGCCATCTTCTATTTCCCAACCTATAACAGACAACTCTGGATAAAGGGTAGCTGTATAATTCTGTGTCATCTGTTCAGAAATAACAAGGGCCTTGTAAGAGGCAAATGAGTGCAGTCAACAGTATAGCGAGTGGGAATTGGGAGCTCCAGATACCTAATAGTGGCTTATTCTGGCCTCAGTTTGGTGAATCCCAAAGGTTCCATCCAACCTGGTCTTTATGGACAGACATCTCCTGAAAAACAGGCCATACAAGGTCATAAGGGCTCAAGGAGAGTGATTGTGGGACTATCTGCTCTACATCTTCCAGAGATGTATCCTAAAATTTGTAACCCAAAGTTTTAAAAACACATGTTAAAAAGAAAAAAAAAAGAAAAGAGAGAGAAAAAAAAACAGAGATGTATCCTATTCTGGGCCCCAGTTGAAAGACACTGATTTGTGAGTGACTCAGGGTTATCAGGATATTTGGGTCAGGAATGTGAGTTTTTCAGAACCTAAAGACTCAAATGAGTCTCTGGGCTTCCTTTTTAGAGCATGGGGAATCAAAAATCAGTAACTTATTCTGGACTGTTAGAAATCCTCTAGGTTTGCCCCCATCCACTCTATTGCCTAAAACTTGACTGAGTGAGCTGTATCCTAGATTTTCATAGAATTGCTTTCTTATCCCTTGTTCCAATATATGTAACCATATGGTCTAGGGCTTCTGCCACTGTGGCCTCATATGACCTGGTTATCATTATGTCATCAATATAGTGGTGTACACCAGGGGTGTCAAACTCAAATAGAAATGTGGACATTAAAGTATGCATAAAGATTCCTTCAGGGATATTGATTTAGGAAACCACATATTGCTATCATCAATGTTTATTATATATTTATTTTGTTAAATATTTTTCAATTACATTTTTAATATAGTTTGGCTGGATTTGAGAGTGCTGGACTGCATATTTGACACCTCCATTACACATCAATGCCTTTGGGAAATGAGCCCCCTTTCAAGTCTCTGCCCACCATAATGTGTCAATATGAAGGAGAGTTCAGGTAGCCCTGGGTAAGGATGGTAAAGGGTATACTGGACTCCTACCCAGGTGAAATCACATTGTTCTTGACTAGTCTCAGCTACAGAAATAGAGAAAAAAAATTCATTGGCAAGTTTGATAACCTCATAATCATCTTGGTCCTGGGCTATGTGGTCTACAATATTGACAAGAGCAGGAACAGCTGCAAAGAAGGGCCTGATGACTTTATTTAGCTCCCAGTACTCTCCTGTAAGCTGTCAAGGATCTGGTGGATCTAATGTATTTAAATGTTCCAATAGGTCACCATGTATCATCAGCATCAATGAACAAAGAAATTTTTGTTATTATGTAATTCAGATTCAATTTTGAGCAGCTATAAGGTGGCAAACCTCAAATCTCTCTCAAATCTGATAAAACATTTTTTTAAATTTTTATTCATTTTGAACTTAAATACAAAAAAGATACCAAAAAAGAACATTTTCATGTACACAGCACAACATAAAAAGAAGATCAATACAAAACCATAAATTTCCATTTCAGACTGTTTACTCTTAAAAAAAAAACTATGTATGAAATACTATATGTTGTTTTCAAAGCTACCCTGCTTTTCTCTGCTTCCTTCTAAGTTTTCTTTTGTTCTCTGCTCCATACTTTTAATTTTTTTCTCCCTTCTATCCTACCCTGCCATAGAGAAGACTACAATTAAACACAAATACATATACATACATACATACATACATACAGATAGATAGATAGATATACACACATATAGTAAAACCATATTGTACATATTTCTATTTATCAGTTCTTTCTCTGGAGGTGGATAGCATCTTCCTTCATAGGTCCTTTGTAGTTGGTTTGAATATTTATCTGATAAAACATTTTTTTAAAAACCTTTCTTGAGCAGGGGAGTGACATTGTCAGACAGTTTGGCAGCTAAGGGAGCATGCATTAGAGAACGGAGGGACTGGAGGTAGGGGAGACTGATCAGAAGGACAATGCAAGAGTATAGAGGAAAGGGAACATGTGACTGATCTAGAATAGTGACTGTGTGAGAGGAGAGGAGGAGGAGGAGGAGATGAGACTTGGAGGAATAGAACCCTTAAGACCTGACAATTTTTTTTTTTTTCATGATGAGTGATGGACAGTATCTTCTAGTTGAGGATACCTGCTGACTGATAACTGAACTGTTATCCTGAGTCACTTGAAGGATGATAGTGACCTTTACAGCAGTAGAAGAGTTAAGAGTGGAATTGGTTTAAGGAGAAATAATCATGATTGTCTATTCTGGGCATACTGACATTGGGAATTCCTCAGCTTATTCAGTTGGTGTTCAAAAGCATTTGGGCTGTAATTTAGACTAGGGAAACATAAAAATCTGAGAGTCAGAGGACTGTAGCATCAAAGACATCAAAGATTTGGAGTTGGAAGGGACCTTGCAAGTCATCTAGTCCAACTATATTTTACAGATGAGGAAACTGATACTCAGAGAGGTCAAGTGACTTGTGCATAGTCACGCTAGTGAGTATTAGGGGTGGAATTTAAATTCAAGCCTGCTCAACTATAAATATAGCTTTGTATCCACTATGCCATGATGGGTCATCTACATGGAAATAGGAGTTGAATTAACAAGGGTTGTTGAGATTTCCAAGAAATTGAGAATGTGGAGAGAGAAGAGAAGAGGGCCAGGGATAGAGTCCTGAAGCACACCCATGGAAAGAAACATAAAATTACCAAGCCCAGGCTCAGCCCAAGACTTCTGTCTCCAAGCTGAGCACGCTTTCCTCTATTTCACACTGTCCTTGTTTATCTAATGTCTCTACTAGATTGTAAGTTTCTTCTAATCAGTAACGCTACTTTATCTAAACTTTCTGTTTCATCCAGAATCTACCATAGTGCTCTATACAAACATATGCTTAACTCATGTTTGCAAAATATATTTGAGTTAAAAAAAGATTGTGGTTTATCCCATAGATGAACAAGAGATGAAACCATATGTTTGATGAAACATCCAAGTAAATGAGCCAAAAGCTAAAAAAGAGAATATTTTATGACTAGTATTCTCTTTAAACATTAGGCACACCTGTTTCTCCTCACCTCAACAGATTCCCTCACAATACTAGGAGAGCCTTGCTTTTATTTTGTCTGTGTAAGCTTTTCTCTTCATCTTGGGAGCATAATACAAGCAAGAGAAATGAAGAATTCCAAGCCCTAAAAGTAGATAACTTTCCAGGAAGTTCATTAATCAGTAGACTTCCTTTTAAGTCCATTAGTTTTAAGGACTCTACATACATTCCTAGCACCACCCTCTCCCCATAAGGAAAAAATGGACAACCATCAATCTTTAGCCTAATGCTCATCAATGTTCTTTGTGAGTGAAGTGTCCAGCAAACAACTAAATATGGACAGGACTACATGGAATTTTAAAGAAAACAAATGAAAGTAACAAAACGCTTGGGAAGAAGGAAAAAAAATCAGAAAGAATTTTGTTATATAAGCATTGTGGTATTGAGCTTATTTGCCATATGGCATATTTCCAGCGTGATAAAGAAGAATACCAAATAACAAACTGATATGTAAGTTTTGTATATATATATAGGCTCCTTTTGTGCCAGCACTCTAGGGAACAGTCCTGCCCGAAGTGATGGGATGGGGAGTGGTGGGGAGGTGAAAGAGGGAGGATCATAAATCGCAAGCTGCTGGTTCTGCTGACATTATTCGTACTGTCTGAAATATTCTCTTTGTACAGAAAGTATAGGTGTGTGTGTGTGTGTGTGTGTGTGTGTGTGTGTGTACCCTAATGTGTTGTTAATGTACACTCAGAGAAACCTGGCCCCAGGAAAAATTGAGAAGTATGAGTAATAAGTCTTTTCTAATGCTAGGTACTTGTTTCTATATCTTTTACATGGAGTCCCTTTCCTTCCCTTTTTTCAGTTACCCAGTGAATTCTTATTCTCTCCCAGAGTTAAACCTAGAGCTTTGCCCCAGATTGAAGGGGATGAAGTTCTGAGTTCCACCATTGACCTGAACTCCCTTCTCCATCTCTTCAGGGTAGAAGGTCAAGAACTATAGGTAGGCTACAAGGGAATGGACTCAGAACTGGGACAGAAATGACTCTTTCAACACAATTGTCCCAGGTAAGGTGAACTATTCTTTGTGTTCTTTCTTTTCTCAGTATTTATTCTGATTCTGCTGTCTTCTCTCCTTCCAATAATTTCTTCTCTCCAAAACAGATCTGCATTCTAATGCAGACATTTGTACACATTGATATAAATTTAATCTGTTACCTCTTTTAGAGATAAATATTTGCTTTTTAAGGCTTATTTATAATGGTAAATAAAAGGTCTTATGCCTCTTAAACAAAAATCAACACCAGGGAGCTGATGAGGGAAGATTGAGGTAGGGAGGAAGGAGGAAAGGACAGGGGAATCAATCACTCATGTAACTATTTACTTTCTCTAGGAGAAGGGCTGACTTTGTGCCTATAGGAGGAGTTTTTTTATTTTAATTTTTAGGATTTGGTTTTATTTCATCTTTAATGGAGAATATTTAACTTCAGAGCTAAGTAATATTTTAGAGAATTGACCAGGAGACATGATTTGGGGCATGAAATTCCCATGATCTGGGATAATAAATAAATCAATAAATCAATAAGTAAATAAACTATAAAGGTGAGTTCTGGTCAAATATTCATAACAATAGTTTTGTGGTGGCAAAAAAAATAAAACTTGAAATTTAGTAAGTGTCTGTAAATTGGAGAATCACTGGACAAATTGTGACATATTAATGGAACTAGGATAATATCATATTGTGAGAAATAGTGAATATAGGAAGACATTAAGGCCAATATAGGAAGACTTGAATTAATTGGTAGAAAAATGAAGAAAACAGCACATTTACATATATTCACAATAGTACTATAAAGGAAAACAGCATGGAAACTAATTTTAGATTAAACCCAATGGCCAGCCTTAATCCCAGAGGAGAGATGATGAATAATTATACTTTCCTTTTTTCAATAGAGGCATAGGAGACTATGGATGTGGAATTTTGCAGATACTGTCAGATCCACCAGCTTCACTGGTCAGTTTTGGTTTCAGTATCTTTATTATAAGGGAGTGTTTTATAGTACTATGATAATAGGTAAGAGAATATAAGAAAATGAATGATATAAAAACAAAAAGTATCAAGTAAACAGAAATGTGGAACACAGTATCTCAGGAAACAAGAAGATGATTTACATAATATAAATAAAATATAGTAACAGGGTAAACGTGTTTTAATATATAATCTTCATTCTATAAAGTATAATCTTTTTCCTCTTTCTGGATTATCTATCATCATTTTAATTCTAAAATGACTTTTCACTAATCCTCCACCTCACCTCTTCTTACAACTCAATTTATATATGACATTAGAATACAAATTATTATTATCTATTGGTCTAGGTCCATGACTTTATTGGTGTAGAGAACTTCCCATGAGGAAATTCCCTCTACCAATGCTGATTGGCAATTCTTCTATGTTTTATTACTTAGAAATATTTGTGTCACTGGGAAGTTAAGTTACTTACCTGATGTCAGACAGCAAGTATATGTTGAAATTAGGACTTGAATTAAGGTCTGATGACTCTAAGCCCAGCTCTTTATGTTTCTTATTGTTAATTTTATTTATACTTCTTTTTAATTTAATTAAGTAACAGGTTATTTTTAACACCAATTTAATCAAAATGAGATTAAGCCAAATATCACAAAAATATAAATCCTGATAGTTCATTTTGTTTGTGGCCTTCTGATTTTAGATCTCTCCATGCCTGGGCCCTTTCTGCTGACTTCTCAGTTTACACCAGTACCTCTATTTTAAAGAAGGTCCCAGGTAAGCCATGTTTATGTGTTTGTCTCTAGGCTTCTTTCTCCCTTATTTCTTTCTCCATCATGCCCCAGGGTAGAGGTTCCTGCTGCTTCCTCAATTTCTTTTTATGTTTTGTTTTCTTCCATTAGATTATAAGCTCCTTTAGGGTACTGGCTTTCTTATTGTGTGCATTTGTATTTCCAGTGCCTGACACATAATAACCACTTAATAAATGTTTATTGATTTGGCTAGCTGACTTCAATGTAAATATCAAAAAATTACAAGGCTTGGTGTTTCTATCATTATGCAAAAACAGTTTATTTTATTCATATAAGGGAGAGGACTCTCGAATGAGGACACAGTTCTTAGAGCAAGTACGATATTCTCTCCCTGCTGCTCTACCAACCAATATTTTGGTGAGACTGCTTCCTGGAATGCATAATGCCTCCCTTCAGGGTGCACAGGTATTTGTGACTTTTTGTGTTGGCTTCAAAAAGTTTCTTAATTCCTGTTGAATTGGAGCTGAGTATTCATGCAAATATATATTAAATGGTTGAATTCAGTTTAATTTCCTGGGCATATTTCAATTGAGGATGTAGAAATAAGTTACTAGGTGAAGTACACCCACCTTCTCACCAGTTGCCATGTGCCCATAGCCATGTGGCTAATGCATCTCATCACTTTTCTTCTTGTCTCTTTGTGTCTGTTCGATCCTGTTCTTAGGAGTATGAGTTTCAGGAATGGAAGAGACCAAGTTATGACCTTATGAGCTTCAAAAAGTAAAAAGAGCCACCAGAAGTCCAGCAATTGGAGTCCATAGCAGAGTCTGCTGGTGGCAGTTATGTTCAGTGAAGAGACAGTCTATTGGACCCAGTCAAGGTGTAGAATGACATACATATGGGTGAGAAACCTTGTCATGTAAACAAGATAGTGTAAGTAAACTTGGGGAGCATGGGCTGAGCCCAATCTCCCCAAAGACTAAAGTGGCAGAAGATTCTATTCTTTGCTACTTGCTATATTTTCTCAGTAAATATCTGTGTGTAAAAGGAGGGAAGGGAATAAGCCTTTATATACTACTGGTTTTCTATGTGTCAGGCTCTGTGATAAACACTTTTTCAAATATTATCTCATTTGATCCTTGCAATGATCCTGCAAGGTAGGTGTTATTATTCCCCCATTTTACAGTTGAGGAAACTGAGGCAGATAAGAGATTAAACACCTTGGCCAGGGTCACATAGCTGGTAAGTGTCTAAAGCTGATTTAAGCTTAGGTCTTCATGACTACAGGCCTAGTGCCCTATCTGATACACTCAAAAAAGCTAATTGAAGTTAAAGGTTATTTGACATTGAGGAGACTGGTCAAAATTATATTGTGACAACAATCATCAATTACATGGTTTTGAAGTAATTTGTAACTGGTTGATTGACGTTAGGGAAACACATACACTGGTGATTCATAATGTTGGGAGTAATTTGGATCTGAGCTTGTAAGCAACTGTATTAGAGAAACCTCTTAAACCTTCAGGTTGTTTCTAGAACTCTGTGTGTATCAGCAGTGTTGCTCTGGCAACCTAACCTGTATATTGTAGTATGGTTGGGGGAGTAAGCTTAGATTCTATATGTGCTACATCATCATAAAAGAATAAAGGCATCAAAACTAAAAATATATTATGCATAATTGGGTCTTACCCCTTTAAGCACATGTGCTGCATGGAGGTATGTGGGGAGTAGGGGTGGAAAACCCTGAAGTTAGTGTTTTTCATAGTGAATGAATGGCCTAAGTATCTGTGGTAGAATTTCTCATCTTTTTGGATCATTGATTAATTACTCCACCCCAAAAATCTGGAAATGTGGATACCCCCTATTGTGCTATTACAAATTCTCCTTAGGAGCGTGGAATAGCAGTTCATTTATGTGCCAAATAAAACAAATGCAACTCATAGTGGGGCATAGGGCCTGAACCTATGATTTCAATGGTACTGGGAACCCCCAGGTGAGGAAACTACTTCAACCAGTCGAGATTGCACCTTCTCTGCATCTTATAATTTTAGTTACTTAGAGCACTGAGAGATTGTGACCTTTTTTAGGGTTACACTGTCAGTATGTGTCAGAGATGGGAACTGATTACAATTCTTATCAGCGATGAGGCTGCCACCTATTCCCTCTGTCTTCCTTCTTCATGATATATGTCATAAGAGTTCATGGAAATATGGAGGTGCCTAGCAGTAAACAGCCTTCCCTTACTGATTGGAATAACCTCTATCACTTACAATCATGGCCTAGATAGGGCTTCCAGAAGACATTGCTACTTACAATTCCTCACAGTGCAGTGTCTAATGAAACACAACATTTTGAAGTGGATAATGGTCACTGTCACATATCCTGCAGTTCTTTTTAACTCCCAGAAGCCAATCATTGGTCACTATCATTCATCCTGTATGTCTCTGTAGCTACCAGGAGGTAGCATCTCTAGACACGCCTCTATCATTCTCCTCTCCCCATCCCTAATTCCCCTTAAAGAGAACAGGTTCTTTGCTGTGGGTCTTCTATGTCAGGATGGCAAAGAGGACACAACATGCTTGCCTCTCATGATAGAAGATGCAGGATCTCTTTCTGTCACAACTTAAATATATGGCAGATCCACATGCCAGCACTATGAAACTTCTCTTGTGGTACAGTTCTCCCCAACTTATGTCCTGTCACTAAAGTTCTCCTAGGAATGCAGAATATACCTTGATGCTTTTATCTACATACAAATTTCTATCCTCATAAGGGGTTTGAAGAGGCTTAATTCACATTGTGATGTTCTCTTTTCCTCAGGGTCAGCCCAGTGTGTGTTTTGCCTAATTGAGACGCTTTCCATCAGCTGGGTTCTTTTTTTTTCCTATTGCCCTTCAAGCCCTATGTGGCCAACTAGGAAAAGTTATTTAAGTTATCCAGGACTGATTCTTATAATATGTATGGTGAGGGATTGGACTGAAGACATCAAATAATTCCCTGGCCTCGCTAAATACCAGGAAAAAAAAAACAAACTATAATTTTCAAAATAATTTTTAACCATTCTGAATGGGAATCTAAAATTTATTAGGTACTTCAATGCCTTAAACACCATGTATCAAAGGTAGACATAGAATAGTTCATATTTATATAGAGTTAACCAAGAGTATTTGCATATATTTATTTGGTCCTAATAATAATCCCATGAGATAAGTTGTGGAAACATTCTTATCCCATTTTATTGAAGATGAAAACTGAATTTTTTTAAATTGATTTAACCAAAGTCATAAAGCTAGCAATTGACAATATCATATCTCACACCTTGCTTTCTTGACATGTAGGCCAGTGATTTTTCCATAGCATCATGCTGCTTCATACATCTTTACCATTATGAACCATCATTACACTGCACCCAACAATACAATAGTACCCTAACATTCTACCCAGGTATTCTTCTTTTTGGTAATTGAGCCAAAGCTGTTGTTCTTTTGGGGTTCTGCATGGTTTTTGTAGTTGTCATATCTCTTCCTTGCTTCCAGACAGCTATTATTACTTCTTGTTGTTGTCTGAGTGCCTTGCTCTTTCAAATTCACTTTAAGTACCTGATTTGTCCTTTCTAACAAGCTATGCCTTGGGAAGCCAAATAAAGAAACTTATTTTCCTCTTATAGCTTTAACATTCCTTCAAAATCACTTTTTTCCCCTGGATTACCCTCTTTCCCCTTCCATTTAGGTACCTCCCAAAGATCTGCTTTTGGCTTTTTTCTCTCATTTCTCTAATGCCTTCTTACTTGGCAATCTCATTTATTCCAATAACTTCAGTTGTCATTTTAATGCAGATGACTTTCACATATATTTATTTATTTTCCTGCTTCTCTCCCAAGTCCCAGACCCATATTATCAAATATCTTTGTAGATGCATCTGTCTAGATAGACTTCTATTACCTCAATTTCATCATATTTAAAATTAAAGTCATAATTTTCCTCCTTTTATCAATTTACCAATTTATCAATCTACTACTCCTTTGAATATATCTATTTCTTTTAACGGTGTTAACATTTTACCAAGTCACCAGATTTGAAATTCTAAGATATTTTTTATTCTTACCTTCCTCTTACTCTTAACCTTCAATAATTTATAAAGTTCTAACAATATCCTACCTCTGAAATATCTTATATTCATACCTTTCAATCTCATTATAACTCTTCCCCTACTCACCCAGCATGACCCCAAACCACCCCCCCCAAAAAAAAACAGGTCCTTATGATCTCTCTAATGAATAATTGTAATAAGTTCTTATCTTGGTTTTATTTTTTAACTAAATTTGATTATTTTCAGGTAAGAAAATATATATTTTCCCATTTCCACCTCCCCTACCCTTCCCACTGTAAAAAGAAAAAAAAATCATTATTATAACAAATATGAAAAGTTAAGCAAAAACAATTCCCTCATTGACTATGTCCAAAATATGTATCTCAATATGTACCCTTAGTCTATTACATCTCTGTCTAGAAATGGGTGGCATGTTTCATCATGAGTCCTTATATTGATAGAGTTCTTAAGCTTTTCAAAGCTATTTGTCTTTGAAATGCTATTTTTATGGTATAAATTGTTCTTCTTGTTCTGTTCATTTCACTTTGCATCAGTGCATACAAATCTTACCAAATTTCCCTAAATCTGTCCCTTTTCTTACTTCTTGAAATACAATGGTATTTTATAATGTCCATATACCATAATGTATTCAGGTACCCCCAGCTTAATGGCTACCTCTTTTATTTCCAGATTTTTGCCATCACAAAAGAAGAGCTGATAAAAAATATTTTTACATAAATGGGTTCTTTTCCTCTTTCTTTGTAGTCTTTAGTGTATAAACCTATTAATGGTATCACTGTAGCAAAGTATATGTACAATTCAGAAGTTTTTAGGGCATACTTCCAAATTGCTTCCCAGAATGACTGGACCAACTCACATCACCATTAATAATACATTAATGTACCTATTTTAACATAGCCTTTTAAATATTTGTTGCTTTCCATTTTTTCAACTTTGTCAATCTGATAGTTATATGGTGTACTTTATAGATGTTTGATTTATATTTCTTTAATGATTAATGATTTGAAACATTTTATGTGGTTATTAATGAGTTGGATTTCATCTTCTAAAAACTGCCTGAATCTATATTAAGGTTTAAAAAATCAATAGCGCAATTACAGTTTGAGACAAGTGGCTTGATGGAACTTATAGTTGACTATGAGTTCAATAATGGTAACCAAAACCAAACAAACAAAAGGCAAATTCTATCTTAGATTACATTAATGAAACACAGTGTCCAGAATTAAAGAATATTATTATTTCACTATGGTGTACCCTAGTCAGATCAGATCTGTGTGTCCAATTTGTGTGTCAGATTTTAGGAGGAACTTTGATAAGCTGTAATGGGTCTAGGGAAGAGAGATAGTATAGTGGAAGGACATGAGACCATGGCTTAGGAAGATAAATGAAATTATAATATTGTCAGTAAAAACTTGTGTTCTTTACTACTTCCTTCAAGTAACTATAGGTAATTTGGGGTAAGCATTTTTTTCCCAAAAAAGACCCTGCTTCCAAAAGCACAATATTTCTATTACTGATTATGCATGAAACACACAAAAAAATAAAGCTTTTAATTAAGATGTAAAATCAATGTAAACAAATAGAAAGCATCAAGTAGTAGAATCATTCTTTGGCCTGTGCATAAGTGGATGCAATTCATTACAGATCCCAAGGAGATATAATGAATTTCCACTCAATTCCCCCTGTATGTTAAAAGAGAATCAGTTACTTCAGAACAAGAATCCGAGTTATTAAACAAATGAACAAATAAAAAAGCAAGCAAACAAAAAATTACCTTATGTTTCAATCCCATCAGCCACATTGAACTCTATGGATATCTCATATGGATGGCTTGACTATGTCGAAGTTGCTTCATTTAAATCTAGAATTATCAGGTGACTTCTTGGTTCAGAAATGTTATGGCAACATATTCCCTGATTTTGTCTTCCTCCTGACCACAACCTTCAGTTTTCTACCTTATCTCTGATCATCATACCTCTGGAAGCCCCACCTTTATGATAAATACACACACACACACACACACACACACACACACATACAGGACTTGCTATGTGTCAGACACTTTGCTAAGCTATGGAAATTTAAAAACAAAACAAACAAACAAAAAAGATAGTTTCTGACCTCAAGTAGCCTACATTCTAATGGTAGAAAGTAACATACAAAGATGAGCTAGAAACAGGAATAGGTTTTGTGTTGCAGCATGGAATGGAATAAGTAGAAAATGGTATTGAGGTCTGGACATCTACAAGATAAGGTAAAAGCTCAGCTAATAGAACCAAAGGATCTAGGGGACAGTTCAGGTTAATGATAAGGAAGAGGTAGTGGTAATGGTACAAGTAGAAAAGGCAAGGCCTGGAAAATATTGAGGAATATGTTAATCATCCTCAAATATTTTTCAAAGGAGTCATGTTGAAGTGACCCCATTTTTTTTTTTCTTCTTTGCCTCAGGATGAACAAGCATCTTAAGGTGGAATTGTGGCAGATTTTGGTTAACCATAAGGCTCAGAAACAATGGAATGGACTACCTTAAGAGGTAACAAGTTTCTTATCCCTGGAGATCTATAAACAGAAGTTAGATACCCACAAGGTAGCTAGTTTTATGGAGAGATTCCACGAATCAGGAAGAGGTTATACCAGGAAATCTCTAAGGTGTCTTCTAATCCTGAGATACTTTTGTTCAAAATGACATGATACGGTAAGATATATAACATAATATAACAATGTGAAAATATATAGAAGAGATAATTAGAAAATAGGATAGTATATATTAAGCTGTTAATTACATAGTACATACAATATTCACACAAAGGGTTGGAGAACAAATAAATCAATTAGGTTTTTATGTTGCCAAGAGCTTTTGGGAGGAAAGATGGGACTTGATCTAGGCCTTGAAAGATGAATAAGCTATGGATGGAGATGGAGGAAGCAGTGGAGGAGAGGCAGAAAGAAGAGAAAGATTGAAGGCTTTGGGTAAACATATTCGAGAATGAGAGAGACTATAGGGTAATGATAAGAAAATATCAGAGCCAAAATATCATGTGCCGTTTTAAGTTTTAAGCAATGACAAGGACGTACATCACACAACTTCTCTTTGGCTTCCAACTCACCAGCCTCAACTTCCTTATTATCTGCTTCAACAATGTGCTTACTGTCTATTGAGAATTGCCCTGAGCATGAGAAGGGGATAAAAAGAGCAAAGAAAATAAAAACAAACATCTGAAAAAAAAGTCTGAAATAGTCAAGGTCATTTAACAAACCACATTCAAGTGAACAGTGGTGAGTACAGTGCATAGTGCAAAGACAAGAGTAAGTGCTGGAGACAGGCTAAGAATGAGCAGAAGATCAGGCTTGTGGGGCTAAATAAGCAATGCTTCCTAGAGGTGGCCAGATAGTATTTTGTAACTTTTAAAAATATGAACATTGTATTTTCACAAGTTTTAAGCATTGCCATGGGAGCTCTCTTTTCCTTGCCTGCCACATGTCTCCTATCAGTAGAAAGAGCTTTGAATTTGGGAGTTAGAAAATGTGGGATCTAGAGCTGTCTTAGCCATTGGGTAACCTGGGACAAATCACTTTACCTGTCTTGGATTTGTTTTCCTTAGCTGTAAAAATTGGGGGTTAGATTAGACATTCCACAAACTCGTATCCATCTCTGGCATTCTGTAATTCTTTTATTGAGAGGATCAATATTTCCTAGAGGCCCAGTATGGACTGGTGTAAGCTTTTCCTGAGGTCCTGCTCTTTTTAAGGCTATATTTTGAAGGTTTTAACCTTTAAAGATTTCTGTTTGTTTGTTTGTTTTCCCCTGGACATTGAAGCTGTCTTTGAAATTCAGTTGACCAAGAGAACTAAGATCCCAAACTTGACCTAACTTTTTGCTCACCAGCACAAAAAAAAGTTAAATATTCTTCCCAAGGCTTCAGGCTAGCAGACAAGCAGCACGATATAAACCGGGGAAAGCTGAGATCCCAAGAATCAGCACTTTATCCTTGCTGAATAGCTTTTCTTTGTTCTGAATGTCATTCCCCTATTGCAGCTTAGTAAACCTTGCTTTGTTAGCTACTAGATAGACTTATCTGGAACATGTCTACTCTACCATAGTGAGGCTTTTCTGAAGCAATAATAAATTATCTAAATATACTTCAGGAGGGAAGTAGGTATTGTAGTGGCTAAGGCACTGAATGTAGATGCAGGAAGATCTGAATTTGAATGCAGTCTCTGACACTTTCAAGCTGTATAAACCTTTGTAAGTTACTTGACCTTTCTCAGTGCCCACTTCCTCATCTGCAAAATGGGGATAATGCTAGCACCAACCCCACAGAATTGCTATCACATATGAACAGTATCTGTAAAGTGTCAGTTGCATGCTGACATTATTATTCACAGAATAAAATTGAGAGATTAAATTGATGAAATACCCCAAGAATATGTCTAGAAAAAATTAAGATTTTTAGAAAATAACTTTAAATAAGAAAATAACAAAAGAAGAATGTTCTTTTTCTGTCAGTCTTTCACCTTCAGGTAGAAAGCTCTGAACTGATTTACTATATTAGTTCTACAATGCTTCAAGGAGCCTTGTGGCAGCAATGATTTATTTTTCATAATTTTTATGTACTTTCTACTTCTTGAGATTGATTTTTAAAAATCATCCTCAATGAAATCACCAAATTTATTAATAAAAACATATTATTTGGCTGTATTTGAAAATAAAAACAAACAATGCCTTATGATGTTGCTTGGGATCTGAGTTTAATTTTAAAAGGGATTTTTATAATCTCAAGAATCTTTAGAGAGTTTGAGAGCACTGAATGAACTACCACCACATAATAAATTCTACTATGGTGGTTGAATTTCATTAATTATTCAGAAAAATTAAAAAGCAAATTTTAGCTACTGAAGATAACACAGAAAAATAGGCAAATAAATGTATTTTAAATCCACTTCATCATTACAGTAATATTTCTAATCATGTACTTCCCCCTACCCATCAAAAATATTTCATAACTACCTAATGCCTCTAGAATAAATCTGAAAATCCTCAGCCTGGTTTTGACAGCCCTCCACTCCAAAGGATGGCTCCCCCTACCTTTTCTATTTCATTTTATGTTGTTTTCCTGCCTGCACTATAAAGCACAATCAAACTGCATTGCTAACTATTATTTATTGATAATACCCCCATGTCTGCCTTTTTGTCTTTGTCCATGTTTAGAATACCTTCCCTTTATTTTTAGAAAAAGTTAAATCCCTTCATTTAAATTTAAGCTCTTTTAGGAGAATTCCTGTCCCATTTTATTTCCTTTATATCAGCATAGCACAGAGACTTGGTCATAGGCAAGCACAAAATAATTGTTGGTTGAAGAGAATGGAATTGGCCCAGAAACTGTTCAGAGGTGCTATTGTTAAATTTCCTGAGGGATCTAGTTCCATGAGGGTTGAACATTCATTCATTCATTCACTCGGCTAACATTTATTTACCATTGTGCTAAGAGCTAAGGGAGACATAAACTTTAGATAAGACTTGGTCCTCTTGCCCATTTAGCTTACAGTAGGATAAGACTCAAATGTAGATAATTACAGTATATAATATTACATAGTAAGTGAAACAGAGAGTTTTAAGAGAAAGTACTATATGACGTGAAAGAGGGAAGGTTCCAACCACATCTTCTTTCAGCTGATGACATCCTTTTACTTTACAGAGAAAATTGAGGCTGTTTATTTCTTTTCTACTTGTCTTCATTTCAAAATTCCTTGTTATCGTCCTCCATTCTTTCCTCCTTTCCTTCAGTTTTAATAAAAATTCAGCCATCTTGGTTTCCCAGAACATCATGTCTACAAGTGACCTTGACACAATCTCCTCTCAGCTTTCCTTGTACATTGCCCTCTGAATCATTACCCTCTGCCTGAAGTCTTCAAACATGTCCAATCTATTCTTTTCATGCAATATGCAAACATACCTATTTTTCCAAGCCTTAAAAAAGCCTAATAAACACTATCCTCAATTCTTCTAAGCTATAGACATTTATCTCTGCTCTTTTTTAGGTAAATTCCCAGAAAAAAAAGCTTTATTTACTTGATGCTTTCTGTTCCTCTTTTCTCACTCATTTCTCAACACTGCAACCTGGATTCTAACTTCATAATAACTAAAACTATGGATTATGCAGATAATCAATTCCTAGATCTATATGCTAGTTCTAGTTTATTTCATGGCCAGGTGGTGGCGCAGTGGCTAGAGCACTGGGCTTGAAATCAGGGAAACTCATATTCATGAGTTCAAATCCAGCTTCAGACACTTAATCACTGTGTGACCCTGGGCAAGTCACTTAAATCTATTTGCCTCAGTTTCCTCATCTGTAAAATGTGCTGGGAAAGGAAGTGGTAAACCACTCCAGTATCTTTGTCAAGAAAACCCCAAATGAGGTCACAGAGTCTGACACAATTGAAATGATTCAACAACAACAAAAGTCTTTCTCCAGAGCTACAGTCCCATGTTAACAATTGCCTTTGAAACATCTCAATCTAGATGTCCCTGGGCATCTCAAACTCATCATATCAAAATAGAACTCATTACTCTCAATCTCTCCTCTCATCTTCTGAACTTCCCTCTTATGCCCCAAGGCATCACTTTCTTCCTAGTCATCCTTGCCTGAAGTATCTGTTATGCTGCTTATCTGCAAGTCTGAAGCTTCTGGAAGAGCCCTCAGTTCCTTTCGTACTGATGACAAAAAAATCTCTGTCAGTCTCAGAATGGCATATCCCTTCAGTCAATTGAATTTCAAAGAGAGTTTCAGTGTTCAGGAAAACAAAAACAGCTTTAAAAGGGTAAGACCTTATAAATATAGTCTTAAAAAGAGCAAGGCCTTGGGAAAAACTTACCCCAGTCTACACTTTACGAAATACTGTTCCTTTCATACTCACTGAAAGAATTACAGAATTCTAGAGATGGATAGGCTAGAGAACTTCTAACATAACCTCCAATTTTTACAGTTAAGAAAGCCAAGTCCAAGACAGAAAAAGTGATTGTCCCAGGTTGCCCAATAGCCAGGAAGGCTCTAGATTCCACAATTTCTAACTCCTAAGTCTAAAGCTCTTTCCACTAATAGCTAGGAGATACGTGTCAAGCAAGGAAAAGAGACTTAACCACAACAAGGTTGAAAGCTCATGTGAATATAATGTTCCTATTTTTAAAAGTTATAAAATACTATCTGGCCACCTCTAGGAAGCATGACTTGTTTAGCCACATAACCCTGCTCCTCTGCTCACTCTTAGACTCTGTCTCTAGTAAGTATTACTGTCTTTGCACTGTGAACTACACACAGCACTGCTCACTTAAATGTGGTTTGTTAAATGACCTTGACTGTTTCAGATGTGTCTTTCATGTATCTTCAACTTTCTTTTGTGATGGTGAAGACAGTCTACTTTTTTTTTCTTTGCTCTTTTTATCCCCTCCTTATGTTCAGGGCAGTTCTCAATAGATAGTAAGCACATTGTTGAAACAGATAATTAGGAAGTTAAGACTGGTGAGTTAGAAGCCAAAGAGAAGTTGTATGATGTACATCCTTGTCTTTACTTAAAACTTAACATCAAAGGACCCACATGTACAAAAATATTTATAGCAGCTCTTTTTGTGGTGGCAAAGAATTGGAAATTGAGGGAATGCCCATCAATTGGGGAATGGCTATGGTATATGAATATAATAAAATACTGCTGTGCTATAAGAAATGAGCAGGGGGACTTCAGAAAAACCTAGAAAGACTTATATGGATTGATACTGAGTAGAGTGAGCAAAACCAGGAAAACATTGTACACAGTAACAGCCATGTTGTGCAATGACTCACTTTGATAGACTTAGCTGTTGTCAGCAATGCAAGGATTTAAGACATCTCCAAAAGTCTCAGGATGTAAAATGCTTTCCATATCCAAAGAAAGAACTGTGGAGTTTGAATGCAGATCAAAGCATACCATTTGCTATTTTTTTCTTTTCTTTTGTTTTGTTTCCTCTTTCTGATGGTTCCTTTTATTGGTTCTAATTCTTCCTTACAACATCACTAATGTGAAAATATGTTTAATAGGAATGTATATGTATAGCCTATATTAGATTGTGTGCATCTTGGAGAGGGAAGGGGGAAGGGAGGAGGAGAAAAATTTAAAACTCAAAAGCCTATGGAAGTGATTGTTGATAAATCAAAATAAATTAATAAAAAAAACCCTTAACATTAAGTTGGCACATGCTATTTTTAGCTCTGATATTGCTTATCATTGCCCTATAGCTTCCCTTATTCTCTAATATGTTCATCCTAAGTCTTCACTCATTCTTTTCTCTCTGCTTCTCCACCACTGCTTCCTCCATCTCTATTCATATCCTATTCATCCTTCAAGGCCTAGATCACTCCCCAAAAGCTCTCAAAGTCATAAAAGCCCAATCGACTTATTTTTTTTCTCCAACTCTTTGTGTAAGTATTATGTGCACTATATAATAAAAATTTGTTATATGCTATCTAGTCTCCAATTATCTTTACTACACATTTTCACATTGTTATGTTATATATTAAATTTTACTGTATCATATCATCATATATTAGTTTTCATTGAGGTCATGGAGCTTTAGCATTGGAAGGACCTCAGTAGTCATCTCATCTAATCTATATTCTCCAAAGAGGGCCCAATTTAAGTCATCTGACAAATTATGGGCCAGCATCTCCTTAGAAACATTCAATGAAAAAAGAATTTAGTATTTATAGAAGCATCCCATTCTACCTAGAGAATGTCTGTCAGGAATATATTTTTCCTATCAATCCTAAATTTTTCTCTGCAACTTTATCTCACTTCTTTTTGTTCTACCTTTCTTAATAGGAACAGCCCTTGAATCACATGAAGACAACTATCACGTACCCCTGAATCCTCACTTCTCTAGGCCAAAGCTTCCCGGTTATTTTAACCACTTCTCATATGACATGGATGTGGCTCCTTCATCATGCTGGTTGCTCATTTCTAGAAGCTCTCCATCTTCTCAATGTACTTCCCAGAATATGAGGTCGAGAACTGAGAGCAATACTCCAGTTATGTTCTGATCATAGCAGAGTACTGACATCTATTCATTTATTGGGTATCAATTGTACCCAAGATTGCATTAGCTTTTTTTTCTTTACTTTTGCTACTATCTTATACTTTTAACATCATTGAGGTTATAGTTAATTGAGACCTTCTCCAGATCTTTTTTTCTCCCTCAGAAAATCCTAAGTTTGTCTCTCTTATCTTATACTTAAGAAGATGATTAAAAAAAAAAGTCAAATATATATTTTACATTTGTCTTACTCTGTGACTATTCTCTTATCTCATTATCATGTGGAGGTTACCTATGGTTCCTGAAATCTTTACCAGTGTAGCTACATGTATGTCAGGCCCTACCATTCTAAAAGGCTTGTGTGAGGGTACAGGGAGATGGGATATTTGTCAGTCAAAAACCAGCTTAGTTAACTTAAGAGAAGTTCATGATGAGAATATTGGCCATAGTATGATGGTGTGCCTTTGGTCACAGAAATTTATGAACCCACAAAAGCTCAAAAAGGGTTTTGATCTAGATTTGAAATTATAAGAAAGCTCACAACAATGACATTATATATGTTTTAAAGCATTTCGTGGAATATATTAACACACAGGGGCAGCTAGGTGGCACAATGGAGAGAGTGCCAACGTGGAGTCGGGAAGACTTATTTTCCTGAATTCAAATCTGACCTCACCCTATGGAAATCTCTTAGCCCTGTTTGCTTCAGTTTCCCCATCTGTAAGATGAAGTGGAGGAGGAAATAGCAAACCACTCCAGTATTTCTGCTAAGAAAACCCCAAATGGGGTCACAAAGAGTTGGACTTAACTGAAAAATGACTGAACAACATTATTGTTGTTTTGAATACTAATACACGGTGCTGTTGTATTAATAACAGTTCCTTTGCATTTAATGGTTCTTTTTATATGTATATGTTGGCGCTAAACCCAGGGTGTGCTGGAGGCACCTTGTACTGGTTGAAGAGAATTGATTTTTAAATTTTTCAGTGTGTGTATTTATACCTTGGAAGATGGTAAGTACTACAGATAAGGACTGGTTTTATTGTTTTGTTTTAACCTAGACTTAAGAAAGTGATGGAAAAATGTTTATAACACAGATTATACTTAAAAGTGCAGCATGCCTTTTCATAGAGTTAGTAGTTAAACATTTACCAACACACCCCTGTTCTAAACTTAAGAAGAACTTCTGCTGGTCTGGAGTATAGCACGACTCATTGCTCTGTACCCAGTTATGAGGTATGGACCTCCTGGAGGGAGGGATCTAATTAAGACATCTAATTAAGGTGAGGAAAAAGTAGGGTTTTTGTTTTTTGTTTGTTTGTTTGTTTGTTTTTTCCTGTCATACACTTCAGCTTTATGAGCGCTTGCCCCCGCCCCAGTGCCTTAGGGTCAAATTTACTTATAGTTTCGATTATAAATGATATATAGCAGAAAAATCTGTTACAAAATGATTTCATTTTAAGGTCTAGGACAATAAAATGGCCCCTAACATCCCCTGGGATCTCTCTTCTTCAGCTTGTAAAGCCTATCACTCTCCTCTCTATCACTCTTCTGTACCCCAGCTCAATGCTCCAATTATTCCATACTTGCTCTGATCTCTAGAATTTAGATGCTCAGAATGATGGTTTTTTTTTTTCTCCCAGGTTGAGATAGCATCTCACTTTTATGTAAATTGCTTTGGGTATAACCTTGTTTCTCCTACAATGACTTATGATTTATTCAAGAAGGTATACAGGCCCAATATTCATATTGAATTCTTTCCTATGCAAGGCACTGTAACCACTTTGGAGGTGGTGTTTCTATCCCACTTTTACAATATGATTTCCCCAAAATGGGAATCATTAAAAAAAATCCCTGTACAATATATAACCCAGAAATGGGAAAACTAGTTTATTTCTACACCATAAAGAAATGCTAACATAAAAACCTCACACTTTGTAATGGAACCATTTTAAATAGAAATGGGCAACTTAACTTATAACTACTGCTATATCCTTCTGAGTGACAGTGTCAGCATCAACATGTTAAACCTCACCCAAACATAAAACAGTTCCCAGGACTGCTAATTTGGCCTTTTAAATTTGACTTTGGCTCTATACTTTTTAAACAACTCCTAGAACATCTGCTGGTAAAAGATCCAGGCCTGAACCAGTCCTCTTAATGTATCCGTACTCTGTAAGAGTGCTCTCATAGCTCACAGGGTCTATTCCCTTGCTGCCATTTATCTCTGAGCCATTTGGACTCAAGAACTCTAGCTCCATCAAACTCACAGAGGCATTATTTCCAAGCCTGGGCACTTCCCTCTCAGTATAGATTTTCATTCGTCTAAGATTAGGAAAGAACAAACAAAAAAGAGGCGACTTCAACTCAGTCTCAAACTTGCCTTCATAGAAATGTACTTTAGATTCCATATGCTCATGGCTTCAAGTAAGCCAGGAATGAATGGATCAAGCTGAATTTACCTCTACCTCCCTCTCAGGATGTGGCTCAAACATTACGCACACTATTCTCAGCTGAAAATGAAGCGAAAATAGAGCATAAGGTTACTCACTTTTAAACATGCATTAAATGATCAGCTTTTTGGTCTCCACAACTAACAAAGGGCCTTCTCATCAAGTAGAAGTGCAAGCCCCTAGAGACGGCCAGAAGCAGCAATGCCCTAACGCTTCCACATTCTCACTTAAAACC
The DNA here is from genome assembly GCF_900497805.2 of Vombatus ursinus. Taxonomy (NCBI): domain Eukaryota; kingdom Metazoa; phylum Chordata; class Mammalia; order Diprotodontia; family Vombatidae; genus Vombatus; species Vombatus ursinus. The sequence goes on from NW_020954608.1 coordinate 24,396,433, forward strand.
AAATTCTGGAGGCAGCTAGGTGGCACAGTAGATAGAGCACCAGCCCTGGATTCAGGAGGACCTGAGTTCAAATCTGGCCTCAGACACATAACACTTAACTAGCTGTGTGATCCTGGGCAAGTCATTTCACCCCATTGACTAACCGAAAAAACCAAAAACCAAACAAATGCTGAGTGTGCTCCCTGGGATGGACTTTTCTATACATCTCTTCAGTCTGGTTTTATGATTCTTTTTAATTTTTTTTTGGCTAGGCAATGAGGTTAAGTGACTTGCCCAGGATCACACAGATAATAAGTGTCCAACTAGCTGCCCCTGATTTTATGCTTCTTGTGGACAAATGTTGTGTCACACATTTCTTTTGTTCCCCATAGAGCCAAAATCCTGTGTACCCACTGGAAGCTCAATATATTCTTACTGGCTGATTTGGTGAATTGATTAAAAAATCTAACCCAGAAAAAAATGACTATTTTTCTTTGAGATCTCAACACTTCTTTTAGAATGACTCATCTGTGTTGAGATGCATTTAGTTCTGCAGTAAATGATTGCATAATAAGTTTCATAAGAATTACTCTCCAGTTAGCTGCCAATTCCTTGATGAATAACAATTTAGGCCCAACATGAAAGTCTTCTTGTGGGTTTCCATACCATCTGTGTCTGTGTATGACTAATTCTTCAAGGAATTATAGTTAGATGTATTAGAATATTTGGTACTGGGGAATCTTCAGAAAACTGAAATCTCTTGTGGATACATTTAAAAGATGGTAAATTCATTTAAGGTTTGGATCAATCTCTGTTGAATATATCTACCTTCAAATCATCTATGCTTCAGAGGGCTAGCGAAGTAGTCAATAACAGAACCATGTTTTTCAGAACAATTCTTTATACTTCAGCAGAATATAATTAGTATTTATAAAATCTTACTGTGTGCAATACCCTTGGGATATAAAATATATATGAAAAGTGTCTTCCATTCAAGACCTTACATTCCACTTGGGGAATACAGCAGGTACATAAATAAATATAAATAAGTGCAAAGAAATATGAGGAACATTAGGGAAAGCTTCATGGAGAATGTAATATCTGAGCTGAGCTTCTAAGGAGATAAAGTCTCTGAGAGGACTGAATTCTAGGAGCAGAAAGTTGCTCATTTGTACGGGTAGGAAATGAACAGTTAAGTTTGAGGAGAAGCTAGTAGCACAATCAAGCAGCATCAAAGAACAGGTAAAGAGAAGTAATGTGAAGTAAGACTGGGAAGTTAGGTTGGGTTTAGATTAATGAGGGCCTTAAACACCAGGATGAGGAGTTTACATTTGATCCTCTAGGTAATAGGGAACCACTGAAGACTTTTCAGTAGGGGAAAAGCACAAAAGAAAGTAGAAAGATGTATTATTATTGTTATTGTTATTATTAGTGCTTTATATTATAATATTGTACCTTATTTGCAATAATTTACATTTATATAGTACTTTTCAATTTACAAAGCACTCTTCTATGCATGATCTCATTTGGTCAACATATTAGTGATGATGAAAATGAGAAAGAATGAAATTAGGTCATAAATGTATTAAGGTTATATGTCTTTCAAGTGACAGCTTGGAACCTTACCCAAGACTTCTCACTCCAAGTCTAGGGCTCTTTGTTAAGATATGAGCAGCAGATTTAGTCTCCGTTGGTTTTTATACATTTGGATGTCCATTATCCTGGCCAAATTTATTGTCCTGTTCTGCTAGAGTTGTGTAAACATGGTCTTATCTTATAATATCATTTCAATTTTTCTAATTTTGAATAACTTTATCTTGAATTTGTGAGAGTAATATGAAATAAAACAGATCCTGATTTTTAAAAACAGATGCTAAATAGGAAATTTATAGAACTTACCTAGTATTATTATGTAAACCAACACATCTGTATGATAAACAAGGGAGAATGAATTATTACTGTTTGTGATATCAAGTAATGTCTCTTATGCAGAAATATATATTTTAATAGTACTCTGATTATTTATATTTTGAGTTATAAAAGACTGTTACAGAAAAGGAAATACACAATAAAGGCCTAGAGAATATAACAAAGTAGATATCAGAAAAAAAGAATCTCAGACTTTATGATAATGAAATAATTATTATTTCCTTTTCTTTTCTTTTTTTAGGCAATTGGGGTTAAGTGACTTGCCCAGGGTCACATAGCTAGTAAGTGTCAAGTGTTTGGTCTGAGGCCAGATTTGAACTCAGGTACTCCTGACTTCAGGATTGGTGCTCTATCCACTGTGCCACCTAGCTGCCCCTCACAATTACTATTTTCAAAATTATTTTCTTCTCACTAATCACTCAACTGATTTAGTACAAGATATGAAGGAGGAGGAAAGAGGGAGATACTGTACAAATTAAATTCCTACTTATCCATTGCCCATTTAATAATAGAAATAAATATTGGAGAAGGGGAAGGTGGTCCCAATTATGCATATATTTATCCTCTTTTTTTAGATCATGTGGCCTTCACAATGGTAACATATTTACAATCTTCATTTTATATTAAGAAATAAAAATCTTCACCTTTCTAGGAGTGGGTTAGGATATGTGTGTATATGTATGTATAATTTAAATAATAAGATATATTTTAATAAAAAGTTAATATATAAACACATGCATGTATATATACAGATGGTATAGATACATGTATATACTTATACCTTTATATCTAAACTATATCTTCTATATATCTCTCTTAAAATTAAAAATCCTAAAGTTAACTGCACAGGGAAGCTACTGTGTCCTCATACCATTTTTCAGAAAAAAAAAATTACCTCCCCTTAACACACACACACACACACACACACACACACACACAAACACATACAGAGCGAAGATGTGTGAAGGTTATCCTAGCATTCCTTTGATTTGGAGGTTATATGGTTTGCCCTGGCTGTTAAGGCCTAGCCTTTCTATGCATGTTTATAACAAAGAATAGTAGGGAGGTTAATAAACAGAAGAGTAGAAAGAGAGGAGAAGAAAGGATGAAAATGGGGAAAAGAATTGAGAAGCCAACAGACCCAAAGGAAGAAACTGAAAATAATTTTTAGTAAATCTGAAAGTGTTCAGAGGGGCTGGAAAGAGAGGTCTGTGTTAGTAACCTGCTCTACCCTCCTTTCTCTTTTATGGGGAAGTTTTTCTATTTATTTATTTATTTATTCTTGCTTCTGAAATTGTACTATGTTCTATGTGCTTTGATGGAAGTGGTGATGATAGAGATGACAGTGGAGTTCCACTTTCAGCAGCCAAGATGGCAAAGTAAAAAGTAAGTTGCTCTCACCCTCTCATATTGACCTCTGAAATCCCAGAAAATATTGTCCCAGGAAAAACCCTGGAACAGCTGAAACAGAAGAAAGATGGGTGCAGAAGTCCAGTAGCCCACGTAACTTGAGGGATTAATGGGAAAGGCCTCTCTTACCATGGGGGAAAGGGAGCAGTATAGAACTGGAGGTGTCCCAGCAAGCTAGTGGAAAGTCCCACCTCAGCATACCAGGGAGAGATCCTGAACCCCAGGTGATGGAGCAGGCAAACACCAACACCAGGACCCTTGTGTGCCTCAGTAAGGGCAGAGGAACCAGTGGAAACCAGATCAAAAAACTATGCCATGACATGGCACTCTATGACAACAAAGTCTCCCAGTGCTTCAGCAAAACTTTGGGAAGTGCTAATGACTCTATAAGAGAGCAAGAATCAGTCAAACAGAAACAAAAAAAAAATGAAAAAATAGATAAAAATGAGATGACAGTGGTATTTATGAAAGGGAAGCTTATTGAATGTACTATGTTCATGTACTCTGTGTACATACACACACATTCATGCACACACACATATGTAGGTTGTCCCAAAAGTTTAAAAGGAATTTCGCTATTAAAGCTATTAATCTATTAAAGCTTAAATAGCACTAAGACTTTTGGATCCCTCTCTGTATGTGTATATGTGTGTGTATGTGTATGCATATATGTATGTACATGTGTATTTGCATATGTGTATATATGTGTGGTTGAATGTATAGGTATATAGGTATACACAATATAATGTATGTTTATATGTACAATACAATATACATGTTGTGTATGTATGTGCATGAGCATATTTATATGTATGGTCATGTGCATGTACACATGCATAGATGTGTGTTATATATGTGTATATATATATGTGTGTGTATGTGTGTGTGTATATATGTATAGATAGATAGATAGATAGATAGATAGATAGATAGATAGATAGATAGAT
>NW_020954608.1:24400707-24411127 GCF_900497805.2 Vombatus ursinus
GATAGATAGATAGATAGATAGATAGATAGATAGATAGATAGATAGATGTATCCACAGGTATATATGTGTTTATTCATATGCATGCACATTCTCTATTAAAATTTCTTTGGTACTTCCACTACTGTGCAAAATAGATAGATGGAGGTTGGAGTGAGGGGTGGAAGGAAGGTGATGACAGTGTTGAAGAATTTATCTAAATCCATTATTTTTCTTAGCAACACAACTCCTTCCTCAAGGAAGAAATGAAGGATTGCTCCATGCTTTACCAGGTCTACAATCTAAGATTTTGTGAGTACAAACAGGGAGCAAATTCCAGTAGCAGGCTGGTACCACTCTGAGGACCCACCTTTTTTCTTATATTTACAGAGGCCTTCCAGGAGCTCTGTATCCTAACTTTTCAGTTTTTTCCTCATATTCCTTTCAAACAAGTTTAAATATCCAGAATACCTGAAAATAACTTCAAATGATGAAGTATACAGTTATCATTAAAATTCCAAATTTCTCAGCTAACAAGCATCAACAGTTCTTCAAACAAAGTATATAATTTTAATTTCTACTAAGAAATGCTGTTAACTCTGTCTTTTATCAGTTGAAAGGATGCTTATTGTTTTTGCTTTATTGTTTTGTACTGGACACATCTAATTATAATTTCTTTGGGGATAGGAAGATTGGTAATATAAATATTATTGTTAATACTGGCTTACTCTAAAAACCTCTAATTTTATAAAACTTTGGAACTTCATAGCTGAGGGAGAAAGCCAAGTTTTAAATGTATCCTCATATGTGATGGTTAAGTATAAACTTTGTCCTTGAACTGATGTAGTCTCTTAAGTTGTTTGGATTTGACTACCTGTTCAGAATTGTTCTATCCAAAGTCTTTGTTTTTTTTTTTTTGGGGGGTGCAGTTTAAGGGAGGGGGGTAGGGAGAAGCCTCATCTCAAGGTGGTACTGTTCTATCATGACAGCATTATATGAAATGTCCCATTGTGTGATTCTAAAGTCACCTTTTTCATTGTTAATGGTTCTAGGGAAAGCTGCCAAGCTCATAATTTTAAAATGTTCTTACAATCCTTTTGTCCTGACAGCCTGGATTTGGATCCTCTTCTGCTGACAGGAAAAGATCCTTTAGTGATGACACTCCTCTGTACTTGCTTATGAAAATATTCATTACCTTCATTTCAGTTTTCCCTGTAGATAAAACTTTAAGGTCAGTCATTCATTCAGTCAGTTGAGAAACCTTTACAAAGTACTTACTATGTGCCAGACATTGTGTTTTGTAATGGAGATGCAAAGAAAGGCAAAGACAATGGTCCTTTGCCCTCAAGAAGCTTACATTTTTACCAAGGTGCCACATTGTTACCAGCCACAACAAATGAAGTTGCACATGTGTATTCCTGCAGCTTCCATAAAGAAAATTTGCTTTGATAGGAAAACATTGGCCCTTCTTTAAAAAAACAAAACAAAACAAAACAAAACAAAAAAAGTCTTTAAATGGTTTATAGTATTGATGAAAAGAATTTGGAGTCTAAGCAAGGAAAGATAAAGAAATAAAAAAACTCATTTGAAAGACTTGCAGAAATTCTACTACCTTATACATAAATCTACACGTGTTTGTGTTAAAAATGTATATTCTATGTATTAGAAATACACCTATTCTCTTATGTAAACACAAATAGTAATTATAGAATTCTTTCTGTGGGGATTTGCTCTCTTATCCATCCTATTTGTTAAGTGAAAAAAATTAAACTGAATTTAAGCAAGTCAGTAGAAAACAAACATAAACCTATGTTGTAGTACTGTGGCAGGAGAAATCTTGCACTGGATGGCAAATTCCTTGTGGGAGAATTAGGCCACATTTTTTGCATACTTTGAAATACACTTTTTTTCCCTCCTTATTTAAATGATTATTTGTACAGCTTTTGAGAACTATTGGATATTCAATAATATACATAATTTAGGCCTCTAGATCCTTGGTAATCTTTACATTTAGAACCTCTAGGATGATGCAAAAGAGAAAAAGGCTGGGAGTTCTGGAATAAACTGATGACTGACAAGCAACATAAAAAAAATCATCCAAATTATTTTTTCTAAAAAAAAATATTTTAGTTGTATGTCACCAACAAGTTTCTCTTGTTAGTCTTCCATTTAGGACCAATAATAATAGTGATGATTTATGGGTATTTGAAAGCCATTTCTTAGCTAACGTCTACTTGAGTTTGGCTGTTATTCAGTTTCTTGAGCAGCGTGTCTGCTTTTGCTTTTCTGAGTCTGAATCTAGGGTATTATATTTTTTTGCCTTGGCCTGGATCTTGTTTTTTAGCCTGCCTCTAACTTGGTTCTTCTGTTTCTATCTCATTTGGATTCTAAAGTGACATTTTATAAGCCACCCAACTTGAATGCTTGTAGGCACAACATTCTCAGTCTCCTAAAAGGCGTAACTCATAGAAGTGTAGATACTGAGAGGAAATATTCAATATATTGAATGAAATGAATGAATGAATGATTCCAAAGGGGTGGGAAAGAAAGATGCTACTAGTTCTCCTTTCACCAAATAAATGTGAGGGTCAATCTCTTCTTTGATACCTAGCAAAGAATGATGCTCCAAGCATCTTCTTAATGTAATTATTCTTTCAATCACTGGGGCTTAAACCCCTACATAATCTCTCTTACTTTGTTACTCACTTCTATGTTCTCCAATAGGTTCTTCTCAGTAGATCCAGTCAGTGTGTTGGGGGCCTCCTTTTAGTTTTTTCTTAGCAGACAGGAACAAGGATTTATAAATGGGAACAACCATTATGTATCCAGGCACTGTGCTAAGTACTTTACAAATATTATCTCATTTAATCCTCACAACAACCCAGATTTGAACTCCAGGCTCAGTTCTCTATTCACTATGCTACCTAGCTGCTGCTGATTATTACTAATACTAATACTAATACTAAATTTTTATATAATAACTTCAAGATTTGCAAAGTGCTTTACAGATATTATCTTATTGTGTCCTCACAATAATCCAGGGAGACAGGTTATTTTATTATCCCCATTTTGCATATAAGGAAACTGAGGTAGGAACTACTGAGTGACTTGTTCATCTGTTAAGTATGTGAGATAGAATTAAAACTTGACTCCTATCTTCTTATTCATAGTTCTTAGCTACTCTGCTACCAACTATCCCTCTTAAAGTTTCTTTGGTAGCAGCGAATCACTTGAAATGTCCTTTAAGCTTTGTTCTCACAAGACTCTCCTATCTCCTTTTCTGATCAGATGATAAATAACACTTCATTCCCAAATGAAACTGAACAAAAAACTCAGGCACCAGTTCTGTGTTCTCATGAAATTCTATATAAGGTATCACAAAAGTTTAAAGTTTTAAGCTTTAAAAGTTTAATAATTTAAAACTATACTAAGTTTTTGGGACACCCTGTATGATTTTGAACCACAGAATGACTCTGACTGTATCTGCTATTTATGGTAATTTTTATGTGCATAGATCCTTTTTGCACAGCAACCATGACATACCTGATAGAATCAGCTTGTTTATCCTCATAACTTTGTTGTGACACAGGGAGGGATTATACACCAACTTTATTAATCAAGAATGGCAAATTACCTCATTTTTCCTTTCAATTAGTGTTTGAATATTTATATTGCAGGCATAATAATAGAGTAATTCTATCACACACACAAATAAACATTTTGTATATTGCCTACATAGATTGGGTCATGTCTGTGACAGAATTAGATTAAATAAAAGGATCTCTCCCTCTCTGTCTCTCTCTCTTTCTCTCTCTTTATATATTCACATATATACATATACACACAAACATAGACACATACATACACATATACATATATACATACATAAAAACACACAGACATACATATATACATATATAAATATACACATATACAAAAACACACAGATAGGAAAACACAAATAATAGCCCATTTCTGTTGGAAATTGTTTCCAATTTCACCACATGCATGCAGATAGGAATTTGAAATGTCAACCCAAATGAAGTCAAGGACTATGTCCACTGAACCAATTATTCTCTACAAGCTGTTTCTTTATCATTTGAACAAATCAAGCATGCTGTTTGGATAAATTGATCTTAAAAAAGATGGCCAATATCTAATTAGGCCAAGCTCTTCTGTCCAAATTTCTGTGCTCCTATTCCCTAATCTAGCAACACATACCTTACACATTCCCAAAAGATAACAATTAGGCTGATGTGAATTATTGCAGATTAGAGACTATCTATTGGTTTTATAGTACTGGTCAAAAAATTTTAGCATTTGTTGAAGGAAGGATAAAATGATAAAAAAAAAAAGCTCATATATCTTACATCTAATTTTTGTCACTCATTTCCCCACCCTAGTCTTGGTGAATTTATTACCAAAAGCTGTTGCCTTTAATTGAATTATTAGAAGTGAAAAGGCAGCAAATACACACACAGAGCCAGGTGTTAATTGAATGTTTCCATTGTAATTGGGGAAATATTGGTAAAGTAATTACTGTCACTGAGTTTTAGAAAAAATAACCTAACTATACAATAGGAACTTGATATTTTTTTAGATACTATTCTTTCCGGTCAAGGCAACTATAGTCAAATATTATCCTTACTCACAGAAATTTATAGCATTCACTTTTTGAAAACCTGCAAATATCAGGAAGTATATTATATACAGATTTTGGTAAAAGGAAAAGTAAGACAAACTAGAAAAGTGTTTCTTTAAAGAAATTAACTAGGCAGAGCCAAGATGTTGGAGTAAAAGCAGTGACTTACTTGAGCTCTCCCCCAGACCCCTCCAAGTACCTGTAAAGAATGGTTCTAAACAAATTCTAAAACAGCAGAACCCATAAAAAGACAGAGTGAAACACATTTTCATCCCAAGACAACCTGGATGGTTGATTGCAAAGGTATATCATGCCAGACTGGGAGAGGAATGCAGTTCAGCATCGGCGTGCAGGCCTCAACAAACCTGGAGCAGGCCTCAGAGGGCTCAATCATGGGCATCTTTGGTGGATTTCAAACTTCTCAATCCATAAATGCTAAAGATAACTTAGAAGGTCAGTAGGAAAAGGCTTTGTCTGTAGGGTGAGAGAGAAGCGCGGTGCCAGCCCCAGTTCCCGGGCTCGGCCCCAGGGCAGTGGCTGCCTCTAGAGCTTCTAGCTAACAGACTGAGAGGGAATCGAGTGCCTGATCAGAGGGGCATCACAGGAATCTCTCTGCTGGTGTAGGATTCTTTTGCTTTGCCTATGCTTGGATCTGGGTCACATTCTGGGTGGCTGTCCTGGGGCAAGGAGAGCTGGTATGGTGGAGCATGTAGTGGCTGTGGAGAGAGAATCCTCCTCACAGTTCCAAGACAGAAAAGAGTGCTTGTGGTCACTCATAGACCAGAGCACAGGCCGGGAAAGGAGTAAATACCTCACCCTTGATCGTAGATAGCACCTTGGAAGAACTGAAAATTTTCAGATCCCTAGAAGTATTTCAGAAACAGTTGCACAAAACCCCTGAAGCTTGGGACAATACATTCTCCACATTGGAAGCAGACTCCTACCTTAAAGAGTTTATAACTGAAGTAATTGGCTGGGATCATAAGCAAGCAGTACAGAAAGAATCAGACCATAGAATCTTTCTTTGGTAACAAAGAAGATCAAAACATACACCTGGAAGAAACTAACTAAAACTTTAAAAGCAACTCACGCATTATGTCAGAAATAAGTTATATTTATTAGATTCAAATACAAGAGAATTGAAAAGACTTTCCTCCTAACAGAATTGGAATTGATGTCACATTTATTTTAATGAAATTTCATAAAAATAATTTTGCATAACCTTTTACACTTTGACTTAAAATAATTGTGTAATTCAAACTTTTTGTAATATATATTTTTTCATTTTGTTGCTTTTTTTAGAGGAGAGAACTTCAATGGCTCCTCATTGCCTTCTACAAAGATTGAATCCAAAGACAAACCCTGGACAAAGAGGGGTTATCAAAAAGAAATCTAATTTCATATTGTGTTCATATGTTCTACCTCTTCTCTTCCCCTATGTCCTCCATATTGATAATACCCCTTCCCCAAAGGAATCAACTTTTTTTAAAATTCAGTCTTGTATGACCTCCCTTGGTTTTTACCACAGCAGGGTGGAGTAGCAAAACCAGAAAATCACTTAAAAAATTACATTATTTTTTAGAGCATCTATAAACTTGAATCTAACTTTTGGTACTTATAGGGATATAATTTGCCTAACTGAGGATGAATTAACACCCTTCTGGAAAACCTGAACCAAAGTTGCATCTAATAATACCTGGATTGCATCAAGGATCTTGAGTTTAAGTCTTCTTACTCTAGGACAACTAGAGTTTAGGGAATCATGTGGCAGAGACAACTGGCCTGTGTGCCTGATATAATTTCAGACATCTAGAAAAGAATTCCCTGCTCTAGCTTTCCACTCCCCTACTCTCTCTCACTCCCAACTATCTCTCCTATCCACTTTCTGATGCCAAAGATTATATAAGGAGATCAAGGTAAACTTAATTCTTTAGCTCAAGATTTACCTTCCTGTGAAACATGCGTTTTACTTAGGTGGTACAATACTTCAAGTTGCTGATCCTTTACAGTGATGTATGAATGCATCTCACATTCTTTTTGGAGAGTAGGTTCAGAAAGAGGGAGTTTATATAGCTATACATTGACTTGCTTAGGCATTATGGGAAATATTGTCTTCAGTTTGTGGTATCAAATTTTAAGAAGGATGTATACAAACTGGAATACATTGAGAAGAGTATGCACAAGTTCATAAAAGGGACTTAAAACCTTGGCAGATAAGGAGCAGTTGAGAGAAATGAGTATATTTAGCCTGAAGAAGACTTAGAAGGTATATGATAATTATCCTCAAAACTTTGAAGGAGTGTCATAGGAAAGTAGAATTCATCTTGTTTTGGTTGATAAAGCAGACCAGAACTAAGAATAAATGCTTGCAAATTAGAGTGAAGTAGACTCAGATTGCATAAGGATGAACTATCTAAAAATTAGAGTTGTTCTAAAGTGGAATGGAGGGCAGCTAGATGGTGCAGTAAATAGAGTAGAGGACCTGACATCAGGAAGACTTATCTTCCTGATTTCAAATCTGACCTCAGACAGTTGCTAACTGTGTGATCCTGTATAAGTCACTTAACCTTTTTTGTCTCAGTTTTCTCATCTGTAAAATGAGCTGGAGAAGGATGCCACTCTCGCATTTTTACCAAGAAAACACTAAATGGAGTCATAGAAAATAAGACAAGATTGAAAAGACTCAATAACAACAAACTGGAATGGACCATTCCAGGAAATAATGATTCCTCCATTCAAGAGCTTTGAATGAAGGCTGTATGATTATTTTTTAGGGATGTTGTTGAGGGAATTCTCTGAGTTCTATGTGTAATGTGAAATTCTATGATCTTATGACAGGAAGAAGATATTAGAAGCCTGAATGAGGAGGAGACAGAGCTACTCAAAAGGAAAACAATAACAGAGTAGAAAGATTGCTGAAATTTCTTCCAATTCATAAATTCCCTAAGGTCATAAATAAATCTAAGATTTAAGGTTTAGGAGCAGTGACTGCAAAGAGTGAAGAGTTCTGAAAATCATTTTACATTATTTTTATATCCCATAAGTTTCTTCACTGGGCCCCCAAAGAAACATAAGCTAATTATAAAAATAAAAATAAATAAAATAACATTCACAAATAGAATTGAAACCAAAATCCAGCAATTATTATAGAACCAACTTTCTTTTAATATTCTCTTTATAACTCACCTTTTATCCTAATAGAAAAGTAGTCAGCTTCCTACTTTTTCTCCCATTTGCCCTTGAAGTCTCTAATGTTGCCCTGGGCTGAAAAGTAACTAAGTCTTAATGACTTTGCACTGAATGGAGTGTTATCTTATAATGGACTATTTGGTGATAATTTCAGCAGCATTCTTGTTCTTTCACCTTAGGTATCACTCCAATTGCCCACATGTCTATATATATGCACGTACTTTTTTGTGCTTCATATACAAAATAATATGGAAAAAATGAGGAGAAAGGTTTTATTGAAAAAAAAAATAGAAAACTATTACTTCCTAAGAATCCAATTCCTTCTAGTACTAGCCTCTTTTTTTTTGTTTGCCCATTGTCCTTACTTTCCTATTCTTAATTTCTTCATCCCTTTACACTGCTTCCTCCCACTGCCTGCCATATTGTCTCTTTATGGGTATTCTCAGGAGAACTAGGGTTAACTGGAGATGGAAGGTAGGGAATAGTAACACCTAATACTTATATGATAATTTAAGATATAAGAAGTTTACCTTATCTCTAGAGATACTTATCTATATATCTGTGTATGTATGTATGTATGTATGTATATATGTAGGTAGGTAGGTATATATATATGTGTGAGCAAGTATGTAGTGCAGTATATAGTGTGCCAAGCCTGGAGTCAGGAAGACCTAAGTTCAAATCTAGCCTTAGACACTTACTAGCTGTGTGACCTTGAGCAAGTCACTTAACCTTGTTTGCCTCAGTTTCCTCATCTGTAAAATGAACTGGAGAAGGAAATGGCAAATAACTCCATTATCTGCCAAGAAAACCTCAAATGGGGTACAGTCACATAAAAATGTTATACATTTAATAAGATTTGATTTTTTAAATAATTAATTTATTTATTTTTAGTTTTCAACATTCACTTGCATAAGATTATGAGTTTTAAATTTTCTCCTTCTTCCTCTTCTCCCCCCTGCCCCAAGACAGCATGCAAGCTGATATAGGCTCTATTTATACATTGATAAGAAGTATCTTTCCCATTAGTCATGATGTAAAGAGCAATTAGAACTAATGGGAGCAACCACGAGAATGAAGCAATAAAACAAAACAACAAAAAAAAAGGAGAGCAAATAGTATGCTTCCATCTGCATTCAGACTCCATAGTTCTTTCCCTGGATGTGGATAGATTTGCTTTTTAAAATAAGGAAATGACATACAGGAAATCAATTCATATAGCCACAGAGAGTCAGACACAACTGAAAAATGAATGAACAACAACAAAATTTATGTATGTATGTATATATATGTATGTATGTATGTATGTATGTATGTATGTATGTATCTATCTATCTATCTATCTATCTATCTATCTATCTATCTATCTAATCTCATTTGATCCTCCTCTGAGGGGAGTAGGGAGGGGGAGGAAATACAGATTAAATCAATGGTTCCTGACCTCTTTATCTCCTCACATGAAGACTTTGAGGACAGTGGGGATGGGGGTGAGGGTGAGAAGCAGAAATTACATGGAGTCAAAAGCACGTCTCTATCTGTGACTGCTGTCAAATATGGTATATTAACCTCAAAGGGTTTGCCTTACATCTTTCCAATTTGCCTCTTTGCTTCTAAATTTTATATTTCTTTTTAAATATTCTTTTGCTTAGTATTTTTTGTGTGTATATGAGTCATTCAGTCATTAAATATTTATTAAGCACCATCTCTCTTCCAGGCACTCTGCTAAACTCTGGATATACAAAGAAATGCAAAAGATAGTCCCTGCCCTCAAAGAGCTCAAAAGAGCAACACAGAGAAATTCGGCAAACAATTGGAATCATGTACAGATCATGATAACATGAACCACATGCTACATTAATTGTCACAGAACAAAGTGCGAAGAATCACAAAGTAAAGGCTGAGCTGCTAATTCCCACTTTTTAGAAAGGAAACTTAGCTAAGACTTGACTTAGGTTTTTGTGCCTCTCAAGGTGGCAGCCATGTATCTTTATACTGAAATATAATTATAAGAGCTGTCACAGCAGTTTTGAGTCCATTACACACTTGAAAAAAAATCCAATTAGACCTTTTAGAGAAGCTTCTATCACTTGCCACTGCAAGCAAGGAACCTGCATTTCAATTCTTCTCTTCACACTTTCGCATACATACTGCCACCTGGTGGTCATTTGAGTGATCTAATCCTTTAAGAGTGCTTACTCTTAGGTAATGTTCTCACAAATCTCAGAGTTGTTTGTTATTGTTAGTCCTTTCTTCCCTAAGAGGACCAATGACATCATAAGGGTGATTTCTTGACTTGCCCTTGAATTGCATTTAAGTGAGGCACAGTCACTCAAAGCCCTCAGCCTCACTCTTTCTTCCAGAGTCATCAGAACCCAGGCATAAGATATTAGGGCTTTCAGCAGACTTAAAATGGTCTGAATCAATATTAGTTTACAAAGAAACATAACTCAGGATAAAAGTTGGAGTACCTGGATTCAAATACTGCTTGCTGGCTATGAGACCCTTGACAAGTCATTTAACTTTCTGGTGTCTCAGATTCCATATACATATACATATACATATACATATACAGATACAGATACAGATACAGATACAGATACAGATACAGATACA
>NW_020954608.1:24411137-24428298 GCF_900497805.2 Vombatus ursinus
ATACAGATACAGATACAGATACAGATACAGATACAGATACAGATACATATACATATACACATACACATACTCATACACATACATATACATATACATATGTATATAAATATACACATACACATATACATACATATACATTTACACATACACATACATATACATATACCCCAAAACATACATATACATATGCATATACACACACATACATATACACATACATATACACATACACATACATATACATATACATATACATATACATATACATATACATATACATATGAGGTTAGATTTGATTAGTGGTTCTTCACTGGGGCTCTGTGAACTTTTGAAAAAAATATTTTGATAACTATCTTTCAATATAATTGGTTTTCTTTATAACCCAATTTATTTTCTTTTATGTACTTAAGAACAATTTTTGGAGGACCATACAGGTTTTAACAGACTTCAAGAGTGGTTTATGATACCAAAAATATTTTTAAAACCCCAAATAAAGTGACATCATCCATTTCTAGATCAATGATCCTATTAGTCTTGAGATGTACATCAAAAATATAGCATAAAATAATATCTTATAATCATAGAATTTTGTGAACTGATGTGTCTAGTAAGAAGAACCAGAAGCACTATCTATATCTATATCTATCTTATATACAAACATGTATATATATGTGTATATGTGTGTTTGTGTGTGTGTGCATTGCACGGTGGATAGAATGCCAGGCCTGGAGGCAGGAAGACCTGAGTTCAAATATGGACTCAGTTACTTATTAGCTGTGTGACTCTGGGCAAGTCACTTAACCCTGTTTGCCTCAGTAACTTTGCCAAGAAAATCCCAAACAGGCTCACGGAAAGTCAGAAATAACTCTCTCTGTCTCTTTATACACACACACACACACACACACACACACACACACACACACACACACACAAACACACACAATGACAACAATATGGTAAAGACAGACAACTTTGAAAGAATTAGGAACTCAGATTTAGGTAACAACTCACCACAATTCCAGAGAACTAATGATGAAACTTGCTATCTACCTCCTAATAGAGAGGTGAAGGTCTCTGAGTGAAAGAAACTCCATATCTCTCTCTCTTTCTCTCTCTCTCTCTCTCTCTCTCTGTCTCTCTCTCTCTCTCTCTCTCTCTCTCTCCATAGCTTATGTGGAAATATGTTTGTTTGACTATGTCTGTAAGAGGGTTTTAAAATTTTATTTCATTACAAGTGGAGGATGGGGTTGTGATAGGAGGAAGAGAAGGTGATTTTTTTCTAACTGATTCTATGTTTATAGATACATATAATGTATGTATATATATGTGTGTGTACACATATATTCAGATCTATTTATAAAGATAGATGTAGATACGTAATCAGCAAAAAATCACCTTATCTGTCTGTCTATCTATCTATCTATCTATCTATCTATCTATCTATCTATCTAAAAGTCTGCCTTTAATACTCAGTACCTGTATGACCTTGGGCAAGTCACTTGACTTCTCTTGGCCTAAGTTTCTTTATCCATAATAATGACAGCTGTCCTCTTAGGGCCCTTCTAAAATTTGACCCTCCCATGAAGCTCATCCTATCCAATTCCTTGGTTTGACTCTAGTCAAATGTTTCCATTATACCACATGGTCAACCCCTATAATAAATATTATTCACTTCACTATGGGTATTAAGATTAATTTTGGCTTTTAAAGTGCTTTCTAGAATGCTGATATTCCCCAAATATCATTTATACATCAATTTTCTTCTGCAAAGTCTTATCTTTTACAAGGCATATGAATATTTACATTTAGATGAGATTCCATATGTAACCTTTAGAGAGCTTGAGTCAGGAAAGATTCACTTCCTGCCTCTGACATATACTGACTGCTTGTCTCTGGACAAGTCACTTCATTTCTCAGTACCTCAGGTAGTGATGTGGGACCACAAAGTGTATACAAGGTACTGTATCTGCATTAGAGGGAGTTCCTTGCTGTGAGTTCCCAATACAGATGAAATGATAAATCTTGTTTTAGAAATACTATCATAAGAATGTCTGTGGGAAAAAATAGCATAGAATGAAACAGATACTTGTAAAGCATGAGATAGAACCAGATGATAAATACGTCAAATTGTCAATATTAACCTCTTAATCTAAAAGCAAATGTTCTCTGATAACCATCTCATCAGTACAGCTTCTGTCTGTACCCTACAATCAAAAAGACACATTGTGAGGAGGAAATACATTCTGTCGTTTAATCTGTCCTGATGTTATAAAGCACAAAAGTGAGTTGTTTAAAGTAGACATGATCAAAATGCTTGAAATACTAAGAGAACAGGGTGGGGGAATATAAACACACCAAATGCATCCTTGGTATGGTTTTGGAAACATTCCTGTGATGCTGATTCAGCTTCCAAGTAGATACAACTGATTAATTTACTAGGAAGACTGAACAAATCAGGTTAAAATAATCTCTTTAGTTTCTGTCTAAGGGAATAGATCATTTCTAGAATGGAAATCCAAACACATTCTTGTAAAGACTTCTGCCTGAATGCTAAATCTCATGCTACCTGATTATTCACTTACACATAACTTGCAAATGTCCAAGGAATAAAGATAGCAATCTGCTTTTGCTTGCCTCACTCCCCTAAAAAATGTAGTTTTGGATCCAAATATGTTAAAAGCCCATAACAAGATCATGAACTTGCATTGTCATCTAATTTTTCAATCACTAATTTCTCCTTTCTCTTTTTTTTCTCCTCTATAATTTTAAATAGAAGTGGAGACAATGTGGTAAATGTTGGGTTTCAATTTTTTGGGTTCAAATTTTTTTCCTGAAACTTTGCATCTGTATAATCCTAGGCAAGCTATATGACCCAGGCAACTACTTAGGACTTATCTGCTATAACATAGTTAGTTTATGACCTGAATTGGTAGAAGGTTGTTCTATGATAGAAATTCTCCACACTGAAAAAAGAAAATCATAGATCTTTCTAGTATTTTTTATGTTCTTTATATTTCAATCATCTGGGATGTAAATTAGCTTTTTATAAATTAGCTACTGAGTTAAATCTGCCTTGATAGTTCACTTTTCCCGGTGTAGATATATCTGACTCAGAGTCTAAAAGAAGAAGTTACTAAATTTTTTGTGACTAAGAGTTCTGCTCTGATTTAGTAGCTGCTTGTGTACATATGACAGAACATAGAACATTTAAATGAAGAACTATGGGTGCCAAAATATTTGTAAAAGTTTAATTTACCTGATTGTAAACAAAAAAAAATTAGAATTTTGTTATTAACCACAAGCTAAGATATTCACAGAGAGGATCGGCTACTTAACAATGAATAAGAGAAAGAAAGGAAGGAGATGAAATAACAGATTCCAGAACCATCGAAGAGCTTACAAAACTCTATCTTTGTGTGGTGTTGTGTGTCCTAGAACAGTCAAAGAGAGACTGCTAAGTGTAGATGAAAAGGTTATTTAGCCAATGGGAAGCTTGAGTGCTCTCTACTGCCACCTGCTGCTGAAAAAATAACAAGCAGAATAGCACCCTCTACTATGATTTGCTACTGAGAAGAGGTGAGAAAAGAGAAGATAGAAAATACCACTATTCATTGCCACTTGCTGTTGCATAGAGGTGGAGAAAGATTCTAAAAATGAGCAGAGTTAGAAATATTTCCAATTTTAGGATAAAGGTTGTCTTTTCTTTAAAAGAGCATAGCATTATTTCATTTGAAGGTATCAGCTAAGCCTGAACCTGGAAGTCTATCTATGTATCTATGTATCTATATATCTATACATCTATGTACGTATCTATCTATCTATGTATCTATCTATCTTTCTGTCCATGTATCTATGTATCTATGTATCTATCTATCTTTCTGTCCATGTATCTATCTATGTATCTATGTATCTATGTATCTATTTATCTATCTATCCATCTATCTATCTATGCATCTACCTTCATATCTATCTATCTATTGATGTATCTATCTATCTACTTACTTAACCATCCATTATATGCAATGCTGAGGAAAAGAATAGCTTGAAACTGAGAATCAGAGAAACTAGTCATCAGATCAATTAGTATGCCTGAGATGTTTTGCCCAATGATGTGTTAGTGAAGCACAGTGTAGACCAGATTAGCTGATCAGTAAAATATTCTTTGAAAAACAGAAGATATGTTCATCAGGAAACTTTTGTGAATGATTCTTTTTTTTTAACAGATAAAAAGCAATGGAATTTATTTTTAAGTAGATATATATAATCAACTCATTGAAGGTTTGTAATGGTGGTTGTTAAGATCAGAACTAGGGGCAGCTAGGTGGCACGGTTGATAGAGCACTGGTCCTGGAGTCAGAAAGACCCGAGCTCAAATCAGACCTCAGACACTTCACACTTACTAGCTGTGTGACACTGGGCAAGTGACTTACCCCCATTGCCTCTTCATGTTCCACGTGAGCCTTGCATTTGAAAGTCAAATTTTCTATTCAGCTCTGGTCTTTTCATCAAGAATGCTTGAAAGTCCTCTATTTCACTGAATGACCATTTTTTCCCGTGAAGGATTATACTCTGTTTTGCTGGGTAGGTGATTCTTGGTTGTAATCCTATCTCTTTTGCCCTCTGGAATATTATATTCCAAGCCCTGCGGTCCCTTAATGTAGAAGCTGCTAAATCTTGTGTTATCCTGATTGTGTTTCTACAATATTTGAATTGTTTCTTTCTGGCTGCTTGCAATATTTTCTCCTTGACCTGGGGACTCTGGAATTTGGCTACAATATTCCTAGGAGTTTTCCTTTGGGGATCTCTTTCAGGAGGTGATTGGTGGATTCTTTCAATTTCCATTTTGCCCTCTGGTTCTAAAATATCAGGGCAGTTTTCCTTGATAATTTCTTGAAAGATAAGGTCTAAGCTCTTTTTTTGATCATGGCTTTCAGATAGTCCAATAATTTTTAAGTTCTCTCTCCTGGATCTATTTTCCAGGTCAGTTGTTTTTCCAATGAGATATTTCACATTGTTTTCTAATTTTTCATTCTTTTGGATTTGTTTTACAATGTCTTGATTTCTCATAAAGTCACTTGCTTCCAATTGCTCTATTCTAATTTTTAAGGAAGTATTTTCTTCAGTAATCTTTTGGACTTCCTTTTCCATTTGGCCAATTTTGCTTTTTAGAGCATTCTTCTCCTCATTGGCTCTTTGGACCTCTTTTGCCATTTGGGTCAGGCTATTTTTTAAGGTGTTATTTTCAGTATTTTTGGGGTCTCCTTTAGCAAGCTATTGACTTTTTTATTATGATTTTCTTGCATCACTCTCATTTCTCTTCCCAGTTTTTTCTCTTCTTCTTTTACTTGCTTCTCAAAATCCTTTTTGAGCTCTTCCAAGGCCTGGGACTGATTCATATTTTTCTTGGAGGCTTTGGATGTAGGAGCTCTGTCTTTGTTGTCTTCTTCTGGTTGTATGTTTTGAGCTTCTTTGTCACCAAAGTAAGATAATAAAGTCTGAATCTTTTTGCACTGTTTACTCATGATCCCGGCCAATTACTTGAGTTTTAAACTCTTTATTAAGGTAAGAGTCAGCTTCCAATGTGGAGAATGTACTGTCCCAAGCTTTGGGGGGTTGTACAGCTGTTTTCAGAGCTACTTCTAGGAACCTGTAAATTTTCAGTTCTTCCAAGGTGCTATGATAAGCGGTGAGATGTTTCCTCTCTACCACCCCAACAAGCTCCACCATGCCAGCACTCCTCCTCACCCCAGGACCGCCCCTAAGAACTGTGACCCAGATCCAAGCACGGGCAAAGCAAGAGATTCCTGCCTCAGCACTGGCAAAGAGATCCCTGCAATCCCCCTCTGATCAGCTACTTGATTCCCCCTCAGTCTGTGGGCTGGAAGGTCAGGACAGAGCCACTACCCCGAGGGCATGCTCTGGACTTGCGGCTGAGACCTAGCTTCTTCTCTCACTGTGGAAACAGATTTTTCTCACTGACCTTCTAAGTTGTCTTCGGCATCCATGGTTTAAGAAGTCTGGAAACGGCCACAACTGCCGGCAATTCAGCCCTCTGAGACCTGCTCCAGGGTCACTGTGGCCTGTGCACCCATGCCGAACTACATTCCTCTCTCAGCCCAACTGTGCTCCTCTCCCCACCTGGCATGATATACCTTTCTGATCAACCATCCAGGTTGTCTTGGGCGGGAAATTTGTTTCACTCTGTCTTTTTGTGGGTTCTGCTGCTTTAGAATTTGTTTAGAGTCATTTTTTTACAGGTATTTGGAGGGGTTTGGGGGAGAGCTCAAGCAAGTTACTGCTTTCACTCTGCCCCCGTGAATGATTTTTGAGACAAAAAGAAGATATAAAAGTACAAAGTTCCAGAGTCATGAATTATTCTAGCCAAATAAATTCTCTGTATGTATGTTAAACTATGTTGGGATTTTATGCTTCCATTTTTCCATATATGGACACTGTATGCATTGGTAGTATGGTGTAAGTAAAGTTTATTGGTGGAATGTTATGTTAAAATGATGTACTTGCTTTATATTTTTAGTAAATGCTTTGGTCAAGATAGGTTGATTGATTATAAGTGGCTGACTTGTTAATAGGAAATACACTGGTGGAGGCTCAAGAGCAATAGTGTAAATGAGAATGATCAGCCACAGGTTACCCCTAGAACTCTGAGAATTAGAGTACTAGCTATGTGGTTGTATTTCTGATGGACTTACTCTAACTAGCTGAAGTAGATACAAATGGATTTAGTGAGACAGACTCAACATAGGGAAAGGAGGAGGGAGGCTGGGGAGAATTGAAGGTCAGTACTACACCTAGGCTATATGTAACAAGGCTGGTGTTGACTAGTTGGAAGTCAGCAGGTCAATTTCAGGAGTCTATGAAGACATTGCTGTGCTTCCATACAGCATCTATATCTCGCCTCACTAAACTTCAATTTTGTACATAGGGATTCATTCATCTATCTGTTTTTCTATCTTTCCATCCGTTTATTTATTTATTTGCTTCTTTGTTTATTGCTATGTTCTTAGTTAAAGAGAGGCATCATGGTATAATGGGAGTAGCTAAGTGGTTCAGTAGAGAGAGTGCTAGGCCTAGAGTCAGGAAGACTCATCTGGCCTTGGACACTAGCTGTATGATTCTGGGCATATCATTTAACCCTATTTGCCTCAGTTTCCTCATCTGTAAAATGAGTTGGAGAAGGAAATGGCAAACCACTCCAGTATCTCTGATAAGAAATCCCTAAATGGGGCCACCAAGAGCCAGACATGACTGAAAACAATGGAACAAATGGTAGAGTGGATAGCTCTTTAGCTGGCCTCAGAGTCAGGAAGTTGTGTTCAAGTCTAATTGGTAGAAGCTTCTTAATTGGAAATTTTCTTGTACCAATGAATTGAAAGTCCAGTCCCTATTCCCATATCCTTAATTAAAATGTAAATACCTTTCTTAAAAATTATGATGCTTTGAGGGGTTTGCCACAGTCTTAGCCATGAAAAATATTAAGGGGAAAATAATTGAACCAGATTCTTTTGAGCTCAGAGATGAAATCCTGAGTCTTGAATAAGTAAAGCTAGACTTCATATTCTATTTATATTTTGCAAAGGGCACTATAATATAAATTAGGTAAGCTAGGTTTAATTCCTGATTTTGCCATTTATTAGATGTACATCCTTAAACAAGATACTTTTCTTTGACCTTTGGTTTTCTCAACTTTAAAATGTGCACATTAATTTGTGTCCTACATGTTTCACAGGCTTGTTTTGACAATCAAGTGACATTGCTTTTAACTGTAAAGCATTCAACAAATGAAAATATTATTTCCAGGCAACACTCAAAGACTGTAATTTCCTGAGGAGT
Organism: Vombatus ursinus; assembly: GCF_900497805.2. Taxonomy (NCBI): domain Eukaryota; kingdom Metazoa; phylum Chordata; class Mammalia; order Diprotodontia; family Vombatidae; genus Vombatus; species Vombatus ursinus. The sequence continues at coordinate 24,418,989 of NW_020954608.1, forward strand.
ACTGATCTTCACTGGTGAAGAGAATTTCCTCAGAGGGAGTTCCCTATACCAATGAAATCATAAGCCCCTCACACTACCACTGGTGAAAAAAGAAAGTATTATTATTGTTTTTTATGTGCTATTTCAATGAGCAAAAATATGGTGGTGGTACCTATCCAAATATGTATATATCTCTTCATATATTATTAATAATACTAAACATTTTTAATTATCCTTACAATTTTACCACCTTGGTTTAAACTCATGACAATCATTCACCAAGGTTTATATATTTTTGCTAGAAATGTATATTACACAAACTCTCAACCTTGGTTTTTAATTTGTTGGTTTCTATACTTTTGTTATGCCAGCATGCTGACTACTTTTTAAATGTTTTTCTAGGTAATCCTTTTGTCTTAATCCTTTTGATGTTTACCTAGTTTTTGGTTTTCCTTTAAGCTCATCTGTAATGCACACCTCTGTATATCATGTCAGTAGGAGAAAATTCATCCTTAGATCAGAGGTGGTGAATGAGACATGTCAGGGGGAAAAATGTAAAGCACATTTATTCGTATGCACTGGAAAACAAGGAGAGAGCACCACGGGAGAAGGTGGTATCTAGAACGTTCGACTTATGGACTGCTCTCTTCCAATTTAAAATTGTGACAACTCTCCTCCAAACTGGAAAGAATTCCTCCCCATCTGATGTAAATTCCTTTTCACTTGAAGAATCTGCATTGGACACAAGGGAAGAGATAGGCACACTTTCAAGAATCCACAGAGGTTAGCAGGAAATCAGGAAAGACAAATTACAGCTGAGAAACCGAGTGATTTGGCATCTCAGAAAACCTATGGATCTGATCCAGAAAGAGAAAGGGTGCATTAGAAGCTGAGGCAGTGAAGGCCTTGATAAATTAGATTTAAATTAAAACTACATGTCTGTTCCTTATTTTAATACAGATCTGACATTGTTATACACAGCAAATAGTTCAGTGAGAAGTTGGCAGCCAGAACTGCTGACTTCAAGCTCTGGTGATTCGATCTGTGTCCTTGGGTAAGTCATTTAACTGTCAAAGCCATTGGACTACAGATATGTAGATGACTAAAATAATATTTACCTAACTTAGAGTGCTGTTTAGTGGTTTCATTAATTCTCATTTGCCAAACACTTAGGATGTTAAGTGAGTTGAAAGTACTGAGGAGGTGTACAAAGTAGCATTATCATTTGCTTTCTGATTGATTGATGGCAAAAGCAGAAAATAAGATATATTCTGCATTTCACTATTAGAGTTCCTCTGAGTACTAAATTGATTATGCTTCAAAGGTTGCTTTTTGATTAATATTTCATAGTAAAGTACAGTATATCTTAAATATGTGACAAGGAAAGAAGTAAAGACAGCTTTTAAATTTTCACAGCAATCTCATGATATACAATGCATAGATATGAGTAACTTAAGGCAATTAGCTTGAATATTTGAGATTAAGAATCATTTACTTAAGAAAGTTATGTACCCTCTGTATTTCATGGTATAGCTTATTTTCCCACAGAGAAGGGTTTTTAGACTTATCACACTGGGGATCCTTAATTACTTTATTATTCAATTGCTACTCATTCCAGTCAACTGGGAAACATTTATTAAATGCCTACTATATGGCAGGCAGCAGCTACATGGCATATTGGATAGAGTGCCAGGTTTGGAGTCAGGAAGCCCTGAGTTCAAATCTGACCTCAGACACTTACTGAACTATGTGACCCTGGGCATGTCACTTAATCCTGTTTGCCTCAGTTTCCTCCTCTGTAAAATGAGTTGGAGAAGGAAATGGCAAACCACTCTAGTGCTTTTGCTAAGAAAATCACAAATGGGGTCATGAAGAGTTGGACATGACTGAAAATGACTAAAGGACAAACACTATGTGGCAGGTGGTGTGTTGGATACTGGGGATAAATACACAGAAAAAAATGATATCTACTATCGATCAGTAATTTTTTTCTTTTGGAGGGAGAAGCGAGTCTGGATGTACAATTTTATCAATATGGAGATGAAATTCCTGATATGGAGGTTCTCTCCATAGATAAAGATCAGTAAATGTATCTGCAATAACAGTGTTAAAGTCTTTTAAGGGCAGCAATAAAGTAGGGAATTTGCCCATGGCACTACACATTACCATTGTATGCAACATCATTTGCTCACAGTCCTCCACATCTGCAAAGAAGAGGGAAGGAAAATGTCTTATTATTGTTCCTCTGTGGTCAGATTCACTCATTAATAATTTCACATCCTTCAGTTTGATCATCTTGTTGCTATTCTTACCATTGCTATTGTTATAGTCATCTAGCCTGGAAACAGATACACTTCTTGGCCATCTTTAATTTGTCATGCTCCAATGGTCCAGCCACCACCTTCAAATCCAAATTCAAGCTCTGCAACCCAGACTCTCAGCTTCTGATTGATGAAAGTTCACCACACTTTGCCCAGGCACAGTCCAGTAATATTACTCCCTAGCAATCTTTAATCATCATGCTCTACCATACACATGTTGTTATTGTTCAGTTGTTTCAGTCATGTTCCTTTAGGGTTTTCTTGGCAAAGATACGGGAATGATTTGCCAGTTCCTCTAGCTCATTGTACAGATAAGAAAACTGAGGCAAACAGGGTTAAGTAACTTGCCCAGGGTCACTCAGTCAACAAGTGTCTAAGGCTGGATTTGAACTCAGGTCTTCCTGACTCCAGAAATGGTACCCTATCCATTGAACCACCTAGCTGTCCTCATGGCTCATGTACTTGCCCTAAACTTTCCAACACTAGCCCTGACCAGAGACATAAAATCAACACTAACATTACTGAGAAAGATGTGTTTATCAATTGCCCCGTGACTCCAGTCACCATCCCTCTGACTTCTCTTGCCAAAATACTTCTCTCTGGTGATTATTCAACATATATATATATATTTTCTTTCCTTATTGGAATATAAGTTCACTCAGCACAGAGACTTTTTTTTTGTTTTTTATTTGCATTTCCAAAACTTAGCACACTACCTAATAGATTTGTTCATTCATTCATTCTTTCTTTGATTCATGTATGCGTGAATACATGCATGTGCATAGTTAGCAGGTATCAGAGCCATAGCTTTATCACAGATGCAACTCTATGCTCAATTGTAGCATTTAAAAAGGTTCAGAGGGGGTGGAGCCAAGATGGTGGAGTAAATGCAATGACTTGCTTGAGCTCTCCCCCAAACCCCTCCAAATACTTGTAAAAAATGGCTCTAAACAAATTTTTAAGCAGCAGAACTCACAAAAAGGCAGGGAAACACATTTCCAGCCCAAGACAACCTGGATGGGTGATCAGAAAGGTATATCACGTGGGACTGGGAGAGGAACACACTTCAGGTTGGGCACGCAGGCCTCAGTGACCCTGGAACAGGCCTCAGAGGACTGAATCACAGGCAGCTGTGGTGGTTTCCCAGCTTCTCAACCCATGAACACCAAAGACAACTTAGAAGGTCAGTAGGAAAAGTCTGTGTCTGAGATGAGAGAGAGAAGTCAGGGTCTCAGGCCCAGTCTCTAAGCACGGCCCTGGGGTGGTGACTGCCTCCAGAGTTTCTGGCCTACAGACTGAGGGGGAATTGAGTGACTGATCAGAGGGGGATTGCAGGGATCTCTTTGCTGGTGCAGGATTCTCCTGCTTTTCCCATGCTTGGATCTGAGTCACAGTTCTGGGTGGCAGTCCTAGGGTGAGGAGGAGCACTGGTGTGGTAGAGCTTGTAGTGGCTATGGAGAGAGAATCTTTCTCACAGTTCCAAGACAGAAAAGAGTGTTTGTGGTAACTCATAGACCACAGCACAGGTCAGGAAAGGAGTAAACACTTCGCCTCTGATCATAGCACCTTAGAAGAACTGAAAATTTACAACTCCCTAGAAGTATCTCTGAAAATACTCCATACTGGAAGCGGACCCCTACCTTAACAAAGAGTTTATAATTCAAGTAATTGGCTGGGATCATGAGCAAGCAATGAAAAAAGAGTCAGACCATAGAATCTTACTTTGGTGACAAAGAAGATCAAAACATACAATCAGAAGAAGATAACAAAGTCAAAGCTCCTACATCCAAAGCCTCCAAGAAAAATATGAATCAGTCTCAGGCCATGGAAGGGCTCAAAAGGGATTTTGAGAAGCAAGTAAGAGAAGTAGAGGAAAAACTGAGAGTGATGCAAGAAAATCATGAAAAAAGAGCCAACAGATTGATAAAGGACGCACAACAAATTACTGAAGAAAATAACACCTTAAAAAATAGCCTAACCCAAATGGCAAAAGAGATACAAAAAGCCAATGAGAAGAATGCCCTAAAAAAAAAAATTGGCCAAATGGAAAAGGAAGTCCAAAAGATTACTGAAGAAAATACTTCCTTAAAAATTGGAATGGAACAATTGGAAGCTAGTGACTTTATGAGAAATCAAGACACTGTAAAACAAATTTAAAAGAATGAAAAAATAGAAGAGAATGCAAAATATCTCATTGAAAAAACAGCTGACCTGAAAAATAGATCCAGGAGAGAGAACTTAAAAATTATTGGACTATCTGAAAGCCATGATCAAAAAAAGAGCCTAGATATCATCTTTCAAGAAATTATCAAGGAAAACTGCCCTGATATTTTAGAACCAGAAGGCAAAATAGAAATTGAAAGAATCCACCAATCTCCTCCTGAAAGAGATCCCCAAAGGAAAACTTCTAGGAATATTGTAGCCACACTCCAGAATTCCTAGGTCAAGGAGAAAATATTGCAAGCAACCAGAAAGAAACAATTCAAGTATTGTGGAAACACAATCAGGATAACACAAGATTTAGCAACTTCTACATTAAGGGACCATACGGCTTGGAATATAATATTCTGGAGAGCAAAGGAGATAGGATTACAACCAAGAATCACCTACCCAGGAAAACAGAGTATAATCCTTCAGGGGAAAAAATGGACAATCAGTGCATAGAGGACTTTCAAGCATTCTTGATGAAAAGACCAGAGCTGAATAGAAAATTTGACTTTCAGATACAAGACTCAAGAGAAACATGAAGAGGTAAACAGGAAAGAGAAATCGTAAGAGACTTATTAAGGTTGAACTGTTTACATTCTGCATGGAAAGATGATATTTGTAACTCATAAGTCCTTTGTCAGTATTAGAGTAGTTGGAGGGAAAAAAATGTATGAATGTGTGGATAGATAGATAGAAGTCACAGGGTGAGTTGAAGATGAAGGGGTGATATCTGGAGAATAAAATTAAGGGGTAAGAGAGGATTATACTGGGAGAAGGACAAAGGGAGAGGTAGAATGGGGTAAATTGTTTCACATAAATCAGACAAGAAAAGGCTTTTACAGTGGAGGGAAATGGGGGAAGGTGAGAGGGAATGAGTGAATCTTACTCTCATCAGATTTGGCTTAAGGAGAGAATAACACAGACATTCAATTGGGTATGGAAATCTATCTTACCCTACAGAAAAATAGGGGGAAGAAGGGGACAAGAGAGGAAGAGAATGATAGAGGGGAGGGCAGATTTGGGGAGGGGGTAATCAGACACAAACACTTCTAAGGAGGGACAGAGTCAAAAGAGAGAATAGAATAAATGGGAGGTGGGATAGGATGAAGGAAAATATACTTAGTTTTTCACAACATGACTACTGTGGAAGTGTTTTGCATGACTATACATGTATAACCTGCATCACATTGCTTACCATCTCAATGAGGGTGGGTAGGGAGGGAAGAAGGGAGAAAATTTGGAACCCAAAATTTTAATAAAAGTTAAAAAAAATGTTTTCACATGAAACTGGGAAATAAGATATAAAGGAAAGGAGGTATAGAAATCTATCTTGCCCTACAGGTAAATTGAAGGGGAAGGAGATAAGAGAAGGGGGGAGAGATAGAAAGGAGAACAGATTAGGAGAATAGGTATTCAGAATGCTTGACATTTTGGGGTGGGAGGAGGAACAAGATGGGGAGAAAATTTGGAACTCAAAATCTTGTGGAAGTGAATGTTTAAAACTCAAAATAAATTAATTAATTAAAAATAGGTTCAGAGAGACATAATTCATGAGTAATTTAATAGTTTTATTAATAATGCCAGCATTTTGATTAAAGGATGCTCATTTGGCAGACTCTTTCTTTGAATAAAGATAATTATGACAGTGGACTCATGCTCATGATTAGAGGGGTGTTCCCAGGGTGGCAATCTACTCTGATTGGCTAATAATTAATGAGAGGGTGAATGAGGGGCTAGACCTGAACTGGACCTGGACCTAAACTTTGATTATGTCATTAACTTCTAAGTTTGAGCCCTAATTGGCTCAGAACAAATGTAAATAGTATTTTTTTTTCTGTTTTGACCATAAACTCCAAGGGTCTTCCCCTCCCAGATCTATTTTTTTTTTTGAAGAAGCCACTCCTTACCTCATTTCTTATTAAACCTTAATCACTGAATAGGTTTTGCCTCAGTCAAACTGAGACTTGTTAAAGACCTTAGCTTGAAAAGGCAAAGGTTCCCCTCTGCATCCTGGGCCATCTCCAGTTGTCCTGATCAATATCTGGCCACTGGATCCAGATGGCTTTGGAGGTGAAAGTGAGGCTGGTATCTTTGCACAGCCACCCTTAATTTAAATCCAATTCACTTGCATGTCATGGCAGTCACCTTCCTGATGTCATGGAACTAAGGACAAACAGCAATCCATTGGGCAATCTATTCAAAGAATTTGTCTCCACCCTAACCTGAGTAGAGTACAATGGTTTCCTCACCTGAATTGGGTCTGAAAAGATGATAAGGTTAGTTCAACCTTCAGAGACTGAGTTCTTGAAATGAGGATAAAAGAAAAAGGGAGAAATCTGAATCTCCCCAAGTCATTGGTTATTAATAATTATTTCTCTCAAAATCCTTTACTTACTAGACCATGCTGATACTCATTTTAAAAATAAAAACTGGTTAAAATCACAAAGGATAGAAATAATCAGTATTGGAGGGATTCTGTTAGTTGAGAAAGTCTACAAAACAGTTTGGAATTATGTGAAAAAGCAACCAAAATATACTTTACCTCAGAGATTTCAGTGTCACCATCAAGGTATACTCCAAAGGTCAAAGACTTCAAATTTTCCAAATTATTTAGAGTAATACTCTTTGTCATCACCAAGATCTGTGAATGGATAATTCATCTATATTTTGAGGAATGGCTAATAAAGTGTGGTACATTAATGTAATTTAATATGTAATTCAAAAGCAATTTAAGAAGTGACAAATATGAAGAATTCAGCTAAACAGGAGAAGATATGTGGGGATCACAAATCTAGAGTTAGAAACTCACAAGTTAAGTGACTTTCTCAATGAGTAAGATAATAGTGTCATAGATTAATAGTTGGAAGCTACTTCAGATGCACAGCCCTGTCCTTTTACAGATGAGGAAACTGAGGCCCACACAAAGGTAGAAGGGGATCTCGGAGCTCACCTAGTCTAACTGCCTCATTTTACAGATGAGGCATCTGAGGTTCAGAAGATTGTATGTGGTATGTTCCCATGAACTGATGCAGATTGAATAAGCAGAAATAGGAAATCAATGCATGACGTACATGGAAAGGAAAAGTACAACAAAATCTGAACTGTTCATTGTGTAATTGTAAGGACTTAGTTTGTTCTTGGAAAAGTTGAGAAAATTTGTCTCCCACCTTTCACTGCAAGGAGGGGAATTATGAGTATGGAATATTGCACGTGCTGCCAGAAATGGTTGGTTTTGTGTTTTTCTTCCCCTACCTTTCTTACAAGATTCACTGTCTATTAGTAGCCATGTTGGGAGACTGGGGGGGGGTAGGATGGAAGAACAAAAAAAGAAATTTACATGATAACTTTATTTTATATATATATATATATATATAAATGAAATATCAAATTGTACATAATAGGTTTGCAGTTTCATGTGCAATTATCATTTTTTTTAATTATACTATGTTATGGAAATGCTTGCTTTATTCCATAAATTAAAAAAAAATAAAATAAATATTTTTAAAGTGGATGCTAATATGAAATTGGGACAGAGTAATTATTTCTATATAAGGGAACCTTACAACAATTTCAGTAAAACTTTAAAATCCTATACATTCTTTGGAAAGCAGTTATTTTACCTATTTATATACCAACATTGGAGTTTCCTAATTAAATGGTTAAAATGGTTTTATTAGTAGCTAGTTTTATTCATTTCTCCCTCAGTAGCCATGGTATTCTTCTGAGATCTTCCTACTAAAGATTATTTTTCCCCACAAAGACAAAAGACTTCTGTGAACAGGGACAATGTTGTAAGGAAAGAAAAAGCTTTCTAGGTAGGGACAGATAAAGGCCATAACTAATAAAGTGGTGGTGGTGGTAGCAGTAATAGTAGTTGTAATAGTGGTGGTGGTGGTGGTAGTTGTTTTACCAGAAGCAATCTGGCATGGTAGAAAACAAGAACCTGCCTCGAAGCCAGGAAGACCTGGATTCCAGACCTTCCTTTGACACATATTGGCTATATGACCCTGGACAAGTCACTAACTCTCTCAGTGTTCTAGTATAAGCAGAGAAGGTACTGACTGAGGAGCAGTGGTAGAGGAAATTTCCTTATTGATAGTTTCTTTTACCAATGAAATCAGAGGTTTATTCCTTTTCCTCTTATATATAAAACCATGCAGTTATGGATGCTTTTATTATTACTATCTTGATTTTCCAAACTTCTCAGGAATGGAGGTAAGAGACTTACATAACTTTGAATGCATACATTTAAAGATTTGTGATGCAAATTCTTCTACATTGTGACAGTCATTCAAAAAAAAAACCCCTATTTTTCCAGTCTGGTTGGGATTTCTCATTAATTCTATGCAATGAAACTTGAGTATCATTGTGCTGAGATTTACTAACAAACAAAACTTAGAGACTACACAGAGCAGAAACACAGACACTGTTCTTCCTCCAAAGGACTTTGCCATATGGAGGGAAAAGGGTATATACACATGGCTGCAAAGAGATTTGAAGAGGTTTTCCCAAAAGCTATTTTTTAAAAGTGTTCTCATTTTGTGATTCCCCATTCTCCAGTTTAGGTCATTATCTTTGGTTTTCCAGATGAAAGAAAATATGATTTAAGACTCTTCTTCTCTCAGAAAAAGAAGACCATTTTCTGTCTCAAAATAAGCCTTAAGGACCACGGGGAAAATAAAACAAAGCAAAACAGAAACAAACCCACTCATGGGGGAGTAGGGATGTTTTAATGGAGGTATCCAAGTAATTTCAGTGTGTGTGTGTGTGTGTGTGTGTGTGTGTGTGTGTGTGTGTGTGTG
>NW_020954608.1:24428308-24431961 GCF_900497805.2 Vombatus ursinus
TGTGTGTGTGTGTGTGTGTGTGTGTGTGTGTGTGTGTGTGTGTGTGTAGGGGAGTGATTTTTAGCTTGGAAAGAAAAGTTGGTGGTGGGTGGGCGATGAGACTTAACTTTAAGTATGTGTGGGATAGTTATGTGAAAGGCAAAGTGAAGGCACCTTTCTCTTGGAGCCAGGTGGCAGAAGTAGGAATAATGGGTAAAACTGGCAAAGGGGAAACTAAGCATAATGTCAGGACAATTTTTTAACTATTACAACTCTCCCAAAGTTGAATGAGCTGTCACAGGAGATAATGAGATCCCTCACACTGGATTTTTTTTTTCCTTTAAAGCTGGATATCCATTTGTCAGATATGTTGTTGGGGAATTCTTAGCTAGCTATAGGTTAAAGTTGGAGAAGGAAATGGCAAACCACTCCAGTATCTTTGCCAAGAAAACTTCAAATGGAGTCACAAAGAGTTGGACACCACTGAAAAATGATACTACAACAACAACAACAACAACAGTTGGAGTAGTTAACCTCTGAAGTTCCTTCTAATTCAATGATTCTGTTATTCCGTAAACATTGGCTAATAGTTGTAAAAAGGAAGAACAATGACTAAATTAATAGATTATACTTTCATTTACATTCCTCTTTTCAATAACTTGAATCAAATTTTATTTCTTGATTTTGCATTCACAAATGAAAGTGTTAGATAAGCCTCACACAAGATTTTTGAAATTCAGAAATTCTCATTGATATTCTTAGGCATATATTGTTGCAAATGTAGCAAATATGTCATTTTAACTATTCTTCTCCAGAAATTACAACATACGCATCTCTGTCTTCATTTTAAATAGAGAGAAAACATAATTTTATTTAAAAAAATAAAATAACTTCAAATGGTGTCAAGAATGTTCATTCACAGGCATTAACGTAAAAATCATGATGATAAACTATTCATTAGAGTAGTAATATAGTCATATGCCTTCTTTTCTAGCTTAATTTTTCCCCCTAAAAAATAGTTTAGTGGTGCAGATTTGGATTCCAGAAGACCAGAGATCAAATCTAGCCAGAGATGCTTTCTAGCCATGTGTTGTTGCTGTTAAATCATTTCAGTTGTGTCCAACTTTCTGTACTACTATTTTGTGGTTTTCTTGGCAAAGATAAGATAAAACAGTTTGCCATTTCCTCTTCCAGCTCATTTTACAGATGCAGAACTAAAGCAAACAGGGTCACTTAGCTAGTAAGTGTCTGGTGTCAGATTTGAATTCAGGAAGATAAGTCTTCCTGATTCTAGGCCTGGCACTCTAGCTGCCCCTCTAACTGTGTGACTTTAGGAAATTCACTTGACACATGTCAGCCTTGGTTTCCCCTCTGTAAGATGGGGATAATGATAGCATCTACCTCCGAGAGTTGTTGTGAGGATAAAATGAGATAACATATATGTCAGGAAGGAAATGGCAAACCACACTTTGCAATCTTTTAATCAGTAAATAAATTCTTTGGTTGTTGTTGAATCATTTCAGTCATGTCTCACCTTTGTGACTCCCATTTGAGGTTTTCTTGCCAAAGATACTGTAGTGATTTTCATTTACTTCTTCAGCTCATTTTAAAGATGAGTAACTACAGGAAACAGGGTTAAGTGACTTGCCCAAGGTGTCACAGTTAGTAAATGTCTGAGACTAGATTTGAACTCAGGAAGATGAAATTTCTGACTGAAGGCCTGGCACACTATCCACTGTGCCAATTCTAGCTATTATTATTTTCTCTTCTTATTTCCCTCCTTGCCTGTTTCCCCTTCTGCTCTCAGGGCTCATATGCAACAACTCTATCACACTTCTAATTATTTGTTGCTTCTATTGTGGCATAGGCAGGAAAATCAGCTAATTAAGCTTTTTCAGAAAAAAAAAATTATGTTAAAAGTCAAGGAGGCTAAGATAAAGACCTATGAGAATAGCATGGAAGTACTTTCTGTTAACTATTTGGATGTTTTTTTTTTCTTTCTCATTTTTTGTATTTGGGGCTAGGCTTTAGAATATAGAGTTTTCCAGAAAACTACTTTTCTGATCAGTACAGTTATGTTCCATATGAATTTCAAGCAGACTGTCCCACTTTAGTGCTTTATCTTGTTTCTACTATAACTAGAGATAGATAAATCAAGAATGTCAGTTTGCTCAATAAACCACCTAACATAGTGATAATCATTAGCTATATTATCACTATCAGTTGACATGGTATCAATCTTTAAATGACTTAAATGAAGATGCGTTTTCTTGTCTGTAAACTGTCAGGGAAAGGGTTTTTTAAATCTCTTTTAGAGCACCATGGGACTATTAAGCATTTCTTTCCATTAATTCACCTCAATGAAAGAGTCCTAAGTATCTGTTATATACCCCACTTATAAAACTGTATTGCTCATGAAATGTGGTTAATCATCCTCTTAGGTCGCAAGCAAATCATAAAAAAAAATGAATTTTGTGTAGAAAAGATGCAGCCACCTCATCTTAAAAGATTAGCAACATTGCTTTGTAAGCTAGAGTTCAACTCATAATATGTCTAAGAGCATTAGTGGATTATAAAATCCCAACATACATTTTTTATTCTACTGTGGCTTGGCAACTTTGAGAAACACTGCAGTTGAGTAAAGCTGTGTTCACTTAAAACGTGTGTCTTTTTCTTCCTATTTAAAAGTGAAAGGTTGTCTCTGTGTAGACTAGGACAAGCAAATTATTAACAATTATAGGTAAGTTCTGCATTGAGAATACATGTGCATTTGTGAGTGTTTGTCCATTACGTGAATTTTCTCAATTAGCACTTTAAAAAATGTAGTGTAATTGCTCAGCATGGACTATGTCAAACAAAAAGCATATGATGTAGTGGACAGACAAAAAAGGTAGAAATTAGAAAACTGGGCTTCTAGCCAGATTGGATTACAGCAGCGTACTCTGTGGTTCTAACCTTGAAGCCCACCAAAACACTTATGACCCTTTTTTGTAGCAGTCTACTCTATGAGGAGTGAAGGAAAGCAGGGGAGGGAAAATTCTATTCTCTGGAGGATTACCAGGAGGTCTTATTTGTCCTATGTATAAAGGAATAAGAGGCTTGCCAAAGAGAATCATCTTGGTGCCACTTTGGGGGTTTAAGATCAAGATATCCATTCTTGGATAATTTGAAAAAATGAATTTTTTTTTTTTAATTTTAAGGCAAGCCATAAGAAACAATGACTAAAAAAAAAACAACATGTATACTTAAACTCAATTTTCATTCTCGGTTTAACTTTACCGTTCATTGCTTCTCTGTAAGCCATGAGAAAAGGGAAACAGAGGTGAGGGAGGAGCTTGGAATCTTCAAATGGGGCTGTTACAGGATTCTCATAGTTGACACAGTAGTGATAGTGTTGTATTTGGAGTCAGGATACCTGAATTCCAATCATGCCTTAAATACTTACTCCCTGTGTAACCCTGGGCAAGATACTTAGCCTCTCTATGACTCAGTTTCCTCAACTGTAAAATGAAGAGATTAGACTCAAAAGCATCCAAAGTCCCTTCCAGGTTTAAACCTGGATTTTTTAAAAATTTCTTTTGATTTCTGCCTGTCTTTGTGAACTCCTCTAATGTCTTTTTGTGTGTGTGTTGTTGTTGTTGTTGTTGTTGTTGTTGTTGTTGTTGTTGTTGTTG
>NW_020954608.1:24431971-24565423 GCF_900497805.2 Vombatus ursinus
TGTTGTTGTTGTTGTTGTTGTTGTTGTTGTTGTTGTTGTTGTTGTTGTTGTTGTTGTTTTTATTCAGTCATTTCAGTTGTGTTACAGATGAGGAAACTGAGGCAAAGAGGGTGAAGTGACTTGCCTAGGGTCATACAGTTAGTGAGTATCTGAGGTCACATTTGAATTCAAGAAGATGAGTCTTCCTGACTCCAGACTGGGCACTCTATCCACTGTGCCACCTAGCTACCATATTTATAACTGCCCCAAAAAGTAACAGCATAGTGGTTGGTATGTCTGTGGTGGCTTAGCCTTCCTCCTGTTCTTTGGGGGAAAGGAGGCTGATGGGATTAAAGAATGTGTTATCTATTTTGTGATAGATGAAATGATTTCAAGAATAGGATATTGCAGATTCATTGTAGACATTGTAGATTATTAGCCTGAGGCAAGGTTTTTCTTTGTTACAGTTAGTCAAAAGCATTTATTAAGCACCTACTATGGCATTGTGCTTAAAACTAGATATATAAAAAAAAAAAGGAAAAAAAGAGATAGTCTCTGCTTTCAAGGAGCTTGCAGACTAATGAGGGAGATAAAGTGAATACAAGTGTACAAAGAAGCTAAAGAAATTGGAGATAATCAGCAGATGGAAGGCACTAGCATTAAGGGGGAAGACAGAGGTGGGGACAAGCACTTCTTAAACACTTACTGTATTTAAGGTACTGTGCTAAGCCATTTAAAATAATATCTTATTTGATCAGAGGGAATCATGAAAGGTTTATTTTAGAAAGGGGAATATTAGCTGGGACTTGGTGAAAACCAGAAAATAGAGGAGGTACAGATGAGGAGGGAGAGAATTCCAGACATAGGGAAATCATTGAAAATGCCTGGAGTCTGGAGATAGAATGTCTTATACAATGGAGGCCAATGTCACTGGATCAAGGGGATGTGGGGGAAGGGGTCAGTAAGGCTGTAAGAATACTAGAAATACTGTAGGAGGGGGATACATTTCCATCCCCAGGCCTGCTTTGAAATTTTCCCCTTGCTCCTACCACTATCCTAAGGATCCAGAACTCTGACACTGTCCTTGGTTACCCAGGACTCACCACTATCGACCTGTGGGGTTTGTCTTTCCAGGGCAGGGCCCCAGGTTTTGGATTTAATGTTATGTTATATAAGTATACTAGACCATGTGATGATGAAATATAACAATGGTTTTTGTCCTTTTTGATTTCATTCAGGAAATATTGTTGTATATTTCTAAGACATGGTTTTAGAGAATTTTTTTAAGGCATTCATTTACATTGAAAAAAAGAATGTGTTAGAGCTGTAAGAGATCTTACCTAATTAAATGTTCTCATTTTTCTAATGTGGAAACTGAAGCCTGGAATAGTAAAATGACTTTGCCAAAGACAATCATATAATAAATAGAAGAGCTGGGGTTAGCCTTGATAACACAACTTCCATCCCTGAACTCCAATGAGCCATGTTCTCCTACTTGTATTGCTTTAAATACTGACTCAGCACTCTTGTTCTTTCCCGAAGGGAATGGACACCTGAGACATTAACAAATGCCCTCAAATTTTGGTAATGTTCAGATAATTGTGATTGGAGCCCAGTTTAGAGAATTAGGAAGCTTCAAGTCAACACCACCCTGTCAAGAACTTTCAGTTAAGGTTGCTTCAGTGAGTGTGTTTGGAATTTCAAACCATCCATGAATTTATCTTCTCTTAAGCAACACTCTGGAGTTGTTGATTATTAGATCACCTTATTAGTTGGATAATTAGATCAGATTATTAGCTCTAGTAATCAAATTAATTGGGTTATTAGTTTTAGTAATCTAATTTTCAGACCATTTACTGGAATCTAGATATGCAGGTTGATGGAAAATAAAAACAAAACAAACAAAAAAGGAATGGGCACCAAGGATGCCAAATGCCAAAACCCAAGAAAAGTAGATAGAATCCAAGAAGGAAATTCCAGGTACCATCAGATCATGAACACAGAATGTATATTAGCTCAGAATGCTGACTACAGGACCACACAGTCCTCTTGGATACCTTGCTACCTCTGATTGTTAATATTTACACTCATATGAAGTTGTGCCTTATCTATAATTATTTGTATTTTTATCTTATCCTTCCTCTACTGGGAGTTCCTAATCTGGCATTTGTTTACTTTCTGAAAAATATTTTAATAGCTCTATTTTAATGTAATTGGTTTACTTTGTGATCATATGTATGGTTTGAAAAACATTCTTAGAAGGGGTCTATAGGCTGCATAAGATTGCAAACAGAGTTCATCATTTAAAAATTTTTGTTTAAAAAGCTCAAGAACCCCATTGAATATAGGCTAACCAGTTTTCTCTATATAGGAGGTATTTAAAAAAATGTTGAATGACTGAATGACTGATTGAATAAATGATAGCTTTTAATTTTAGACATCACAATCCCTACCCTACCAAACTAGGTTGTTCTTTGTCATTACCAAGAAGTCTTACTCTCCATTATCTGTCCAATTATTCATCTGGCTTATTGGTCTACAATGAAGTGTTAATGACTGATAACTCTCCTAATAGTATTTGTATTTAGCAGATGACTACTGGAACTTTAATGCAAAAAAGGATATTTCTAGTGATAAAATTTTATTCATATCATATGAAAAGGGGAGATATTATAGAGAAGAGGATAAATCAAGCCATGAAGTGGGTAGCTGCCTACTCTGACTGTACATTTAAGCAACCTACTCTATTAATTTCACTTGGTAAAGGAATTACTTCTATAATGTTTTGAAATCTTCAGCCGTGTCTACTTAAATTTTCCTCAAGTAAGGATCCTATGAGATGATCAAAATTCCTGGTTTATTACTGGAATTAACATTAGCAATATATTGAGCCCATTAAGTTTTTGGAGACCTTCCTTATATTATGTTTCCAGGGATATGTTGGAATATAGCCTTTGTGGATTCCTTTTCCACAAGTGGGAAAACTTCAAGATTTCAACATTCCTTTTGTTATAAAAGATGAGTGGGTCAATTTTGTTTGGCCTCAATTCAACTCCAAATTAATGCAATAAACAATCTTAGCAGAAAATAACTAGAGTATGCTGAGGAACACAATGTCAATCATAAAACCCTTTCATTGGAAGGATTTTTAAAGTCAAGGGGAAAAAAAAAAACATGGAAGAATAGAAGGAGTTTAGCAGCACCAGAACGAGCACCAGACCAGGAGGTAGAAGTTTCTAGTTCCAGCTCTGTCACTAATTGTTATGTGACTAAGCAATTCAGTTAACTTTCATGGGCCTCAGTGTCTTTATCTGCAAAATGTGGGGCTGGGCTAGATTGTCTCTAAAGATTGTATCATTCCTAGGGGTCTATTAAAGCCAAAATGAAAAATCTGTTTTTACATAGCTACAGACTTACTCAGTTGTTACATTCTTACTACTTTTTTTTCCCCTTTATCTGAGATTAACATTTTCACGAGCTTTGATTTTTATAGCTAGACTTAAATGAACCCTTTAAAACATATCAAACATATACAGCTATCCTTGGATTTTGTTCAGAGGGTCCACCCAGTTAATTATTGCATGGTGTTAATGAAGGCCAAGGTTGTAAGTTCAGTATTTTTACAATCCAGTAAACTTTGAATGGAGAACAATTTCCGTTTCAAAGTCATAGGCTACATACCCATCCCTTGGCTGGCTGTGTCATCAATACATTGTACTGGTCACAAAGGGCATCGAGTGAAACACTGGGGACAGTGAAACAGTCATGTATATACACCTATCGCAAATATCAAGACAAAGTAATTCAAAGAATTAAGAGAGTAGGTTTGGGGGTGGGAGAGAGGTAATGAGTTGAGTTTTGGGCATATTGAATTTGATATCTATAGGAAATCCAATGAGTGTATTCAGGAGGCAGATTGACAGATGATCTTTAAGGAACAGATTAGCATGATGCTAAAATCAGTCATCATCAGTGAATCTGTGTGGAGTTTCTTCCTGTGAGATGACTTTTACATAGGTGTGAAGGCAAATTAGGATACCAACATGTTCTAAGCTAGGAACCATGAAATTATAACATTTTGACATGCAAAGGATTTTGCCTAATTCAGGTACTAATTCTCAAAATTATTCTGTAATGTTTAGCCATCAGAGGCAGCTAGGTGGCACAGTGGATAGAATCCTAGGCCTAGAATGTCCTCATATACTTACTGGATTTATGTGACCTGGGCAGTGATGTGGATAGGTCACTTAACCTCTGTCTGTCTCACTTTCCTCAATATAAAGCAGAGATAATAAGACCGTCTTCCTCTCAAAGTTGTTTTAAGAACGAAATGAGATAAAGTTTGTAAAGCACTTAGCATTGTGCCTGATACATAGTAGATGCATAATAATTTCTTCCTTCATTCCTTCCTTCCTTCCTTCCTTCCAAAGTAGATATAGTCCCATTTGCATGGTGCTAATAGACAAAAAAAGACCAAAGTAATTTGATGACTTATTAAAGAGTGCATTGTATCAACAAAGAGCAATTGATTGAAAATTCAATTCAATTCAACAAACATTTATTAAGTTTAGTCGATGGGCAGGGGTGCTGTACTAGGTACAAGTCAAGAAATACAAAAGTGAAGGAGTCCCTGCCCTCAAGGAGCTTTCATTCAAGATGGAAACTACACACACACACACACACACACACACACACACACTTGTGTGTATAGGTATATATGTACACACATATACATATATGTATACATGTATACACACATATATACCATAAAACACATACATGTAATGAAGAGTTAGACAATGAGAGATCAGTTTGAGGTTCATACACAGGGGACCTATGCAGAGCCTTGGCAAATCTACTTTTGGAAATCTATGAAGAGCAGGTGAAGGCATTTTGTTACTCTTTATATTGTAGTGAAGAAAGGCCTTTTGATAATGATCTGTAATTTTTTGTGCATACAAAAGACTCCCACCAAACAAAACCAAACAAAAACTTGTTCTCATTCTTCCTTACTCCCTACAGTATAAGAATGGCGATCTGAGCTCTGAAGAGGACAGGAATGGAGAAGGTCTAGGATTTATGTAAAGGAGTTAGCCTACCAAAGGACAAACCACCCCTTCACCTGAGATTGGAATGAAAGAGAAGGTAGTGGGGGAAGATGTTTTAATGATGGTATAGAAAGAGGAAGGGAGAAGAACTCAGCAAATGGCCTAAATTATTTTGGTTAAGTGTGTGAGGCGAGATTTTTAGCTGAGGGTGTTGGGGATTCAACACTCTAGGAGGCTTGAGGAGAGATGAAAAGGTTTGAAACAACTGCTGTGAAGTGGAATACCAAATTATTTAGGATGGAGTAGAATGTTGGCCTTGCCGCACTGAGGGCCCATTAAAAATTAGGTCAGATAAATTTGTCCAGCCAGGATGGTTTCATGATTTTCTCCTCTCTGCTCAGAGGCAGATGAAAAAGAACAAAAGAGGCAGATGGTTTAGGGCTTGGTAAGATATGACGGTAATGAGACAAGTGAATTGAGGGTGGAGAATAGCATAGAACTGAGTTGGCTTACCAAAGGTTCAAGTTAGGAGAGGGAAGGAAATGTTGTCAATACAAGGGAAAGGACTGAGATGTGGTGAAGCTGGAGGTCATAGTAAGGACGTAGAACAAAATTAAGGAATATAAAGCATAGGGTAAGATGGAATGATAAATGATTATGATTAGAAAAGAAATGTCATAGTTAATTAATATTTAAGTGGAGCATTTGTAAGTGGTGCCAAGAGCATGACCATGCTTATATGTAGCTAAGGTGCAGTGGAGGTCATGGGAAATGAGAAAATTGTTGAACTAATAAATCTAGGTATTTGAAGGAGCATCAACATGTATTTTTGAGGTCCCCTGATATAAGGCCAGGAGATAAAAAGGACACAAAACTGTGAGCCAGGGACTAAACTCTTGAGAGCAGAGACTTTCAGTCTTGTCATAATTCCAGCACTCAGCATACTCTCTGGCATACAGTAAGTGCTTATTTAATGCTTGGAGATTGATTCTAAAAAAAGTTAACTATGTTGATGATGATGGTAGTGGTGGTGGTTGTGATGTTAATGATAAGAGTTCCATATAGATATAGAGAAATAGATACATATAGATATAGGTAGATAAATTACATCTATCTACCTATATATCTACATCTATATAACTTCTATGACACTTAGGATCATAATTCATATTCTAGGCACACAGCATGCTACTTAAGTAAGTCCACATTCAACATAGTGATGTGTTACTTGTTAACACTGTCTTTTAGGTGTCCTAGTGTTGTTTCAACACCCCCTGTCAACTCCTTCACTCTCAAGGAAATCTAGCACAAACTCAGAGCCTAAATTATGTCCAAACAAACAAAAAAAAATAGAGCAAGGTCAATGAGAGCAGATTAGTAGACCTAATGGGAAACTTTATATACTTTTTCCCCCTTATGGTGGCTGCAGAGCTGGCTTAAGGCAAAATTATAAGGCCAGTAAAGTTACCTTTGGCACACTCCTTTGTCCCCTGTACCCCTCTCCCTTTTTCCCCGCAGGCCGTCAATGCTCTCATGTTGGTATTCACTACTTTATGCTGTCCTCCTCCTCTACCTCCTCTCCAGCAAAAAAAAAAAAAAAAAAAATTGATGAACTCATTCAGACTAAGATGTCCTTCTCTAGGTTATTTGCATTTTAAAAGAGGGCTGCAAGAGTAAGGCAATGCTTTATATTCATTTATTCAATTTTTCAACAAATATTTATTAACTGTGAGGAGGCAGAAAATTCCTTCTCTGACCTGGGCGAACCTTCTGGCCTCACATCCCACACTCCACACCCCAGGAAGAGGTAGTAGCTGAACCATGTTACGTGTGCATGGTGGATGGGGAATGGGCAGCTTGAGTTCCCTCTGATTAATTAATTCAGCAAAGTTTGTTTTAAGAGTATTAGCACGGGGAGAGGAGGGAGGGGGAAAAATTTGGAATTCAAAATCTTATGGAAGTGAATGTTGAAAACTAAAAATAAATAAATTAATTTAAAAAAAGATTATCAGCATGGTGGAATTGACAGGGCACTCTACTTGGAGTCAGGAAGACCGAGGCTTAAATCTCATCTCATATACTACTAGGTGTGTGACCCTGAGCAAGTCACTTAATTTTCTGTTACTTGGTTTCCTCATCTGTAAAATGAGAGAGCTGGACTTAACAGGCTCTGAGCTACCTTCCAACTCTAGCTAGGTTCTTATGACATATATGAGAATAAGATACTTTTCAGACAGCATTAAATCTACACTCAATATTTATCTTGAGACAAATAATTATTTTAATTTCTTCATTCTCCACCCCCTCCCAATTTAATTTTCCCTACTAGTTCCATCACTCCTCCCCCCATTTTTAGAGGTTTAACAAAAATAAGTCTCTCAACCATTCTCTTTTTTACTTGGATATGTTGCAAAAAAGGTAGGTCCAAATCCCGTCATTGCCAAGTAGACAATCAATTTCCCAAACCATTAGTTCAATAATGGATTCCTTCCCTACTTTATTTTCTAAAGGTTTTCCAAACAGTAACATTTTACTGGAAATCTGGAATTTCTATTCCATTCCTCTGACCTCTCTCTCTCTCTCTCTCTTGCCTAATACCAATTGGTTTTGATGATAACTACTTTGTAATATGTGTTAAAATCTAATAGTACAAGACCCTCTTTTCTCTTCATTATGAACCTTATCTTCTGATAGAATCTGACTGCAAGCCATAGTGACCACTGGTGGCCTAGCAATCTCAGCAAGACTCAGGATTAAGTATGGTATCTGTAAGGCATTAATAAAAAAGTTGTTGATAGCTGTATAGAACTATAAATGTATTATACAACACTGCAGAGTGTATTGGCTCATTTTATCCTTACAACAGCTTTAGTAGGTAGGGGCTGTTACTAGCTCCACTTTATAGTTGGTGAATTTGAGGCAGACAGCAGTTAAGTGACTTGCCAGGGTCATATGACTAAGTATAGAAAGTGTCTGAAGTTGGGTTTGAACTCAGGACTTCCTGACTCTAGGACTAATGCTCTATCCACTGAATCACAGAGCTGCATGATTTGCTCATGATCACAGAGGAGTAAATCACAGAATCAGAATTTTAATCTAAATCTATTGAATAGAAATCCCAACCTCCTTTTAACTTAATTACCATCTTTACCTAATACAGGGAAGTTATGTCTTTCTGCTCTGAATTACCATAAAGCATTATATCTTTCTTCTTATAGTCATAATCTATCTTATGTTATTGTTATTTGTGTATGTTTAATGTCCCTGACAAAAGAGACCCAAACTATCTTCCAGGTATCTTTCTATCCCCCTCACTCCATACCTCAGTGAACATGTCATCTCTTTGATATGCAATGGTTTTTATCTCCTCTATCAATCCATGTGCCAGTTATTCTATAAACCAACATGTCTTTGGAAATTGTTATTTTTCAGAGAAACTTCTTAACTCATGTCTACTCTCCAGGTATTGATCCTTCAAAACTAAACTAGGCTGATTTTCAGACACAGATGAAAGTACGTCATTTGGCCCTTACACAAAGCCTATTCTATTTGGTAGAACTTGCTAGAGTTCCAGTTCGAAAGGCATAGGCCTTTCACACCTAGGGTCATCTTCATGCTGAAATGAGATGTGAGGAGAACTTTAATGAAACCCTTTTCCCATGACATCATGCAACCTTACTTACATTAAAATTACAAAATGTCTATGTAACAAAAACAAAAAATAACTAAAATAACAAGGAAAATTAGATTGAAAAAAGTATTAATGATAAGTATAATAGATTAAAAACATAACATCTAATTATAGGACAATTTCCCTAATGAGTATCGATGCAAAGATTTTGAACAAAATACCAGCAAGGCAATTACAGCAATATATCACAAGGATTATACACTATGACCAGGTGGGATTTTTATCAGGAATGCAGGGTTGGTTCAATATTAGGAAAACTATCAACATATTTAACCATATTAATAACAAAATAAACAGAAATCATACGATTATCTCAATAGATGCTGAAAAAGCTTTTGACAAAATACAGCACCCATTCCTATTAAAAACACTAGAGAGCTTAGAAATAAATGAATTTTTTCTTAAAATGATAAGACATATTTATTGAAAAACATCAAAAACATTCTCTGTAGTGGAGATAAGGTAGAAACCTTTACAATAAGATCAAGGGTGAAGTAAGGATGCTCATTTTCCCCATTATTATTCAATATAGTACTAGAAATGTTAGCTATAGCAATGAGAAAAAAGACAAAGAAAGACAGAGTAGTCAAACCAAATCAGACCCTCACTCCAAACCTGGAACTCTTTCCAGTATACCACATTATGTATTTGTCTCATTCCTCTGCTAGATTGTAAAATCCATGAAGGCAGGAATTGAGCTTTGTATCTTGTCTGATCATAAACCATAGGTAATTAACAAAGTTAAATTGAGTTGAGTCAATTAAAGAGGGAGTTGAAAAAATATATTTTCAAATAGCATCACATGCTATGTAAATTATGGTGATAATTCTTTTTAAGGTTATTGGTTAGTTATGTACTGGTACTTAAAGTTAATAATTGTATTGACATAACCATCAAATACTTTTACCATGTTTGGCCATTACCACATCACTTGCCACATCCTGTATCAGTTTTAGCCATTAGCTATTTTAGTATCAAGCATGGTAACCTAAGCTAGAGTAAAAATTAAAAGAAAGCAAACCAATCTCATGCCCCCATACCCCAAAGAACAAACACCTACTCTCCTTTAAGTGACTGGATTCTCTGTTTGCAATGAAAACAGTTGAAGCATTCTAATTATCATTAAAGTCACCATTTTTCCACTTCCTAAATATTTGGAGGGTAGTCATGTAGAAAGACTTAATTTTCATGGTAATGTATTTCTATGTGGCTTACCATCTTTCCTGTTACAATGGTTGAATTTGAAAATAAAAACACAATCTTACAATAATATTGTCAATGTGACTCAGTTGTCTTAATAATTGAAGGAAGCCAACTATTATTTGAATTGATAGGAAAAAAAATATGTAACCTGAGTGTTTCATGTATAGTAATGATTTGGGGCAGTACAAAAGATGGTCCAGATGATGAAGTAGAGGCACCAAAAATATGGAAGGTACCAATGAAAGTCTGGTAGGGTCAATCTATTCTTTTGTGTGGTGACTATGAGAATCTGGAAACTATTTTCATGGCTTCATGAATGTATTCTCTATTGTCAAAATACTATTTTAACAGCTATTTCTATCTTTCTTTAATCAGTTTAGTGATATCTTTTTAAAAACACATTTTATTGATATCTTTGTTTTCGTCTCACCGAATTTCCCTGTTATTCATCCTTTTCCCCACTTAGAAAGAAACACCTTATGATAAAGAATAAAAATGTTTAAAAAAAATCACCAAACTAATCAATATACCAAAGAGTCTGATGTTATTGAAGTGCTCCAGGCCCCCAGAACACCATATCTACAAAAAAAGTTGGGGGCAGTGTCATCTCACGTCTTTTCTTTGGGAATAATCTATCATGATTTCACTGCATTCAATAGCGATTATTTTGTAATTGTTGTTCTTTCCATTTGTCTGCTCATTGTTTACCTTGTTCTCTTTACTTTATTTGCATCAATTCATATAAGTCATCACAAGTTTCCTTGTATTCATTACAGTCATTGTTTCTTACAGCATAGTAATATTCCATACATGTACCACAATGTGTTTGACTATTTTTTAATTGACTAATTAGTTTGTTTCTTTGCTACAACTAAAAGTGCTGCTACAAATATGCAGAGTTTTTTTATCAGAGTTTATTTTTTTTGTAAATCAATGAACTCCTCAGGTGTACATGCATTAAAGTAAAATCTCTGGGTCAAGTAGAATAGACATTTAAGTCACTCCATAATGATTCCAAGTTGTTTTCAGAGTGGTTAAACAAATTCACGACTCCATTAAAAATGCATATGTGCCCTTCTTTCCAACACTAACTATTCCTGTCTTTTGTTATTTTTGCCAGTTAGGTCACTATAAGGTAAAAACTTGGGGTTGTTTTAATTCATAGTTCTTTTACTTCTAGCATTTTGGAGCATTCTTTCACATAGATTTTTTAAAAACTTTTTTAACAGTATTTTTTTTTTCAATTACATGTAAAGAGAGTTTTCAATGTTCATTTTTTTTAAGTTTTGAGTTCTAGATTTTTCTTCCTCCTTCCCTCCCTCCCTTCTCCCTTTAAGACAATAAGCAATCTGATATAGGTTATACATGTACAATTATCTTAAACATATTTCCAAATCAATCATGTTGTGAAAGAAGAATCGGAACAAAAGGAAAAAACCATGAGAAAGAAAAAAAAGTCAAAATAATATGCTTCGGTCTACATTCAGACTCTGTAGTTCTTACTCTGGTTGGGGATAACATTTTCAATCATGAGTCTTTTGGAATTGTCTTGGATTATTGTATTGCTGAAAACAGTTAAATCAATCATAGTTGGTCATCACATAATATTGTTTTTACTGTGTACAATTTTCTCCTGGTTCTGCTTACTTCACTCAGTGTCAATTCAGATAAGTCTTTCCAGGTTTTTCTGAATTCCACCTTCTCATCGTTTCTTAATAGAACAATAGTATTCCATTGTATTCATAAAGCACAACTTGTTCAGCCATTCCCCAAATGATGGACATCTCTAAAATTGCCACCACAAAAAGAGTTGCTATGGGGCAGCTAGGTGGTGCAGTGGATAGAGCACCAACCCTGAAGTCAGGAGGACCTGCGTTCAAATCCGGTCTCAGACCAAGCACTTAACATGTACTAGCTGTGTGACCCTGGGCAAGTCACTTAACCCCAATTGCCAAAAAAATAAAAGAACTGCTATAAATATTTTTGTACATGTGGATCCTTTTCCTTTTTTATGATCTTTTTGGGATGCAGAGCTAGTATTGCTGGATCAAAGGGTATGCACAGTTTTATAGCCCTTTGAGTATAGTTCCAAATTGTCCTCCAGAATGACTGGATCAGTTCATAACTCCACCAACAATGACTTAGTGTTACAATTTTCCCACATCTTCTCCAACATTTATAATTTTCCTTTTCTGTCATACTAGCCAATCTGATAGGCATGAGGTGGTACATTAGAATTGTTTTAATTTGCATTTCTCTAATCAATAGTGATTTAAAGCATTTTTCATATGACTACAAATTGCATTAATTTCTTCATCTGAAAACTGCCTTCACATTCTTTGACATTTATCAATTATGGAATGACTGGTGTTCTTATAAATTTGCCTCAGATCTCTATATATTTTAGAAATGAGGCTTTTATCAGAAACACTGGTTGTAAAAATTGTTTCCCAGCTTTCTGCTTTCATTTTAATCTTGATTGTATTGATTTTGTTTGTGCAAAACCTTTTTAATTTAATGTAATCAAAATTATCCATTTAGGATTTCATAATGTTCTCTATCTCTTTTTCAGTCATAAATTCTTCCCTTTTCCTTAGATATGACAGGTAAACTGCTGCACGCTCTTCTAAATTGTTTATGGTATCACCCTTTATGTCTAAATCATATGTCCATTTCAATCTTATCTTGGTATAAGTTGTGAGATGTTGGTCTATGCCTAGTTTCTGCCATACTATTTTCCAGTTATCCCAGCAGATTTTGCCAAATAGGGAATTATATTTTTTTTAGGCAATTGGGATTAAGTGACTTGCCCAGGGTCACACAGCTAGTACATGTCAAGTGTTTGGTCTGAGGCCGGATTTGAACTTAGATAATCCTGACTACAGGGTCAGTGCATGTATCCACTGCACCACCTAGATGTGCCCCAAATAGTGAACTCTTATCACAGAAGCTAGAGGCTTTGGGTTTATCAAACAGTAGATTACTATAGCCATTTAATACTGTCTTGTATACATAACCTATTCCACTGATTCATTATTCTATTTCTTACCCAGTACCAAATAGTTACAATGATTGCTGCTTTATAATATAGTTTTATTACTTTATTTATTTTTAGGCAATTGGGGTTAAGTGACTTGTGACTTGCCCAAGGGTCACACAGCTAGTAAGTGTCAAGTATTTGATCTGAGGCTGCATTTGAACTCAGGTCCTCCTGATTTCAGGGCTGGTGCTCTATCCACTGCACCTCCTAGCTGCTCCTATAATAATATGGTTTTAGACAACTAGGCCACCTTCTTTTGCATTTTTTCTAGTAATTCCCTAGATATTCTTGACCTTTTGTTATTCCAGATGAATTTTATTATTATTTTTCCAGCTCTGTAAAATAATGTTTGGTAGTTTGATTGGTATGCCATTGAATAAGTAAATTTAGTTAGGGAGACTTGTCAGCCTATTCATCAGCAACTGATATTTTTCAATTGCTTAAGTCTGACTTTATTTGTGTGAAAAGTATTTAGTAATTGTGTTCATACAATTCCTAGATTTATCTTAGCAGGTAGACTCCCAAATGTTTTATATTGTCTACAGTTATTTTAAATGGAATTTCTATTTCATGCTCCTGGGTTTTGTTGGTAATATAAGGAAGTACTGATGATTTTTGTGGATTTATTTTATATCCTGCAACTTTGTTAAAGTTGTTACTTGTTTCAAGTAGTTTTTCAGTTGATTCTCTACTATTCTCTAAGTATGCCATCATATCATCTGCAAAAATTAATAGTTTTGTTTCCTCATTGCCTATTCTAATTTCTTTGATTTCTTTTTCTTCTCTTATTGCTAAAGCAAATATTTGAGGTAAAATATTAAATAATAGTGTATAAATGGGAATCCTTGTTTCACCTCTGATCTTATTGGGAAAGCTTCTAGCTTATCCTCATTATATATAATGTTTGCTGATGGTTTTAAATAGATAATACTTTTCATTTTAAGGAAAACTCATTTGTTCCTATGATCTCTAGTATTTTTAATAGGAATGGGTGCATTTTGTGTCAACAACTTTTTCAAATTTATTGAGATTATCTTATGACTTGTTAGTTTTGTTATTGATATGGTCAATTATGCTGATAGTTTTCCTAATATGGAATCAGCCCTGCATTTCTGGTATAAATCCCACCTGGTCATAGTGTATTTTCTTGGTCATACATTGCTGAAAACTCTGCTAATTTTTTATTTGAAGTTTTTGCATCCATATTCATTAGGGAAATTGATCTATCATTTTATTTCTTTGTTTTGGCTCTACCTTGTTTAGGTACTAGCATCACATGTGTGTCATAAAGGGGGTTTGATAGCACTCCTCCTTCACCTTTTCTTTCAAATAGTTTATATACTTTTGGAATTAATTGTTCTTTAAATGTTTGGTAGAATTCACTTGTAAATCCATCTAGTCCTAGAGATTTTTTCTTAGATAGTTCATTGATGGCTTGTTCAATTTCTTTTTTCCTAATATGAGATTATTTAAGGATTTTATTTCCTCTTCTGTTAATCTGGTTAATTTATATACATTTTTGTAAACATTCATCAATTTCATTTAGATTATCAGTTTTTTTGGCATACAGTTGGGCAAATACCTCCTAATTATTGCTTTAATTGACTCTTCATTTGTGACATTGGTAATTTGATTTTCTTCTTTTATTTATTAGTTCAATAATGGTTTTTTAACTTTCAATTTAATTAATCTGTCCTTTGATTTTCAGAATTTCTATTTTGGTATTTAATTGGGGATTTTTAATTTGTTCTTTTTCTAGCTTTTTTAGTTGCATGTCCAATTCATTGATCTCCTCTTTCTGAATTTTATTCATCTAAGCATTTATTGATATAAAATTTCTACTGAGAATTGTTTTTCCTGCACCACATAAGTTTGGTATGTTGTCTCATTTTTGTTGCTCTTTTTGATGAAATGATTGATTGTTTCTATGATTGATTGGCTCAATTTTTTTTACGATTAGATTATTTAGCTTTCAATGATTTTTAGTCTCTTTCCTTGGCTCTTTATTATTTGTAATTGTATTGCATCATGATCTGAAAAGGATGCATTTAATGTTTCTGCTTTTCTGCATTGGATTGTGAGGTTTGTATGCCCTAATACATGGTCAATTTTTCTGTAGGTGCCATGTACTGCTGATAAAAAGGTATATTCCTTCTATCCCCATTCAGTTTCTCCAGAGGTCTATGATATCTAACTTTTCTATAATTTTAGTTACCTCCTTACCTTCTTTCTTGTTTATTTTGTGGTTAGATTATCAAGGTCTGAGATGGGGAGGCTGAGGTCCCCCACTAGTATAGTTTTGCTATTTCTTTC
The DNA here is from genome assembly GCF_900497805.2 of Vombatus ursinus. Taxonomy (NCBI): domain Eukaryota; kingdom Metazoa; phylum Chordata; class Mammalia; order Diprotodontia; family Vombatidae; genus Vombatus; species Vombatus ursinus. Next base: position 24,447,246 of record NW_020954608.1, read on the forward strand.
TATAATTCACTCCTCTAAGAATTTAGATGCTGTAACACTTGGTGTGTATACATTTAGTAATGATACTACTTCATTGTCTATGGTACCTTTTAGCAAGATGTAGTTTCCTTCTTTGTCTCTTTTAATTAGATCTATTTTTGCTTTTGCTTTATCTGAGATCAGGATTGCTACCTCTGCTTTTTTTTTTTTACATCAGCTGATGCATAATGTATTGTACTCCAGCCTTTTACCTTTACTCTATGTGTATTTCTCTGCATCAAATGTATTTCTTGTAAACAATATACCGTAGGATTCTGGTTTTTAATCCACTCTGCTGTCCACTTCCATTATACGGGAGAATTCATCCCATTCACATTCACAGCTATTATTACTAACTTGTGTATTTCCTTCCATTATATTTTCTCCCCCGTTCTTACTTTTCTCTCTCCTTTCACCCTGTCCCTCTAAACCAGTGTTTTGCCTCTGACCACCACCTCCCTCAATCTGCCCTCCCTTCTATCAACCCCTTCCTTTTCTTTTCCCTTTCACCTCCTAATTCCTTATAGGGTAAGATAAATTGCTATACCCAACTGAATGTGTATGTTATTCCCTCTTTGAGCCAAATCTGATGACTGTAAGGTTCAAAAAAAGCTCATTCTCTCTTTTCTTTCCTTCTACTGTAATAGGTCTTTTGTACCTCTTCATGTGATGTAATTTCCTCTATTATACCTCCTCTTTTCCTGTTCTCCCACTATAATCTTTTTTCCACCCATTAATTTTTTTATATCATCACATTAAAGTCAACTTATACCTACACCCTCTATCTTTATATACACCCTTCTAAATGTCATAACAAAGATATAAGTCGGGGGCAGCTAGGTGGTGCAGTAGGTAGAGCACTGGCCTTGAAGTTAGGAGGACCTGAGTTAAAATCTGACCTCAGACTAAACACTTGACACTTACTAGTTGTGTGACCCTGGGCAAGTCACTTAACCCCAATAGCCAAAAAAAAAAAAAAAAAAAAAACAGGACATTGTCCAGCAGCAAACCAGGCTGGCAAGGAGCTGTCCATTTAGGGGCAGCTAGGTGGTATAGTGGATAGAGCACTGGCCCTGAAGTCAGGAGGACCTGAGTTCAAATCCAGCCTCGGAGCAAACACTTAACACTTAGTTACTGTGTGACCCCGGACAAGTCACTTAACCCCAACTGCCTAAGCAAAAAAAAAAAAAAAAGACTTATAAGTATCATCTTCCCATATAAGGAAGTAAACAGTTTAGCCTTGTTGAATAACATGTTTGTTTGTACGTTTGTTTTTTCCTGTTTGCTTTTTTATACTTCTCTTGAGTCTTTTATTTGTATTTTAATTTTCTGTTCAGCTCTGGTATTTTCATCAAGAAAGTTTGAAAGTCCTTTATTTCATTGAATGAAGATAATTTCCCCTGAAAGACTATGCTCAATTTTGCTGGATAGTTGATTCTTGGTTGTAATATAAGTTCCTTTTCCTTCTGGAATATTATATTACAAGCCCTCTAATCCTTAAATGTAGAAGCTGCTAAGTTCTGTGTAATCCTGACTGTGACTCCTTGATACTTGCATTATTTCTTTCTGGCTGTTTATCGTATTTTCTCCTTGACCTGATAATTCTGGAATTTGGCAGCAATATTCTTAGGAGTTTTCATTTTGAGATCCTTTTCAGTAGATGATAAGTGGATTCTTTCAATGAATATTTCACCCTCTGGTTCTAGAATATCAGGGCAGCTTTTCTTGATAATTTCTTGAAGGATGTTATCCAGGCTTTTTTTTTTTTATCATGGCTTTCAGGTAGCCCCATAATTCTTAAATTATCTGTCCTGGATCTATTTTCCAGGTCAGTTGTTTTTCCAATGAGGTATTTTATGTTTTCTTCTATTTTTTTCTTTTTTTTTTCTTTTGCTGACTGATTGTTGATGTCTCATAGAGTCATTAGCTTCCACTTTCCCAATTCTAATTTTTAAGGAATCATTTCCTTCAGTTAGCTTTTGTATCTGCTTTTCCATTTGGCCAATTCTGTTTTTTTTTAAGGAGTTGTTTTCTTCAGTCAATTTTTGTGCTTCCTTTTCCAATCTGTTGACTCTTTTTTCATAATTCTCCTACATTACTCTCATTTCTTTCCCCAATTTTTCTTCTACCTCTATTATTTGATTTTTAAAATCCTTTTTGAGAGCTTCTAAGAGTACTTTTTGGCCTTGAGACTAATTTATATTCCCTTTTGAGGTTTCACATGTAGACATTTTGCCATTGTTGTCCTCTTCTGAGTTTGTGTTTTGCTCTTCCCTATCACCATAGTAGCTTTCTATGGTCAGGGCTCATTTTGATTTTTTGCTTAGTTTTTTAAGTTGAGTTCTGATCCTGGGGCATGGGGGGCACTGGTCTCTGACTTTCCATACTGGGGCATCAGGTGCTTCTGTTTTGCCGATTTAACTGAGGTGGCCTGGCCTAGTTATTCTGACTGTGCCAGGGTTTTGGGGCTGACAATTTGCCTTCTGCACTATGGCTGGAGGCCTCAGAGGTGCCCTGTTGTGCCAGTAGCATGCTGACCCAGGATCAACAGGCTTCAGTTGCTAATCTGTGCTATGGTTAAGAGCCTCCCTTTGGCTTGCCCCTGCACTGGGCTGTACTCTCCTTTTAACCAAGTGAGACAGACCTTTCCTGAAATCTAAGTTGTCTGAAACTGGAAAATTATTCCACTCTGTCTTTTTTTGTGAATTCTGTTGCTCTAGACTCCATTTAGAGGCTTGATTTAATGTTTTTTTCTGAGGGAAATTGGAGAGAGCTGAGGCAACTTTCTGGCTCCTCTCCACTATCTTTTCATATAGTTTCTAACAGTTGGCAGTTCTTCTTTTGAGATAGCTAGAATGATGAATGCCAGGCCTGGAGTCAAGAAGACCTCTCATTTAATAAATGAAAAAAAATGAGGTCCGAAGATGGTAAGTGACTTGCCCAAGTCACACAGGTAGTAATCATCTGAATTGTAACCCAAGTCCCTTAATTCCAGAGCCAGTGAATACTCTTTTCACTGGATTGCATGACTTCAAACATTAGTGATTTTTATCTCTCTCGTCATTCTTTCCACCTATTTAGATCATAGCCCTCTGTACCAGGGTGGATAATAGCTGAGAGTTATGGGGTCTAAAAAATCCATCACTCCATAGCCTGTTTGGGAGTAAGCCAATTTGATTTTAACTAGGCTACTTCTCAAACAATACAGATACAGTCTTTGGTACTTGAAGCTCTTACAGCTTGGCAGGACCTGCTAGAGGTTCTTTTCCTTTGGCACAGTCTTTAAGAAATTAGGGTTACTTCTAGGCCATGATGAAGTATCAGGAGATGACTTTTATGGAGGTTAAATGCTATATAAATGTGAGCTATAATTATTATTCTTATAATACCATGTGCATGATGACATGAAGCAGTATAGTAAAGTAACATTTGATTTTCCTGGATTCAGGAGAATTGGTCCTAGTCAAGTCTTTGCTACTATCTGGCTATATAAACTTGATGAGATCACTTTTCCCCTCTAAGCCTCAGTTTCCTCATGTGTTACTTAAAAAGTGGTCATGAGGAAATTTCTTTGTATACTTTAAATCATATATAAATTACTATTATAAAAAGAGCTGAAATACAATTCATTTTCAAGTTTCTTTAGAGTTCTAAACCTCTATATATCTGTGATATATGCCATAACAAATGCCTTTAAATATTGGCAATACACTTATCTACTCAAACCAACTTTATAATAGGATTCTGTTGTGTTCTAGAAAATAAAATAAACTTCATGGGCAAATTCACTAAATGGAAAATAAAATGAACCTATAGGGCACTCTCTAAGGAAGATAATGTACTGAGAATATCCAAATAATATTTAGATAATGATTATTTTTGAACATTTAAAAAATAAGCACTTACTATATGTTTACAATACTCTCTTAGAAAGTATGAAGGAACATGCTAGATTTCCAAAATTCCTTCATCTGTAGAATGAGATGGTTGTGCTAGATTGCCCCAAGAGACCTTCCAACCCTAAATATATGATATTCTGAGACTAGATTAGAGGCAAAGCAGGGGGTATGGGAGAACCATGTGGTATAATGGAAAGAACATGGGATACACAGTAAAGGGATTTAGGTCTGAATTCTATCTCTGACATTCTCTATCTTGATGACAAGTTCCTTCAGCTTAGTCACTCAAAAAATAGTGACAATAATGATTTTATCTAACCCAGATGTCAATTATGAGGATAAAATGAGAAAGTGCCTTGTAACTCATAAATTGCTATGTAAGTGGTAGCCATTACAATTATTTTAATGTTAACATTAATTCAAAAATACTAACTGAAAGATGGGTGGTAATTAGTAGACGGGAAGGGAAAGACTGGTATTCTAGGTGAGGTGAATTATATTTGGAAGGAAAAAGATTCTTCAAAAAAATAAAGCCACTCAAACATAGGGAATTACCAACAGAATTATTTATTTATTTATTTTGAGGTCAATAGAACAGAATAAAAAGAGTTATGTTTGGAGATGAACAAAGGAGGATGCTTGAGGGGAATATCTTGAATAGCTAAGTAGAGAAGGTTATATCAGACAATTCTTGTAAGGTCTCGAGTGGGGTGTGTGTGTGTGTGTGTGTGTGTAATAAAATGTTATTTAGCAAAGATCATTCTGACAGCTGCGTGAAGGACTGATTAGATTGTAAAATGATTAGAAGAGAGGAGAGATATTATGGCAGTGCAAAGATGGTGTGAGGTGAGATGTTAGGTGATGAAGACCTGGGTTGCAACAATGTAGAGGGATTGTTGGGTGTGATCTCTATTGTGAAGCTTTCTGCAACAGTGTTAAAATCAGAAGATGATTGATTGTAGAGTTTAGAAGATGGAGGTTTCAGAATGAATAAAACATTTCCCATAATCCTTAGCAGCAGAATTTCTACAAATGGGAGAAATGAGATTTGAATAATCTATAAAAGATCCTGTCTTGCCCTAAGCAGAACCTCAGGCCCAGGATTAGGACATAAGACCCAGGACTGTATCTCCAAAGTTCTTTTATGGGACTTTGAATAGCTTGGAGAGCATAGGAATCCTTATTCACAACTAGAATTAATCAATAATGAATACATATTTATTAAGTTCTTGTTATGTTCTAGGCACTGTGCTGTAACTATTCTTTGTGTTTCTTTGAGTGACTTGCATTTCTGCCTTTTGAAAGGTAGAAAAGTTTCCAAATATGTAAAATCATAGTATCTAGGGTTATTAGAGATACTAGAAATAATTTTGTTCTATGCCTTCATTTTACATAAGAAGAAACTGAGGCCCAAGCATCGAAGTGAGTTATCCCATATCATATGGTAGTGACACTTGAAATCAGGTCTTCAGATTTTAAATTAAATGTTCATTCCACTGTATTTTGCTGCCTCTTACCTGCTCTTCTAGATAAGACAACCAAGATACAGGAACATTCTCATGCAAGTTGTACTTTGTTCTTTCATAATTTTCAGAAGCATTTTTACCTCAAAGCTCTTCTTAATGACCTCAGTCAGGAACAACATTACTGAAACTGGCTTCTTTTACTAACTATATGGACAACCATGTGGCAAATACAGGTTCCTAGGATTATATAAATTTTTGTCTTGAATTTCTGAGTGCATGCAATTGTATGTGCGATTTGTCACTTTAATAATTTGGAAAAAATGCCCTCCCCAAGCATCCTTAAGTTTTTTGTATGGAAGAATTTTAATCAGCATTTTAGAAAGAAGCTACACATCTGCATTTTTCATTCATTATTACCATTGTTAGTAATAGTAACTCACAACTATAAAAATTCCTTGGATATCATTTTATCACAGTGAAAAATATCACCCAATAGTTTTAAACATAAGCATGGTGATAAAAATGTGATTTTCCACACCATACTATTTTTTTTCCTTCTGATCATAATAAAAATATTCTTTAAAGTGGCATTCTTCCCTAGTATTTAGTGATTTGTGTGCCATACATAGCACATGTTTAGAATTTACTAGGCTTCTTCTTCCCCAAAGCATCTTATGAAAGGCCCCTATTATCCTTGATTTTTCCACATCCTCAACATCTGCTGAACAGGGAAGTGAGTAGCTATTCTGCCTTCCTGACCTGAGAGAGCAGATTAATCAAGATCTTAATTCAGGATGATGTGCCAAAGTTTGTACTTAACACAGAGCCATAAGGTGCCATAAAGAAATCTTGCAGAAGGTGCCTAAAATGTCAAAACTGTCATTGCAAAGCAGGTGGATGACAAACACAGGCTGTGCAAATTACAGGCCATTGTGAGGCCTGAGCAATGCAGAGAAGCTGGAATCCTGCCTGCCTGGAGCATCTGGATGAAAAGAGAAACAAAAACATCAGGCACTTATGACTTTATGATGTTCAAGGCATAATATCTTCCTTCTCAACAATTCAAGCTGTCTTAACACCAAGGTTACAGTTTGGGGATTTCACTGCTTCTAGGACTGGGTCACAAGTGACACCTTAAATGTGTCTGCTCCATTTCTAAAGCATGATATTGCTTCTGAAGCTTTCATTCTTCATTTCTTTTAATTCCAAAGGGATTCAAAATGCTAAAGTCCTGTTTCAGGATCCTTCTGTTGGAAAACAATGACTTCCATTTTTTTTAATGGAAGGTCTTTAAAGACTCTATACACATTCCAAATGACTTAATATAGTGTTAGGGAATATTTTGGTTAAATGAGACAATCTTTTTTTCCATCTAGCTTAAAATTACTTGAGCTTCCACTAAGTTAACTGACTGATAGTCTAATATTGCCAAAAAGGAAGGAGAGCTGCATTCATGTTATAGTGTTTTAAGGTTTATAAAATACTTTCCTCACAACAAACTTGTGAAGTCAGTAGTACAAGTATGAAGGACCTCATTCTACTAATGAGGAAATTGAGGTTGTGTGAGAACATATAACTTGCTGCCAGTTATGGAGCTAGTAAGCGTCTGAGATAGGATTCAAAAGCAAGCATCCTGATTCCAATTCCATCCCTTTTACAGAACCCCAGAGTGAACAAAGAAACCTGAACATATTATCTTAGATGTGGTCTGACTAGAGCTGATCAAGAGAGTAATCTCATTTCCGTCATTCTAAAACTAGGTCTCTTTTTAAACAACTTAAGAATTGTTAGCTTTTTTGGTTGTTTTTTTCACAGTGCCAATTCATATTTACCTTCTAGTCCAATAAATTCCCCAGATGTTTTTCAGGAGAACTGGTTTCTAGCATCTCATACATGTTAAGTTGATTTTTTAAAGCCAAACATAGAACTTTACATTTGTCCTTATTAATTTTCAACATGTTAGATTCAACTAAATAGTCCTAGGTGCTTAGGATCATAACTTTAGAGTAGGAAAGGACCTTAACAGACATGTGATTTGACAATACCCTCATTTTCAGATGAAGACAGCCCAGAGAGGTTGAGCAATGGTAACCACAGGTAAGTCACTTAATCTTTCTCAGACTCAGTTTTCTCATTTATGAAATAGTTGGATCAGATGAACTCTAAGGTTCTTTCTAATTCTAAATGTATGATGACTATAACTTGCTCTGTCCAAGTTCATACAAGTAGTAAATGACAGCCATAATTTGAATTCTGGTCCTGTGACTCCTAACTTAGTCATCCTTTTAGCACATCTCTGTTCTGGTCTGTTGAGATCTTCTTCACCCTGATTTTGATATTACATCTCAGCTACACTAATATGTTAAATGGTAAATCACACCTGGAAACAAAGTGATCAATTATATTCTCAGAAGTCTAAGTAAAACATTTCAACAGAACACCCATTCAACTTTTTTTTTTTTTGCATTATTTGGAATAGTTAGAGAAAAGCCAACTCTAATCTATCTGTGAGCTTTATTAAGGGCCTACTATGTTTCAAGTACTGGGGAAATAGACAAAAGTGAAATCATTCTTATTCTAAAGGAATTTATATTCTACAGTGAGGAACAACATGACCACATATAAACATATACACAATAAACACATGTAATTTGGGGGAAAGGAGTTATTAGCATTCTCTTTATCACTACAACATAACTCAAAGGTTACAGGCTGTCAAAACTGCAAATTTAGAAATGTGAACTAACAGTGGCATTTTTTATTTTGTTTCCCAGAATGTTTTCATACTACTTGAATATCTCCCGAAGAGAATACTTAAAGATTTTTTTTTAAAAGCCATAGTAACTCTTTTCATTTTGTTCATGTTGAGGCATCCTGAAATCTGAAATGCCAAAATGCATGGATGGATTTGGGGAGGAAAACATAAGGGAGAGATGCTCTTGATTTGAGATTATTAAAAAAATCTGTGAGAGATCATGGCTAAGCCAGACACCACTTACTGTACTGTCACTAAGTAACCAAAGCTGAGCTGAAAAATACTTGGGAAATGAGAATAGCATTCTGGTTTTTAAAAGGGCCCCCCTAATGAGTTAAAGAGAAAGTCAACCTATTGTTTAAAATGCATTTTTTAAAATTTAATACAGAAAAATGTTTTGGTTATCCCCTCAAAAATGAAAAATCTTAAATTAGTTTCAGTCTTAAATAGGAGTTTGGATAATGCACTGATGTATCCTGCATGGGGCCTGAGAATAATACTCTTAGGAAAAAAGATTGAATAATTCAGCTTTGATTTTATACAATCTATCTTCCAAGAAGGCTGAAAGTCATCCTGATTGTAAGGACTGGGAGGAACTAAAATCCATTACCAATGTGGTTTTCAAGTCTTAATTGGAGTTTAAACTAAACAAAGAAAAAAAAATGAAAGTGCTTTCCTTCATGCTCTACCCTCTCCTCTTTCTACTGTCTTCTCTCCTCTCTCTTCATACACTCTTTCCTGTTTTCTCTCCTTTTCCCTTTCCTCTCCTTACCTATCTAAGTTCAAGTATAGCTTCTGATACCTATAACCTCCTGACTTTGGACAAGTCACTTAAGATAAAGTCAGATGAAGCATTTATTAGGTGCTAACTCTATACCAGGCACTGATAATACAAATTCAAGCAAAAAGAAAGTCCCTGACATCAGGGACCTTATAATCTAATGGGAGAAAACAAGACTTATAAAGACATAAATGGGAGATGAAAAGTGTTGGAGGAGAAGATGCCCATGTACCAAACAGGTGTAAGATGCAGAAGTCTTAAGAGTTAGGAGCAAAGCAAGGAGTAGAATGAACAAAGTTACACAGCTGGCTTTGATACTTCCTCAAATGGAGGTTCCAAGCAGCAGCTCATAAATTAGAGGAGGAGGAAAAAAGGTTGAGGTTGCTGGAGCATGGAGAATTAAAGAGAATCAGAAATGTAGCTGGGAGAGGAGTGGAATACCTTTTCTTGGTCTTATTTTTCTTATTTGTAAAATGAGGGGGATTGGCCTAGATTGCCCCCAAGGTATGGCCCCACTTTAAATCTGGCATCCTACAATCCTTGTATCCTATAATCTTTCTCTCCATATTCAATATTATGGCCCTGCCAAAACTGCACAATGAGAGATTAAATGACATAAAAAACAAAATTAAATCCTATAAGCCTTCTAATTCTTTGGACATACACACACATACACATACACATCCTCACACATGTAGGCCTACATCTGATTATAAAACTCTATTATTACATTTCTATATTTTGATTGATCTATCATTTTTAGAAAATATATTTCCCAAAATGGCTTGGTCTTTTGTGTGCAGACTTTACCACTGACTTTAAGGAAATCAGTCTAATTAGATGACACAAATCAGTTCATTTCTTTGGTACGTTTCAGACCAGAATCTCATAACACCTTGGACATGGGTATTTGGCAGCCAGTGCTAGAAAGTCCATGTTAGATCACACAAATTTGTTAGGTATAGCTAACAAGATAGTTGTGAATATGTTTATCTAACAACAACAAAAATAAAAGCCTAAGAACAACTGAGTTATTGTTTTCCATTTAGTTAATGACTGAATTTAATTAACTGTGTGGCTAATCAAATAGATAGTAAAACTATGTTACTGAGTACTGTGCAGTGAAAAGAATGCTGGTTTTGGAGTCAGAGGACCTCTGTTTCAATTTTAACTCTTTGTCTCTGACTGGGCCTCAGTTTCTTCATGCATAAAATACGGAGATGGTGCTCGATGACCTTTAAACCTCATCATTCAAGAAAAACTGTTCTGTACAAAGTTACCACAGATCAAATTACCAATTGCCAAATTCAAGCCTTTCCCCAATTCTCATCCTTCATTAGTCTTTGGCACTGTCAATCATCATTGTCTGCTTGATATCTATTCTCTTCTCACTAAATATTCATGACACTACTCTTTTTTGATTCTCCTTCTATCTGTCTGATTAACCTTTCTCTGTCTCATTTTACTAGAGAAAGATCAAGCCATCTGTGTACTTTCCCCAAGGTTCTGTCTTGTCCCCAATTTTCTTTTCCCTCCATGCTATTTCACTTGATGAAATCTGCAGCATCTGTGGTTTTAATGATCATCTCTAGGCAGATCACTCTCAAATCTATTTATCTAACCCTAACCTCTCTGCTCATGCCCAGTCCCACATCTCCAACTGCCCATTATATATTTCAAACTGAACATTTTATAGATACATTAAACTCACTATGTCCAAGACTGAACTTGTTTTTCCCCTCAAAACCTCCTCTTTTTCTAACTTCTCTATTATAATTGATGGTACCATCATTCTTCCTTTTACCCAGGCTTATAGCCTGGGTTTCATCTTTGACTCCTCACTCTCTCTCATTCCTACCCCCCCCCCCCATTCAGCTGGCAAATCTTGAGATTTCTACCTTTATAACATCTTTCCTATAGTACAGGTCCTCATCACCCCTCCTCACTCCTAGATTATTTCAACAGATAGCCAGTTCATCTCTCTCTACTTTCAAGTCTCTGCCCAGTCCAATCCACCCTCAACTCCACTGTCAAACCTATCTTCCTAAAGCACAAAACTGACCATATGATACTCCATTCAATAAACTCCAGTGGCTCCCTATTAACTTTAGGATGAAATAGAAAATCCTCTGTTGAATTTTAAAGCTCTTCATAAACTGGTCCTTTCCTTTCTTTCCAGTCTTTTACCTTACTCTCCTCCACATACTCTGTGATTCAATGACATTGGATTTTTTTCTCTTCCTTGATCTTGATACCCTATTTATCCCCTAAGGAACATTTTCATTGGCTCTCCCAATGTTTAGAATGACCTTCCTTCTCATCATAGACTCTTAGCTTTCCTGTCTTTCTTCACATCTGAGCTAAAATCCCATTTCTGCAAAAAACTTTTCCCAGTCTTCCTTATCTTAGTGCCATCCTTCTGAGATTATTCTCTATAAATTTGGCACATTTTATTTGTACATAGTGGTTTGCATGTAAACTTCTTGAAAGCAGGAATTGCCTTTTGCTTTTTCTTGTAATCCAAGTGCTTAGCACAGTCACTGGCACATGTATGCTTAATGAATGATAGATATTTGGCATACTGACTGACAGGTCTGTGATTTCACTTCCAGTTAGTGTTACTTTCTTAAGGCACTAATAGGTCAAGTGACTTGAACAACTTCACAATACAGATACAAAACTTGAGCCCAGATCTTCTTGACTCCATCACACTCTTCTACTTATCATAGTCACAGAATTGCTAGCATTGTTTTTTTATTATTATTATTACAGAGGGGGAGGAGAATGGTTTTTGTTCCTGAGTATTTAACTGTACTAATACTGATGTGAAAGTCTATAGTGAAACTATATGTTTACTTAGATTTTCCAGAGGCAGCAGTTTTTCAGTAAAAATACTAATCAGCTTATATACAATGACTCAAAGATCATGAAACCGCAAAGAGAGCCTAGGTCTCATTCCTGACTCCCAGTCTTTGATATTTTCAAGTAATTCTATTACTTTAAATTGATGGGGAAATAATAAACTTAATGAATATAAAGAATCTTGTTTGTGGCACTCATATGCTTTACTTTTATATATTGGTTTGAAGTCAAAGGTACAAATTGACTTCCATTTTAAAAAAAATGTTGATTTTAGCTAAGTAAACTATTTTATTACTCAAATTACTCCCTTTAAATTGGATCTCTTTGGGATTTTTGGCTGAGGCAATGCTGGAATAGCACAATTGATTGTGTTTCAGTTTATGTTCCAAAAAAGTAGGGATGAGTTTACTTTGGCAGATGGAAGAAAATTTCATTGATTTCCCTTTTTAAACAAATGAGCAATTGGCAAATTGTCAAGGAAGCTATTTGTTTATTTTGAGAGTGAAAAGTAAACTTATTACCATTTGCAAACTAGTGTTACATTCTAGATACTAAGGGATATAGGCATGTGCAGAGAAAATTTGCATTTGCTTATTTCTTTGGTTGACTGCATCAGACTTAGATGGTGCCTTCCAATAATTGTTTTAAATTTTCAATTGTATTTTCCATTCTTCACTTATTATACACAAAGGAAACTGATAGACAAGAGGAAACAATATTTTTTTTCAAAATGATCATGTTATTTTATGAAGTGTTGATTTGTTATATCTATTCACTGTCTTCCCTCTGAATAAGTCGAGACACATTGAATATATTAGCACTTCTACATACATTTAGCATAACCATTATTTATTCATTTATTCTGTAAATACTTGTTGATTGCCCACTATAGGTCATGAAATAACAAAATTTGGTGTCATTTCAGGTAGACACTTAAGAACTATTACCACCTGTGGGGTGCTCTTTACAGAACTGACTGTATGCAAATGTGTGTGTGTGTGTTTGTGTGTGTGTGTGTGTGTGTGTGTGTGTGTGTAAGCCCTAGAGAAATTTTACTATTCTGAAATATTTCACCCTCTTTCTCTTAGCAATGTTTACCAATACCTGTCACTGGAACCTGGAGGCTGAAATCATAGCTCCTACAGATGTGGTAAGGAAAAGAAACATTCTTAACTTGTTTGTTACCTATATTTGATTAGACCTTGAACCTGTGGTGTATGCTAATTTTAGGTCATATTTATGTGTGGTCACTAGGATAATTATCCTATGATCAATTTGTTCAATTCAATTGGCCATACTAGTTAAGTAAATTAAGTCAGTCAAAATTCTAGTCAGATTTTTTTTGTCATTTAAGCAAAACCAATATTCATTTTAAATTTTGATTTCTTCATGACCCTCTCGGTGTTGTGGAGTCAAACTTAGATAGCTAAACACATTTAAAAATGTTTTGCCAGATCAGCCCTATAAAGGCCCCATTTGAAGTAGTCTGGTCAGGTTTCTAGTTCTTCTCTTTTCAGACTAGAAAAGAAGCTTTAAATGGCAGGAATACTCACTGAAGGCTATTGGGTTCTTTTTGAATATTTTAAGGAAAGTATAGATATTAGCACTAACTTTTCAAGGTATAATTTCTATGTCAATTACTGATTCTTACCTGACAGAATGAAAAAAATTGATAAAAGTATAAAATGATAGATCATTTTCTGAAATTTGAAGCTAGCTAAAACTCTCACTAAAAAATGAAAGGAGAAAAAGCATGCATTACATACATGCATAAATATATGTATATTTATATGTATATGTCTGTGTGTACATACACATATAGATATCTGTTTATCTATCTGTCTATCTTTCTATATTGAAATTAAGTTCATTGTTACATGACTGACCTAATTATTTTTTTACTTTCACAAAGGATATTGATATATTCCAGGTTGTTGTATCTGAATACATGTCATGTTATAGATCATATTTTAAGATTTCAACAACTACAAAAGTTTAGGCTATGAGTTATTATTTTCAAGATACATTTTATCATTCCCTGTAACATGGTGTTTAGAAGCCAGTGATAAAAGACCCTGAGAAGTAACCTAAAAATGTTTTAGGTCTGTTCTCCATATTCAAAGATGATGCTAACTTTAAGTGGCTTTACTTGGAACAATATTTTCTCAGGTACTTAAGAGACAATGGATACAATATATTGGAACATTGAATTACACTCAAAAAACTTTGTTTAGCTAATACATTTGCCATTTTCTAGGTGTTTGAGCATTATCAAATCACCTAAATTTGCTAGGTCAAGTCATCCACAAGTGTTTATTAAGTGTTTAGTATGCACTAGCTACCTAATATTTTTTTTTACTTGCCTTAACTTAGCAAGTTTGTGTAAAGCAACACTAATTTCACCTGTAAAATGGGGATAATCTGTCCTTCCTACCTTTTCTCATCAGTAAATAGAAAGATGATATTGTTAAAGCTGCTTCATAAAACATGAACATATATGCAATTGAATTTTATGTACTGAATATATGTAATATCATACACATAAAGATATATGTATACTTACATAAAGATTTTTATATGTATATATATACACATATATACATACATATATGTTATTCTTACTTTAAAATTTACTTTGTTCCAGAAATTTTGGCTTATTTCCTACTGTAACAAGTAAAAAATAATGAAATGGTTTATCTTTTTTTAATTAATGAATTTATTTTTAATTTTCAACATTCACTCCCACAAGATTTTTAGTTCCAAATTATCTCCCCATCTTGTCCCTCTCCCTACCCCAAGATGGCATGCATTCTGAATACCCCTTCCCCTAATCTGCCCTCCCTTCTATTTCTCCCCTCCTTCTCTTATCCCCTTCCCCTTCTATTTTCCTGTAGGGCAGGATAGATTCTTATACCCCATTGCCTGTATATCTTATTTCACAGTTGCATGTGAAAACAATTTTTTTAACATTTGTTTTTAAAACTTTGGGTTCCAAATTTTCTCCCTTCCTCCCTCCCCACCCACCCTCATCAAGAAGGCAAGCAACTCAATACAGATTATACATGTGTAGTCATGCAAAACACTTCCATAGTAGTCATGTTGTGAAAAATTAAGTATATTTCCCTTAATCTTACCTTGCCCTCCATTTATTCTATACTCTTTTGACCCTGTCCCTCCTCAGAAGTGTTTGCTTCTGATTACCCCCTCCCCCAATCTGCCCTCCCCTCTATCACCCCTCTGCTCTCTTGTCCTCTTCCCCCCCCCATTTTCCTTTAGGGTAAGATACATTTCCATACCCAACTGAGTGTGTATGTTATTCCCTCATTAAGCCCAATCCAATGAGAATAAGATTCACTCATTCCCTCTCACCTTCCCTCATGTCCCCTCCACTGTAAAAGCGTTTTCTTGTCTGTTTTATGTGAGATAATTTACCCCATTCTATCTCTACCTTTCTCCTTCTCCCAGTATAATCCTCTCTCATCCCTTAATTTTATTCTTCAGATGTCACCCCCTTCATATTCAACTCACCCTGTGCCCTCTCTCTCTGTCTCTCTGTCTCTCTCTCTCTGTCTCTCTCTCTCAATATATATACATACTTTTTTGCCTCCAACTACCCTAACACTGATAAAGGGAATGTAAATAATAATAAGTCCCTTATGATTTCTCTTTCCTATTTACCACTTCATGTATCTCTTGAGTCTTGTTTTTGAGAGTCAAATTTTCTATTCAGCTCAGGTCTTTTCATCAAGAATATTTGAAACTCCTCTATTTCACTGAATGTCAACTTTTTCCCCTGAAGGATTATACTCAGTTTTGCTGGGTAGGTGATTCTGGGTTGTAATCCTATTTCCTTTGCCTTCCAGAATATTATATTCCATGCCCTCTGGTCTCTTAATGTAGAAGTTGCTAAACCTTGTGCTATCCTGATTGTGTTTCCACAATACTAGAACTGGTTCTTTCTGGCTGCTTGCAATATTTTCTCCTTGATCTGGGAATTCTGGAATTTGGCTACAATATTCCTAGGAGTTTTCCTTTTGGCATCTCTTTCAGGAGGTGATTGGTGGATTCTTTCCATTTCTATTTGCCCTCTGGTTCTAAAATATCAGGATGGTTTTTCCTGATAATTTCTTGAAAGATGATGTCTAGGCTCTTTTTCTGATCATGCCTTTCAGATAGTCCAATAATTTTTAAATTCTCTCTCCTAGATCTATTTTCTAGGTCAATTGTTTTTCCAATGAGATATTTCACATTGTTTTCTATTTTTTCATTCTTTTGGATTTGTTTTTTACAGTGTATTGATTTCTCATAAAGTCACTAGCTTCCAATTGCTCACTTCTAATTTTTAAGAAAGTATTTTCTTCAGTAAGTTTTTGGACTTCCTTTTCCATTTGGCCAGTTTTGATTTTGAGGGCATTCTTCTCCTCATTGGCTTTTTGGACTTCTTTTGCCATTTGGATTAGGTTATTTTTTGAGGTGTTATTTTCTTCAGTGTTTTTTTAGGTCTCCTTTAGCAAACTGTTGACTTGTTATTCATGATTTTCTTGTGTCACTCTCATTTCTCTTCCCAGTTTTTCCTCTACTTCTCTTACTTGCTTCTCAAAATCCTTTTTGAGCCCTTCCATGGCCTGAGACTGATTCATATTTTTCTTGGAGACTTTGGATGTAGGAGCTTTGACTTTGTTGTCTTCTTCTGATTGTGTGTTTTGATATTCTTTGTTATCAAAGAAAAATTCTATGGTCTGACTTTTTTGCACTATTTGCTCATGATCCAAGCCAATTACTTGAGTTTTAAACTCTTTGTTAAGGTAAGAGTCAGCTTCCAATGTGGAGAATGTACTGTCCCAAGCTTCAGGGGATTGTACAGCTGTTTTCAGAGATACTTCTTGGGACCTATACATTTTCAGTTCTTCCAAGGTGGTATGATCAAGGGTGAGGTGTTTGCTCCTTTCCTGGCCTATGTTCTGGTCTATGAGTGACCATGAGCACTCTTTTCTATCTTGGAACTGTGAGGAAGATTCCCTCTCTACCAAAGCACAAGCTCCACCACACCAGCACTCCTCTTCACTCCAGGACTGCCACCCAGAACGGTGACCCAGATCCAAGGACAGGAAAAGCAAGAGAATCCTGTAACCAGCAGAGAGATTCTTGCAATCCCCCTCTGATCAGTCACTAGATTGCCCCTTAGTCTGTGGGCTGGAAGCTCTGGAGGCAACCACCGCCCCAGGGTCATGCTCCAGGACAGGGGCTGGAACCCCACCATGCTTCTCTCTCACCACAGCAGTCACAGACTTTTCCTACTGACCTTCTAAGTTGTTTTTCAAGTTTGTGGGTTGAGAAGTCTGGAAACCTGGGGCAGCTAGGTGGACACATACTAGCTGTGTGACCTTGGCCAAGTCACTTAACCCCAATTGACTAAAAATTAAAAAAACAAAGAGAAGTCTGGAAACTGCCACAGCTGCCTGTGATTCAGTCATCTGAGACCTGCTTTAGGTTCGCTGAGGCCTGTTTTGCCTGCATGTGCTCTTCTCCCCACCTGGAGCGATATACCTTTCTGATCAGCCATCCAGGTTGTCTAAGGCTGGAAATTTGTTTCACTCTGTCTTTTTGTGGGTTCTGCTGCTTTAGAATTTGTTTAGAGACATTTTTTACAGGTATTTGGAGGGGTTTGGAGGAGAGCTCAAGCAAGTCACTGCTTTTACTACAATGGTTTATATTTTTTGGGGACACAATTCTACTTACCTCTGTAAAATTTAATTATAGAAATGTTTCAAGATACTATTTACTGCTTTATCACTAACTTCTAACACTATAGGAAGATGTTAGCCTATTTACTTCATATTGAAATGATTTATTGTACCTAATTAGGTATTTAGATGGATTTGTGATCTTAACTATATAAGTATTCTCCCTCTACTTGAGCAGGTTGTCTTTTGAAATTATTTTTCCTGTGTAGCAAATCTACTGAATATATTCATTTATTCATGTGGTGTCTACTGATGCATTGTAAAGTCCTTGAGGGCAGAGACTACTTCCTTTTGCTTTTGTATCTCCAGTACCCACCACATAGATGGGTTTATTGATTAACTGATTGATTTATTACATGGATACTTCAAAATGGGATTCCTCTCAATTGGGCAATGGCTGAACAAGTTGTAGTATGTGATTGTGATGGAATACTAATGTGCTACATGGATAGACTTGCATAAAATAACAAAAGAGCAAATTGAGCAGAACCTAGAAAACATATACAGTAATAGCAACTTTGAGCAACTAAGTCATTTTGACTATCATAAATACCCAAATTAACAGTGAAAAACCTATGAAGGAAGATACTATTTGCATCTAGAGAAAGAATTGGTAAGTAGAAATATATATGGAATTATTTTACACACACACACACACACACGCACATGCAAATACATTCTGTTTAATGGTAGCTATCTCTTGGGCTGGGGGAGGAAAAAAAGAAAAAGTTACATGATAACTTTATCATATATTTAATTGGAATAACAATAGCACATAATAAATTTGCAGTTTCATGTGTAATCATCCTTTTTTCCTATTCTACTCTTATAGAAATGCTTGTTCTATTTCTTAAGTTTAGAGTAAAATAAATATTTAAAAAAATTTCAATGACTGTGGCATTATCAATGTGAATACTCCCTACAATGGTACAGACCACAATTTGTCTATATCTTCTCTTCCTTTTTGATTCTTATCCAATTTCTTTCACAAACTCTGCAATATCCTAGCCATGTCATTTTGGAATTGTATACTCTGTAAGGTAAAGGTGCGGAATTGAGGGATCCCTGTCTTATCTCCTGCCCTTGCTACATGACTAGCAAACTGCTTTTTCAAATAAAACATTTCATAGATAATATCATTTGTGTCATTTCTTGTATGGAACTCACCATTGATACTATGTTATATTTAACTTATTTTCACTATGAGTTTTTTCTATTCCCTTTTGGATTATTTGTAGCTTTGAGTCATAGAGATTATAGGAATAGAGTATTCTATGACATATAATATAAAAATAACAAAATTATATTATAATATAACAATAACAAAAGAATATTGATATTTTATGAAAATTTGTATGTATGCATGTGTGTGTGTATAGGGTGGATGTCTGTATGTTGGGGAGCTATTTGAGATGGTTAAAAGTGATATGCAATTTTCTAAGTTGACAAACCCACATCCTTCATGTTATTTAATTTTAGGGTCATTTTATTATCAGTCTTCACTGTCTGTACAAGATAGCTATAACTTTTGAACTAAGAGTGTACTGAATACCGAACTATATGCCGTAGTCAAGATAAGAATGATCCTTTATTTAGTTTGTTTTTTCCTACAGACACTGTTAGCCTGATCAGTTTCAAGTGCTCAAGTCCTGTCAAAAATGTCTGGTAGTATAGAACAAGATGAAATCAACCCAATTTCATCTGTAATCTAGATAATCAGGATGACTTCACTATCTATAGGAAATCCCTTTTCTATTTGGATTCTATTGAATATTATACATGATGATATTGATATATTTTGGGAAGTATATGATTTGTTTATTATGGGGATCATAATGTAAGTGCATAGAAAGCTGAGACACTAACAGCTGAGGGAATAAGAAAACTTGGGTTGGTGGTGATGCTTGAACTGAGTTTTTAATGTAGCTAGGGATCCTAGCAAGTGCTTTCTAAGGTTCTATGAAAATGTTAATGCCTATTATAAGATTAATTAATTAATTAATTAAATAATTAATTAATAAGATTCTTTCTTCATTTTATGTCAGCATGGAGAACTCCAAATTGGAAAACTCCCTATCAATATAGATAGAATCCTAGTGATTTAACAGATGAATGCTAAAGAATTATGGAGAGTGGAGAGAGAGGGAGGCAGACATAGATAATAAGTGCCTTTACTTGGGAAGTTATGGAGCAGGGTGGAGGGCATAGAGAATAAGAACTTTTCTCAACATCACATCATAAGTTCAAGAATCTAACTCATATTTTTTCTGACTCTAGGCACAGAACTTCATCCACCATTACACTGCCCCAGTAAAGTCAACAGAAGGGATAGGGGATTGGAGCTGTGATTTCAATGTTGTAAGGATCCCCTAAAAGAGGAAACTCCCTCTAGCAATGCAGGTCAATACTTCCTCAACAATTTACAATCTTGAACATTGTCTTGAGCACTGAGAAGTTAAAAGACTTGCCTAGAATCACAGCCAATATGTATCAGAAGCCAGATTTGAGCTCAGGTCTTCCTTTTCAGGCCTTTTCAGGGCTGCTTATCCACCTTTTGTACCCACCTGTCACCCAACTCTCACTTGTGGCTCCAAGAAGCAATAACATGTGCAGCAGCCATACCCTGCTAAAACCATCTTGGTAGACCCCAGGTTGAGGGCAACCAACATCCCACTGGTGAATTACAAGGATGTCTACCCCAAGTGTGTAAAGACCTCTTCTGGTGAAATGGGTAGATGAGAACAATTTACTCCAACAGCCATGAAGATGGCTGAAGCAGGTACTGTGGAGCACTTAGAGTTTGGTGAGACATCAAAGATGCCCAGGTCATCCACTGCATCTTGGGCCATCACCATCATCTTGACTTTTATCCTGCCACTGAACTTTGATGACTCAGGAAGAGAGAATAAGGCTGATGACTTTGTTCAACTCTGCCTCACTTGAATCCATTTCAAGTAAAAATATTACCCCGTGAGGAAGGACAAACAACAACAACAAATATTTGATGAATTGAAAGTGTAGTTTATTTATGTGGCCCTATATTCGTGGTGGTTTCCTCCATATTGTGGCATTGCATAGGGCATTGAAATTTTGTCAGAAAACCTGAGTCCAAATCCCACCTGAGATACTTTCTAACCATATGATCTTAGGCAAGTTATTTAAAGCTCCTTTTCTCTCAGTTTACTCATATGTAAAGAAGAGAATCAGAAGTCTATAAAGACTCTTTTAGCTCTAAATCTATGATCCTTCATCTCTAAGAGTTCCAGGGGAAAAAAGCAGCAATTTGAACCTGATTTCTTGAGTTCCTGAAAAATAATTTAGTCCATTAGCCAGGAAGAGTAATTTGCCCATTACTTCTATAGCAATGAGATTTTGCATGCTAGTCTTATAGAGTTCAACAAACTTTGTAGGGTTTGCAGCAATTTTACTTCAGGTGTTACATACAGCCTCAGATGACATCAAGATTCTTACTTAGAACACTGGTCCTTGCTGAAAAGTCTCTTTGTTTGGGACCACTTCTCTGGAACTCAGTCTCCTCACCTGTAAAATGAGGGGATTTTATCTTGAAGGCTTCTCAGGCTCCTTTCAGATAAATCTTTAATTCTATTATGCTAGCATTTCATTCATGTGAATGACTTTTCAACTCCAGATTACTAGCAGAATGCATTAATCAAAATATTGGACTGAGAAATTTAGAAAAAGTATGGTGAATTAGTAGCTTTCAAAATATATTGTATATAAAACAGATGCTGAAGCATATCTCTACAAATGCATTGTGAATATTAGACTGTCACCATACCTCTGGCACATTTCTCCCACTTACTGCTTCATCTGTCATTGGTAATAGCTTTCATTATGGAAACTCTCTCTCTCTCTCTCTCTCTCTCTCTCTCTCTCTCACACACACACACACATACACACACACACACACACACTCACTCAGAAAGTAAAACATGTTCCTGAATACATTTTACTTCTTGAAAAACTTCAGATATTATTTCAAGTAATTAGCTAACCATGTTCACTGATTTCTGGCTCAAAGAACCATCCTAAAGTTTTCTTTAGTATCATGGCATTTGTGGTATGCAGACGATAAAATAAATGTCCTCGATATGGAGAAACTTTGAAAAACAAGTCTGAAATTCACTCACCCTTGTAGAATACAGCTGTCATTTCCCTCTCATCTCTTGTATAGCCAGAGTTGGGAGGTCTCTTTTTGAATTACTTTTTAGTGCTCTGTATTTGTTGTTCAGATGGTAGAAGTTTTGCATAGTTAAAGAGCTATGAACTTTGCAAATATGTGCCATCTTTTAAGTGGTGAGAGATCTGCACTTCCACAAGAGTTAAAATTTACAAATCTACCATTCAATTAATTTAGTAAGATTTCCATAACAAAGGCAGTGACCCAAACAAACACTGAAAGCTACAGGGGAAGTGTTTTTTGAGTGTGCTCATTGTGAGTATCCTTTCTTCAAGCTCAGATTTTGATAATCATGAATATGGCTGTAGTGGTGGCGATTATTAATTTTTTCCAATTTGTCATCATAGTTCCTTTAGTAAGGGAATAAGCGAAGAATGAACTTTTGAAAGATCTGGGACTTTCATTTGTATAAGTAGAATTGCCTACTTCTTTAAAATTCATTATATTGTTCAACTACTAGGTACAATTGTTAAATTGGCTTATTGCATTGTACCAGTAGACTCCTCTCATATCCTGAGCACACTCTCTCTTTATCAGTCTCTTAGAATACCAAGTTCAAACTCTTATCACCTTTAACTGGTTGTAATCACTTCGTGGTTTATCTCCTTGGTTCATCTCTCCATTCTCATATCTATCTTTCACACAAATTCCAATATAATCTTCCTAAAAAATGTCTGGCCATGCCACTCCCTTACTCAACAAACTTTAGTTTGTTGTTATTTAATCATTTCAGTTATGTTCTAGTCTTTGTGACCCTATTTAGGGTTTTCTTGGCAAATATACAGGAGTGGTTTGCTATTTTCTTCTTCAGTTCATTTTGCAGATGAGGACTTGAGGCAAATTGACTTGCCCAAGCTCACATAGCTAGTAAGTGCCCAGTCAGATTTGAACTCAGGAAGATGAGTCTTCCTAACGTCAGGCCTGGCACTCTATCTGCCATGCCACCTGGTTGCACTTTTACTCCCTAGTACTTCTAGAATCAAATATAAGCTTCTCTTTTGGGTGTTTAAGAGATCATTGATAACTTTAGAGTTTTCTAAACCTACTCTCACCTACTATTCTTGACTTATTATACATTACTCCTTTTCCCAAACTCTGGTCTTTGGCTAAACTGGCCTGCCTGCTGTACTGTACACATGATACTCCATCTCTTATCTCTGGCTCTTTGCACTGGTCCTTTCCTATTCTTATAATTAATGAGTGATCTTTGTCTCCACCTCCTAAAATCTCTTATTTTCTTTAAAAACTCAGCTCAAGTGCCAATTTTACATGAGGCTTGTCCTGTTCCTTTACAGCTGCTGGTTTCCCCTGCTCCTATTATACTGTATTTATTTTGTATATGCTTACAAGGATATATGTAGACTTCCTTGATATGTGAGCTAATTGAAGGCACTTTAAAAAAAATATATCCCTATTATTTAGCACAGTGCCTGGTACAGAGTTGTGCTTTGTCTTTCATTCAGGAAGAGGACCATGGCATTAGGGAGATAGTGACATGATTTATAATTGACTTTGATTTGAGTGAGGGAGGGCTGTGCAAAGTCACCAGCCTCACTTCCTCCTCCAGAGTCATCTGGGTCCAGGGGCCAGATATTGATCAGGATGACTGGAGATGGCCCAGGATGCAGTGGGAGACTTTGACATTTTTAAGCCAAGATCTTTCCAGGTTCTCACTTGGAGTGAGGCAACTCCCATTCAGTTAATAGGCCTCTTTAAAAAGTGAATCAAGGGATGACTCCTTTAATAAAAAAAAAAAAAAATCAAAGTGGGAGGAGAAGATCCTCAGGGTTGCTGATCAAAAAAGAAACAGTTACTATTTACATGCACTCTGATCCAGGAGGGTTCAAAAAATAACCATTAAGTGGCACTTGGGGAGGAACCTATTGTTGTCTAATCCACAAGATCCAGAGTGAATTGGGTTTATGGGTTGGTTTTGGAGAAAGAAATCTAGTCAGTAAACCCCAAGTTAACTAGGTAGCTTTTGGTCATAGAAGTCTGCCTTCCTTTGGGCAGAACACTCTCAGGTAAGGAGAGAGAACAGGAGATGAGAGGGGAGGGAAGGGGAGACGAGGGAAGGGGAAGGGAGGGGAGAGAAGAGGGGACGGGAGGGGGAGGACTAGCTGAGCTGCCCAACTGGTTCTGGCCAGCTAGATCATTATTTAGGCAGCTCAGATTACTTACAGGTTGTGGTTTGTCCTTCATTCTTTTTTAAAATTTATTTTATTTTTTGGACAATTAATTTATTTTTAGTTTTCAACATTCACTTCCATAAGATTTTGAGCTTTAAATTTTCTCCCCCTCTCACTTCTCACCCTTCCCCACCGAGATAGCATACAATCTGATATAGCTTTACATATACATTCATGTTAAGCATATTTTCCCACTAGTTATGATGTAAGGAACAATTAGAGCTCCTGGGGGGAATCATGAGAATGAAGCAATAAAGTAAAACAAAGGAAAAGGAGAGCAAATAGTATGTTTCCATTTGCATTCAAACTCCATAGTTCTTTCTCTGGGTGTGAATATCAATTTCCATCATAAGTTGTCCTTCATTCTTGAAGAGGACATGACATCAGGGAGATGGTGCTGTGACTTGCAATTGACTTTGATTTGAGTGAGGGCACCTCTGGCACAGAATAGGTTTCTGATAAATGGTTGTTAATTGATTGAATGGCAATTATCTGGTCATCTGAACTCTGGTAAGGCAGCCAATAGATCAGCCAGTCAGTCAGTCAATCAGTCAATAAACATTTAATGAGTGCCTACTCTATATCAGGCACTATTCAAAAGTGTGTGAATACAAAGAAAAGCAAAAGACTTTTGCTTTTCTCAAGGAGCTCATGTTCTAATAGGGTTCATCCAGGACGAGGAGGAGAGGAAGGGGGAAGAGGAGAAAGAGAAGGAAGAAGAGGAGAAGGAGGAGGAGGAGGAGAAAGAGGAGGAGGAGGAGGAGGAGAAGAAGAAGAAAAAGAAGAAGAAGAAGAAGAAGAAGAAGAAGAAGAAGAAGAAGAAGAAGAAGAAGAAGAAGAAGAGAAGAATATGGTTTGGTATAACATTGTACTTTCTATTATTGTTTTCCAATCTATGTTTGACATCTCAAAGGAGATTTATACTCCTGCAAAAAGTTTCTTAGATGTTAAACAGCAAATGAATAGATATAATGAATGTCATTAAGCCAAATTGGACAAAGTACTGTGAAATTGTAGTACTATCATTCAAAAATAGGTTGGACTTGGCCTTCTGCTTTTGTTTGCTGACCCCTGTACTAGTGAAATAGTTGAATTCTGGAACATATTTTGTCCCTCTTAGCTCCCAAAAACTTAACCAAAAACACTTATTTTCCATTGCCTTTGAAAATGAAGGGAAAAAAATATCCTCCCCATCCTTCATTTTCAGAATTAAAATTTTGGCTTCAATCATTGCTATTTTCTTTGCACAAAAGAATTCTTTGTGTATTGGCATGTTAGGAAGTGGCAAGAGTAATAGGAACATTAGTGATTTACATTTAACAATTGCATTTACTACAAATTGAATGGGTAGGTCATAGTCACACTACAGATGTTCTTTGTATTGGCTAGACATTAAGTCAATGTACGTTGAATTTTCATATATAAACATTCAGTTTTTCCTTGGAATGGTGTCAGGTAAATAAGACCACATGTATCCCATTTTCCAAAGCTCTGCTATTTGGAAAATCCCTCTAAAGAACAAATGGCCAGAACCCTGATCACTTTCCATTTTGAGAGACTATAAAGCTGGAAGTATTTCCATAATCTGAAATTGCTGTATGCAGCTCAGTAGGATTTAAAATTAATGCTGCTCCTCACATTTGTTTTTATAAGCACCTGAATATGGCACCTAGTCAAGTGGCACTTTAACATGCTGGTCTGAGACATCTTGATTTAATTTAGAATGTGTATCATTCAAAAAAGCACAATTTACACTATGGTATAGTATCAGCCCACATGACAGAAATATACCAAGAAAATTCAGTCATGCAGGGAAGCCCCATTGCTGATAAAGTACAAAGGCAATCAGAGACAGCAAGGTATAGATCACACAACAGCTCATTTGGAAATGATTCATTTTCCTCCAGGTGCTATTTATTTGGCAGGTAAAGGTCTGGGAAATAAAAAAAAAACACACATTAAATAAAATCAACAAGCAACTCCTTTAGCAAACTAATCTCTTTTGACATGGGAAGCATAGCATTGATTTTCCCTTTGCAAAAAGTGGCATAATTCTTTTCAGTCACTGGATCAAACATTTACCTGAATAAAATTCAAAGCGCTCATTATTTAAGATGATTTGACCTTCTTTTTCTTTATGGAAAGACTATTTTTTTTCCTCCTATGTAATTCTTCTGTGACTTTTAAGAAATAATTAATAATTGACATTCACATGTTTGTTTTTGAAGGTTTAGTGTCTTCTTGAAGTCATAAATTATTATTGCACATATTTTATAATAAATCTGTTGTTATTATTGTTTCTGTAACATGATTTTGTCCAATACATATTTTATTACTTTCAATGATATCATTACTTCTCAATATGGTGGTGATAATTCTTTCAATACTGATGGGATCAATAATAAAGGTATAATTGAGATTAACAATACAGAATTGTTCTAACAAAAGAGAGGCTGCTCTCTGATGACGTGTTTCTTTGTCAAATGTAGAATGAATGAACTAGTTGAATGAATGAATGAACTAGGAGTAATAGATAGAAGTTACAAAGAGGCAAAGTTTACCTAGAAATAAGGGGGAACAAGTATGTGCACTTAGATCTATTCATGAATGGAATAGACTGTTTAGGGAGATAATGCACTTCTGCTTCCTGGTCAAAGGAATGCAATTAAGTATGCCAAACATTAGAAATAAAAATTCTAATTAAAAAGTGTTAAGTGTTCTATAAAATATGCCTCTGAGAACCTTTGGATATAAGAAGTAGAGGGATGAGAGAGAGAGAGACAGAGAGAGAGAGAGAGACAGAGACAGAGAGACAGAGAGAGACAGAGACAGAGACAGAGAGAGTAAATTGAAGAAGAGAATTATATTTGGAAAGAAGGTTAGAGATGGGTGAGGGTATGTTTAGTGGAAATCCGTCCTGGAATAAGCTGGTGATGTCTAGGCAAGGACATAGCTCTTGGGAAGAAGATTCCAGTAGCTACAGTTGTAGGTTCTTGTTTTCTAGGGGGATATAGGGTGGGGATTATGGGAGAAACTGTTTCTTATGGTGAATCCCCCAATTCCAGGATGGATCTGACTCAGGCCATTATGTCATCCAACAATAAACAAAAAGAAGTTTACTTAACAATAGCAGGAAAGGACAAGTGATTGAATCTGGGAGAGTCCCAGGAAGAATGGAGTGCTGGCATGAAATAATCATGTTCATGTGGTGGTTGATGCTAAATCTTTACAATTCACAATGGATCCCTCTAGGTAAAATGTGAATATAAGCAGGACCATGACTATAGGGATGACATTTCCTGCATAGTTATTGATCTAAAATAGTCATTGATCTTTGTTATGAGATTTCCCTGATCTCATGACAGAGAAGGGAGAATTGCCACATGTTGCTCTCCACTTAATGTTCCCTGGTCCATGAACCAGAACCTCCCCTGGCTAGAAGCCCCAGGGAGAAAGTGAAGCAAGAGGAATTTAAAACCATTGCCGTATGAGAGGCCTTTGAGGGACTGATCTCTTTCTTTTGTGGGGACTGGTTAGACACTTTTTATTCCCCCACCCTCCCCAACCTGGTTGCCACAAAGCATAGTCCTTCCCAAAGATTTCATTATTTTTCCCTCTGATCCCTTACTGGGGAGTTGTACAATGTTCACTAGGCCTCATTCTGGAAACAATGCAGAGATGCTAACCAATTTTATATTAGAGTAATCAATGGGCCACAGTGACTTTCCTTTTGCCACTGGACATTCCAGTACCCACTCCTCTACTACTTTGCTGCTGTTGTTACTGTGAACCAATCTGCTCTCTGTTGCTGTGTCCATTGCTATCGGCTATCATTGCAAACGTCCTGAGTTGGTCCCACCTTTTCTCACCTGACACTTTCCCTTATTTAGAAGGTTCCTGTGTGTCTGTGCTGCCAGTGAGCTCCTAGGTGAGGCAGGAGAGCTCTGGATGCTGCTGCTGCTGGGGCTTCATCCCATTCTCCTATGCTGGGGAAAAGAGGCAAAGTGAGAGTGCAAGCAGTAGTTATTTCTACAGGAGATTGTGAAATATTTCTGGGTCTGAATTCTGTGCTCTTCACAGCTCTCTCACTGGAATCTCCAGAGGGAGAGAATTATCATTCACAGTTCACAGTTCAGAGGTGAGAGTTGAAACTTTTAAAATTGATGCAGCACCCCTTACTTGTCTTAGATAATTAAATCCATATCCTCAGTTCCAGAAATGTCTCTGGGCACCTGGAAGAATTTAGCATTATCTTTCAAATATCCCTATACCCGCCTTTGGCTTATACCAAAGAATCCTAACAAAATTCTTGTGGCAAAACTGCACTTTGTTTCTTAAATTCCAAATTAAAAGCAAACAAACAAATAAAACTCAGACATTTTCCTCAGCACAATTGTTAGAAAATATTAAAATTCCAGGGACCTTCTTTGGCTTACATTGTCTCATTTTTGGGATCCTTCATGCCACCCCTATATGGTTGCCTGTCCTTATATAATTACAGTACTGGGGATGACTACTGGTTCATTTACATGATCATTTCCAAAAATCCATTCAAAAGCAAACCATTTACATGAATATGGATCCCTTGAAGCTGAGAGAGACTTGTTTTGTGGTCTTTGAGGCAATTGAGTGATGATAGATATTAGCAATACAAAGGCATCCAGTTTCAATGAGGTCCTAAAGAATATAACTAATTCTGAATTTATCTTTTATTTATTTATTTATTTATTTATTTAATGATGGAAAAATATAATACCAAAAAAAGAAAACCAATTGCACCAGCCTGCTTTGTAGGTGAACTGAGTTCTTAAGAGATTCTTCTAGTACAAAGTTGAGTAGGATTTTTTTATCAGGTGTGAAAGCTCAACAAAGCTGGGGGCCTAGAATTCCATTTACCTCAATTATCTTCAAGATTCACTTCTTAAGAACTTAGAGCATATTTATATTTTTTTCTCTGAAATTACCACATGCAGTTTACTCTCTAGTCCCCCAGGAGTGTAGAGTATAAGGAATCACTTTTTTCCCCCTTAACATTTATTATTTATTTATTTTTAACAATTAAAAAAATGATTTCCAAATTCTCTCACTCTCTCCTGCCTCTTCCTCAACCATTGAAAAAGCAAGCGAAATGCAAATATACATGTGAAATCATGCAAAACATATTTTTATATTAGCTGTGGTGCTGAAAAAAGTAAGAAAAATAAAGTAAAAAGAATTATATTTCAATTTGTAATTAGAGTTCATCAGTTCTCTTTCAGGAGGGGGAATAACATTTTTCATCATGAATCTTCAGAATTTTCTTGGATTATTGTATTCATTTATATATATACATATATGCATATATATTATATATGTTTACAGTTAATCATCATTACAATATTGCTGTTACTCTGTACACTATTTTCCTGGTTCTCATTTCACTTTACATAAGTTCATATAAGTCTTGACAGGTTTTTCTGAAACCATCCTTCTTGTCATTTCTTATAGCACAATAGTATTCCATCACAATCATATACCACAATTTGTTTAGCCATTCCGCAGTTGATAGCCATCTCCTTAATTTCCAATTTTTTGCTACCACAAAAATACCTGCTTTAAAAAACTTTTGTGCAAATATGTCCTTTTCCTTTTTCCTTAATCTCTTAGGGGTGCAGACCTAGTAGTGATATTTCTGGGCCAAAGGTTGTGCACAGCTTTATAGTCCTCTGGGCACAGTTCTAAGTTGTTCTCCAAAATGGTTTGGACTGGGGAACAATCAATTTTAGAGACAGCACCAAAAACTCTATCAGAAGCATAAAGGATAATACTGTATGTCTCTCTTTCCTCTACATGGCTCATTTCCTGCTTCCACATTATAATCCAATCCTTCTGACTACTTAAATTTTTTCTGGATTGGGCCTTATTGCAATCAATCTCTTGTTAAGTTTAAATTTAATATTGAAACAAAATTAGACACTTTTAAGTCATCAAACTATTAAGAAAAAAGTGACCAACGTAGCCATAGCAGGACAAGGATATTCAACAATGCTAAGCATAAAGAAGACTTCAAGTTGATTTTTTAAAATTTTCTTTCATTTTATATACATATATATAATTATAATTTATATATATTATGTAGTTATGAATATTCATTTTCATTATATAAATTCTAAATTTGCATCTTTTAACGATTATTCCTTGTTTATCTATTGATTGATTCATTCAATTAGGTAACATTTTATTAAGGTGCCTTCTGTGTTTCTGTATTTGATACAGAAGGAAATATAAAGATAAATAAGAATAGGACTATGGTTGTGGTAGAAAGAGTACTGGATTTAGAATATGATGGTCTGATAGAATCACTTCTCTCTGTGCTTCTTTTCTGTAAAAGCAGATTAGATAGCCTCAAATATCCCTTGAGAATGAGAATTCTTTGAGGGCAGGGACTGCTTAGACCTTTCCTTGTATCTCCCTTCTTTGTATCTCACTGTGCCCAGCACACTACCTAGCACATACTTCTTGTTGGTCAGTCATTTCAGTCATAACTCTTCATGATCCCATTCAGGGTTTTCTTGGCAAAGATACTGGAGTGGTTTGTCATTTTCTTTTTCAGCTCTTTTTACAGATGAGGAAACTGAGGTAAACAGACTTAAGTGATATGCTTAGTGTCACATACTTAATAAGTGTCTGAGGTCAGATAGATCTTCCTGACTACATGTCCATCACTCTATCCACTGCGCCATCTAGCTGCCCCTGGCACATACTAGGTCCTTAATAAATATTTTTGACTCTGACTCTTTTTAAGCTATAAAATTATAGTCTAAAACAAAAACTTTGAATCAAAGATTTTGAACTATAAGGATTCTGAGAGATCATCTGAGCCAATTCCCTCATTTTACAGATGAAAAAAAAACTAGAGCTTAAAAAAGTTAAATGTTTTCCTGAAAGTTACCTGGGCAGTACATATTGATTCATAATTTTAAAATGTGGCAACAAATTGGTCTAGGAATAGTGGAGATCAATTTGGAACTATGTCTAAAAAGTTACTAAATTGTATGTATCCTTTGATTCAGTAATACTATCACTATAGCTATACTCAAATAAATGAAAGAAAGAGGAAAAAGGACCTATTTGTTTGAAAAAAAGTATATTTATGGCTGTCCTTTTCATGGCAACTAAAAATTAAAAACTCAAAGGCTATACCACTATTGTAGAATGCCTTAAAAATTGTTCTATTACATAATAGAATATTATTGTGCTATAAGAATTGATGAAATTGATAGTATAAAGGAAACTGAGAAGACCTCTATGGATGGATGCAGAACAAAGTGAGACAAGAACAATCTATATAATGATAATATTATAGAGAAAAACAAAATTGCAGTATTTTAGAACTCTTATCCACAAAGTGATAAACCTTAACTCTAATAGAATGAAGATGAAAATACTAAAGTCCTAACATATAAGTAATGAATGCAAAATTAAGAAATAGGAATGTTTTCAGATAAGGCTAATGTGAAATGTGTATTGTCAGACTACATATCGCATTGTTTATTTAAAAAAAAATTGCCAGTGGAGGGAAGGGTATTGTGAGGCAGAAGGAAAAAAATAAAGATAATTAGATGAAAAAGAATGATGAGTAACAGTGTCATCAAAGACAGAAAATTTTGAAAAACTTTCAACAAAGTGCAAGCCCAACCAATAAACTGATTATTATGGTTATTTTATATCATAAACATCTACATATTTTACATTACTTTAATTTTATATTAAATGGGTTTATTTCCCTCAAAATTATAATAAATCTCAAAAACAAACAAACAAACAAACAAACAAACAAAAAACACTAGCAACAACATCAACACAGATTTAACCTGATCCTAAAGCACTCCATTTTCAGATGCTTTATTCACCTAGGTACTTTAAATTTAATAAAATGGTGTGCTTAAAAAGTATGTTTCCAAATTAATTTAAAACAATGCCAAAATTCATAGTTTTGGGTTTTTTTTTTGGAAGTTAGTCAGGTATATATATGACAGTGATACATATTAGAATTTCCAGAAAAAAATTCTCATTTCCATAAGTGACAGTATGCTTCCAATAAAGATTTGCAAAAATAATAGAATTTGTCAGACAGAGTGTGCTTCTGAAAATTTGGTCCCCATAGGCATCAGCTTTTTTTTTTTCCCTTGACTATAACAGATCTAACAATGTAATGAGAGATCATGATCATTCATAAACACTTAATTTGCATGCTAAATACATTTGCTATGGGATTGGGTGGGAAAAGAAATTAATGACTTCATCTTGGATGAGATTTTGTTTTGGGTCTCAGGAACTAATCCATGTGATAAATTTTGCTTCCTATTTACACTGCTATATTTTTCTAGGCTTTCTGTTACTTTTATATGTGGTACTTTCACATTCCAGAAAGACATTGTTGCTGATCATCATTTTTTTTTTTAGACGTATTTTCAAATCATTCATGTAACCTCACAACTTTGCTATTCTAGCATGAGACCTGTAACTACTGTTATCACAAGTCAAACTTTGGAATTCTGGATAACCCTGAATAAAACCCCATTACCTGAATGTGATTTTAAATTTGTGGCCCACCTCAAACAAATAAATGCTGTTTCTAGCATGGGAATTAAATGTTTTTGAACCATAAGTGTCTCTTAATACTACATTAGACATGCTATGGTTAAAAAAAGATGCATGTTCTATACTGATTTGGCATTCATACCCACATGATCTATTTTTGTGACATATTGAAGGGAAAGGCTGCTTTATTTCTTACCAGTTTTCTATCATTGCTTTACTCTTCAAAGAAAAAAAAATAAAGATAACACGGTACATCAATAAAGACAAATTCAGTTCATGGAAATATTCAAAGGGGGTAAATTAATAAAAAATAGAAATTATAACTCAGAGAATTTAAAACTGGATAATCTGTTTTAACCCTCTTAATTTGAAGATGGGGAAACAATCTCAGGTGGATTAAATGATTTGCCAAATGCACAGAAGGACATGACTCCAAATCTAGCACTCAGGCTACTACATTACAGTTGCCCCATTGAAATAGTAGAACAAAATAAGTTAAGGTTTTATAAACTCCAAATTCAAAAACTGTAAAACTGCAGAATATCTATGTTAATAAAAAACAAATTAACATATCTATCTTTTACAATTTGTAAACAACAATTTGAACTAGGTTTTAAGTAATGGCTGCTAAATATCCCTTGCTCATTTCATTAAATAAAATTGAATCCCTTGTATAAAAAAGAATCTTTTCCATTAAGCCCATAAGGCTAAACACATCAAATACAGATAATTAAACAAATAAAAATCTTAGATAATTTTATTTCCCATTATGGCATACTAACAAATAATAGGATTTTTTTTTTTGCAAACTTTTTGGCAATGAGTTATTTTGGGAATCAGAACCCACAATGCACAGTAGAGCAAATGCTCAAAAAAGTAAATGGCCCTTTTAGTCAGAAGTAGAGATGCAGAACACTGAATACATTGTTTCAGGAAAATAAAAAGCTTTAGAATAGGAAGTTGCAAAGCTGTGATAGCTATTTATAATTAAGGTAACTTCTTACAATAAACTATTGCTTCTTTACATAGCTACCTGATTGACTATTTTAACAGAATTGACCCATGCATGGATTTAGTGAGTTGACTTACTTGATCCCCCCTTTTTCAACTAAATTGATCAGTTATTTGACTAAAGTGACACATTTTACTGTTGGGTGAACATTTTGTAGACCTATGCTTTCTTTTTTTAGACCTATGCTTTTTGAACGTGGAAGTTAGGGGGGCAGGAGAGGCTTGTGGGAGATTAGGAAAAGGTTATATTCTAAACTAAAAATGATTGTATCAATGAAAAATAAAAATAAAATAAAATAATGTGATGATGTTAGTCAATCTATTAACTAAAAAAGAGACAAAGCCATTTGTTGGCTTAATTTTAAAGATTTTCTAATTCATCTGCCAAATAGAACCATCTATAGCAGTTTTACTAAAATTGAAAAAAATTTGTAGCATTTTTTGTGAATGAAAATTTGCAAGACAATTTCTTTGATTTTATCTTGATAATTATAGCATAACAAGTTTTGCATTTTCTATAAAACTATTACTGTAATACTTTAAAAAAAAGTTTGGTCCTTAGAATGGGAAACAAAAAAAATCAAATGTTTTTTAAATAGTTGATTATTTTTGGTCATGTTAGTGATCAATTCATACTGTGACAATTCATTTGATCAACTGATCAATTATAACAATATTTCTAAAAATCTGAACAAAGAAAAAAATCAATGTTTATGTATGATGTGTGCACATAGACATATCTGAAAATAAAGTAAACTATAATTCTATGCATGCATTCAAACATACCACTCTCAGCCATGCTGTAATTCTATGAATGCTGCCCTAAACGCTGAAGACATTGAAAAAAAAAGGTTTCTAAGCAGATGAAGGAACTCTCAAAAATCTCATGGCTTTACTCAATAGGAGTAATTCAGCATCAGTTAACTTAAATCAATCACCCTTTTTTACACACAATTCTAAGAATGTTGGTTATCTATTTTAAAAAGTAATTAGGAAAAGATAACCATAGACTACCTGGTTCCTAGCTCGCAATTAGAGACAAAGGATTAGAAGGCAAAGACCACACAGGTAGAGGCAGGGATAGGGAATGCAAGCAACTAGGTCTGGCAGAAAAATAAAACAAAACAAACAAAACAAAACATAGAAGTGGGAGTAAGGAGATCTGGGTTTTAGCCCTAGATCTTCATCGTGTAGTCTTAGGCAACAAAGCACCTTAAGTTCCTTATCTGTAAATAAGGAGGTTGGATAAGATAGTGTCTAAGGTCCATTCTAGTTTGGAAGGTCTATATTTCTTTGGTTGCCTGACGTCAACAATAAAATGAATTATACTGGCTGTTAGAGTATGAATATATAATTCTACACACTTTAGTCAATCCTGATGAAATCATTATATGACATCACCATATAATAATCTCTTTAACATAATAATGGAATCATGAAAAAATGGTCAAATTACTAATTAAGGTTATTTATCTTAAAAGGTAAAGAAGTATTCATATTTTTAGAGAGATTTCCATAAACATGGCAAAGATAGAAAGCTTGGCCTTTTAAATCATATGGAAAATTCGTAATAGAATAAGTCATTCTGAGATAGCTAACAAAACAAAGCATTAATTTATTATTCATATAACAACAAATTTGTACTCATTTAAATAATTGTCCTTCAAAGAAAACAAATTTGCTAATAATTTCCAATATTGAAATTAAAGGGACTTAACTAGCTGTTCAAGGAATAAAGAATAAAATTATTTTTAAAATACACTGCATTAATTAAATTAATTTGGCATTAAAAGATAATACTATAGATTTCATAGTTTTCATAGACAGAGTCTTTTTTATCAAAAATTAGGGAGAATCATATAGTTATTTTGAACAAGTCTGAAATTTTATCTATTTATGGAAAAATGTTTGACATTTAATTCTGAAATGTGAAAAGTGAATTTCTAAACACCTGGACATTTAGTAGGTTTCACTTTTCTCTAGGACTAAATAACTTCTTGGCAGTATATGAAGTGCTTAGGAAAATGCATTATTCATTTTAAATCTTGGGATGGTAATATAAACAAACAGTTTGACTCTCAATTTCATTCAGTAATGTCCCTAATGCTTTAAGCATTTAACAGACTGACAATGTCAAAAGATGTGCCTAACTAGCATTATTATATTTAGTTCAGTAGAACAATGTGGGTAATTTAGTACCTATACTTTTATTTTGTTTTGTTTTTCTTTAATTACCTTATGTGGACACCTCCATTGATTCGGTTAGAAACTTCAGTCTACTTTATGCTTTTTAAATATTAGACATATGCATTAAGGCATGATAAAACATATATATATACATGCATATACATATACATATACATACATATATGTGTGTGTGTGTGTGTGTGTGTGTGTGTGTGTGTGTGTGTGTGTGTATATATGTTTTATCATGCCTTAATACTTGCCTGATAAGTGACTATGCTAACCTGGGCAATGTCCATAAGCAGAAATCCAAAGGTACAGAGATCACTTAGACTAACCTTGTGATGCTTTCTTCTCTTCAGGTTTTGAGCCAAAATGCCAAAGGAGAGTTTGACAGAACTGAAAAGCAGTTGATACAATGGAAGTTTTTCCTGCTTTACTGATAGCCAATTTCTGACAGTACAACACCTTTTGACTGATCAGATAAATGTGGAAGAGCAATTTAAACTTAAGATTAGTGATTTTTTTTTCTTTTTATCTGAACTATTTTGACTATTCTCTCTCTCTCTCTCTCTCTCTCTCTCTCTCTCTCTCTCTCTCTCTCTCTCCTTCTTTTAAACTCATTAACATCCTATACTTTTATGCAGGTTTAGTATTATATCTTGTCTGTCAATCAGCTCCAGGAAGAAGAACACTAAAGGAAAAGAAAAGTCAAACAAGCTTTATGTCTCAATTGATGGTAACAGAGTATCCACTGTTCTAAGCAAACAGCAGGAGGTTTGACCTTCTGGAATTTGCAAATATAAAAATATATATTCTAAATGGAAAAAACAGATTTAAATTCCATTCAGTTGAATAACAATAACAAAAAAATTCTTCAATTTAGCTATTGAATTATTTAATCACAGATGTTCTTTTCTCTGATAGAACGTCACATCTTATATTTAAAGATACTGAAGATATGTGTGCTTAAAAAAGTGGATATAAAACATTAGGGAACCTTAAACAATTATTTGGAAAGCAAACATCATGGGAGTTTCCTCTTCTTGTTCATAAAAAGATACAGCTTTGTACCTGTAATCTACCTGTTAACTATGTGCTAATACCTCAAGATGTTGTGACTCTAGAATGGATTCAAAATGAAACAAAAGATGGGGAAACAACAATGATCAGAATTGTGGGAACCATTCTAATTTCTTTTGCAAAATTTGTATCAATATTTTTTTTTACATGGCACCTTTCATTTGATTTCAAAATATATTATAGACCTGACCCCTGGCTACTCATAAAGGATCTAAGAAGAAAGTATAAATTTAGAGAAGGAAAAAAATATGATTGGACTTGTAACTTCGTTACTTGTAGGAAGCTTCTACTAAAAGGTACTCCCTCTACCAACATAAGCTGTTACCTACTCTGCGACTTAGGAGAGAGTTGCCTGGACTTACTGAGAAGTTAAGCAGCATACCCAGGCATTCATATATTGTAGATTTTGGAAGCTTCTCTCTATTCACTCTACCTCACTGCTTCTCTCTGTTTCTTTCTCTTTCTCTCTCTATATATTCACAATCCTACAAACACACAGACACAGACACACACACACAACTTGAAAACGGAAACACTAAGAGACTTGCCCAAGAAAACTCAAAACATAGCAAATCCATGGAAATTGAGTTGCATTTCAAAGGTCAGTAACCTAAATGAATTTTGCCAACAATTAGCTTTTCTTTGTACATATTCAGTATATTTGTGCCCTGGTGACAAATAGATTTTGTTCTTATTTGCACAACCCTTTATATCTATTTTTAGGAGTACTCTCTTTCTCTCTCACTCTCTCTCTCTCTCTTTCTCTCTGTGTCTCTGTCTGTCTCTCTCTGTCTCTGTGTCTCTGTCTCTCTCTTTCCATCTCTCTCCATCTCTCTCTCTCTCTCTCTCTCTCTCTCTCTCTCTCTCTCTCTCTGTATGTGTCTCTCTCTCTCCTATCTTTAGGATATTATTGGGTACTACAGACTATCCTCGCCAATGCATTCTGATCTTGAGGGTGGAAATAGAAAGGGAACTTTGCTTCAATTTTCATTCACATATTTGATGAGTATTTATTACGATATGACCGTATGCATAGCACCATGCTAGGTAATATAACTGATTAAAGAGGAAAAAAAAGTAAGTCCCTACCCTCAAGGAATTAAAAGTCTAAACACTGACATAGAGTATATGTATGTGTATGTGTGTATACACACCCACACCCATATACATATATGCATATGCATGTGTGTATGTATATACTCTAGATATATGTATATATACACATCCATATGCATAAATATATACAAACATGCATATATACATACATGTACACATACATTTATAGTTGAAGCAAAGTGATAGTCTACCCACTACGACCCTCAAAAACTGGGAGATGATTGCTTTATTCATTGTCATTACATGATATTGATTTGTTGTTAAGGAACATTTTATTGTTATTCACATAAAGCATTGCTCAGAGCCCCAGGTTTCTGTATGGAAACACAAACTTTTTAGCAGTCCACTCCAATTGCATGTGACTTCTTTAGTATTTTTTTCAACTATCTTGAATATGATATTTGTATCTACTAGTTGTAATGTGACCAAGATATGACATATGCAGATTCCTGTGACATTGCAAACTGTTCATAATCAAGCCAGGGAAAACTGATGATCATTATATGTAATCAAAGGTTGGAATGCCTAGTTGTTTTTCTGCATACTATACAGTTGGCTCTTGCTCCTGTATGTTTTGGATCCTTTTCTAGGAAGCAGACTAGTAATTGACCATCACAAAGTGTTCTTGGGCCATGGAATAAACATATTCTTGCTCATATTTGTTTCAGTAATAGGTGCACGTAGCACGCAGCATAAAAAGCTCTTTTGTTCCTTGAGTTGTACATATTTCTGATATTTATCTTCGGCTTTCTGTCCTCTTCCAACCATTATGAATGATCAAAACTCTACATAGAGATTTTCATCTGAAACATTGAAAGTTGTATTTTTAAAAATCAGATTAGAATTCTAAGAATGAGAGGCCATACAGTAAGTAAAATAAAAGTCTTCTGATACATCTAAATTTGAAAAGGATTCATTAAAAAAGACTCAGATATTTTCATAATATTTTATCTGTTAATATAATACAGTAAACCTAGTATAAGGGGTGAGGTGAAGTTACATTTTCCCTTATGGAGCCACATTAATATAGCTGGTAAGAATGTTGCCCCCCTCTGTATGTTACAATTGTTCTTTTATGAGATTTCCTTTGAAAATTAAAAAAAAATGTAGTAGCCTTCACATCAGAATGATGAAAACCACAATCATCATGCTGGCCTCTATCTTTGTTTCTATAAAATTTTCTATTTTTATTTCTAGAAAAATAAACATTTTCTGGGATTATCATTATTATTATTTTTTATAATTAGAATTCAGTTGTATTTAGAATCACATACTGCATTTTGGGGCCATATTCTTTTCACTAGTTTTGGGTATATTCTATTTATAAATTTAGACTATATTCTATTTATAAAAGTATGTGGTTTCTTAAAAATCTCACTTATTTTTATTTGTTTTTAATCTACCAAGTATAGTTTTCATTGGTGAGAAACTGAATCATAGAACCTGAATTGAAAAGGAGCTCAGAAATCACCTAGTCAAGTCTGTACCTGAATAGATATTTTATCTGGGACAGGGGCAGTTGAATGGTTTTGTTTTCCAGGATTAAATATTTAAGTAAAATAAGCCATTTGAGGATTATATTCATTTATTCAATCTCAACTGACTGATAGACTCCTATAACAAATCCCCATCCTAGTCTTTTATGTTAATGTTCTTGTTCTTTCCCCTCAGCAATGTTAAATAATGGATTCATTGGTCTATGAAAATTGTTTTATTTCTTTGTCTTCTGAGTTTCATTATCTGTCTAATCCTATGTTCTTAGATCATGTATCCCAAAAAAAGAAGGACATATGTGGTATTAAAAATCCTTTTTCTATGAATTTCTAAATCACACATTGGAGTCTTTTGTAATTGATTTTAATTAATGCATTTATTGTTTTATCCTTGGATCAGAGGTTATAATGACTTTTCACATTATATCCTAATACATTGTTTAAGACAAGCAGAAAAAAAATCTTTATTTTTTTAATTGATTTTTCTGCTTTTAGGAAATTTGATTATCAACTGTCATTTCACTGTGCAGGACTTGCCTTTGTAGAACCATCATCCTTGAAGCTGTTCCTGGTAGAATAGTGATGCACAAACACAAAATAGAGTCTTGGGTTTCTCTGCAATTATCTGTATGACTGATCATAGCAATAGTAGTTAATACTTATATAATACTTTATAGACTTTATTTCATTTGATCTTAATGTCAACCTCTTTTTTTTCCCATGAGGAAATTGACTGACCACAATGAATATGGGATACTGAAGCAAAGTGTCCAAGAAATAGCAGTATCCTCTGGACCACTGACCAACTTTCAAACCAAACCCCATAACCATCAATGAGGAGAGCAAGTCCTATGGAGCACGATCCTGTTCAATACCACCAATACCAAATGCTGATTAACTGTTATCAATGAACATATAAGACTCAGGGAGCAATAGCAACTCAACCCAACCGCTATTTCTACTTCTAGCTATCCCCTTTCTGACTCCCCAAGGACATCATTCAGGGAAGTGGACCCTGTGGAGAAGGGCGCAGCCATTACTGGTTGTGTGGCCCTGGGCAAGTCACTTAACCTCTATTTGCCTTCACTGGAGAAGGAAATGGCAAACCACTCCAATATCTTTGCCAAGAAAACCTCATGAAAGTATGGTTCACAAAGTCAGATGGCACTGAACAACAATCATCTTTATATTGAAGTAGGTTTTTTTTCTTTGTCCATACCTGATTTCATGGGGGTAATAGCTACCTTTGAAATAAGTTCTCACTGCCAATGTAGATCAGCAGCTGCTCCGCAGCATATAATTTTAGAGAGAATTATGTGGGACAAAGAAAAATTAAATAACTTGCCCAGGCTCACAGAACTAGTGTGTCTCACAGGTGGGATTTGAACCCAGGACTTCTTGATGGTACATCTGGCTCTATATATCCACTATGCCATACTTTCTTTCATGTTTACATTTTATAATTATACAAGCATCAACAGTTT
The DNA here is from genome assembly GCF_900497805.2 of Vombatus ursinus. NCBI lineage: Eukaryota > Metazoa > Chordata > Mammalia > Diprotodontia > Vombatidae > Vombatus > Vombatus ursinus. The sequence continues at coordinate 24,488,115 of NW_020954608.1, forward strand.
ATATAATATACATGGAGAGGGAACCCACAATATTCAGATTTTTTTTTCAGTTTCTCAGAATTATAGCATCCCCTAACCCTCCTTCCTATAATTTCCTGGGAGGCAGAATTTGCATTTTAAGGGAAAGGGGAGAAAAGTGACTTTCCTTTATTCATAACATACGCCTTATGAGGCATATGCCTGAGGAGGGTGTCAGTTGCTTCAGGGCTATAGCGGAGTAGACCTTACCCCTGGACCAACTATCAAAAGAAACTAACAGAAAAACTAGAGGGAGGAGAGAAAAATCAGGCCAATTAAGCAACTGGCACCCTGGAGACCCTGGAGGTTCTTTGCACAAATACCTGAGACATCCAGATTAATCAATCCATCAATCAAGGAGCATTTAATTAATGCTTTGTATGTGCCAGGCAATTGTGCTAATGCCTAGGAATACAAAGAAAGGTGAAAGCACCATTCCTACTCCCAAAAGCTCAAATTATATTGGGGGATATAACATATAAACAGCTATATGCATATAAAATCTATGTAGTAAAAACATAATCTCAGAAGGAAGGCTCTAGCCTTAAGGTGGACAGAGAAAAGTCTTGAAGAAAGTGGAATTTGAGCTGAATCTCAAAGGAAGACAGGGAAGTCAAGAGGCAGAAATAAGGAGAGGGAGAATTCCAGGCATGGAGATCTGCCAGGAAAAGATAGAGATTTGGAAGATAGAATGTAGTATTAGAGAAACAACAAGAAAACCAATATGGATGGATCCTCAAGGAATGGAGTAAGAGAGAATGGAAAGGGAGGAAGAGATCAGATTGTGAAGAGCTTTAAAAATCAAACAGAGCTCTAAATGATTTGTACTTATGATGCATGCTTTTTACCTTTTCTTAACAGCAGAGGAGAGTCATTTCTTAGTAGAGTAATTGCTTATAACTCTCTTTTTTGGCCTCACCCACAGAAGCATTCCCATAGAAGCTTTGAGGAAGCTAGGTATCTATAGAATAGTTGGATGAGGGAGATGGGGTTCACAGATAATTCCCCAAGTTCTTACTGTCTAGCTCCTACTCTTAAACTTGAATATCCTTCTGGGCTGAAGAAATCTTTGGAACTGACAGCTACTAGTAGGTGGTTAAATCATAGGGGCTGATGTAATAGACAACAGTATGGATGAGTTCAAGGTGTCAGCCATGGACTGGCCTCATTCTGCATTGCTGCATTGCTGACCAAGTAAGGCTAGAGAAGACAGGAGTGTTGTCTTTTATTCCAACTCCCTTTCTGCTATTAGGGAAAAGTGAGTTTCCCAGTTAGCTAATCAATCCCTTTACCTCTTGGTTTCCCCATTGTCCCTTCAGAGCTGCTCTAGTCAAATATGAGAGTTTCAAATTCCTCATTTAATTTTATATTTATGTACTATTGATTTTCTCATGTCACAGGTTTTAAAGTAGGCACAAAGATCAGGGAAGGCTTAATTGGAGGGGTATACATATATATGTATATATATGGATAAATATGATCTAAGATGTAGAAAATCATATTCTAAGACATAATCTAAAACACACAGCAATTTCTGCCTTTGGTATGAGTAGAAAGATGAGACAGCTATGACTGGGCTTTCTCACTTCTGTTCTTGTATCTCCAAGAAAAAATTGGTCTAAAATTTTAAACACACACATATGCATGTGTATGTAAGTATACGTATATGTATATACACATATGCATACATGTATACGTACATGTACATATGTATTCATAAATGTACAAATATCATTCATAGATTTTGCAGGCTAGGGGTACAATGGATGCTCTTTTGAGGGTTTAGAATAAAAGGCATCTTTCCAGATTTCTCTGAGTTGGAGAAGTCCTGCTCCAGATCAGGGAGATAATAGCTTATTTTGGCCTGTTTAAGCTCCCTTCCACCAGATGTTTGTACACAAAAGACAATCACAGGTAATTAGCAAACACATAACACATGTTAAGTCAAGAAATCTCTAAAAGAAAAATTAGAGAAGTTATAATAAAGATTATGGTAGACAATAGAATAAAAATAGACCCCTTTCCTCAGGAACTGATAGGCTCTCAGTTCAGCTAAGGAGGGAACAATGCAAAAATTCACAAGAGAGTGTCAATTTTTAGTAGACTCTAGAGAGGCAGGTGATGAGAATCAAAGGACATTCTGGAAAACCAGCTCTCCCTGCATGACTTTTGCTCCATGGACTTCTGTTAGGCATTCCCAATTTTGCCCCTTACTTATCTTACCATGTCTAATTATATCTTCCTTTCTGACAGTTTCCCCAACAATTTCAAGTAACGTTTCCCTCTTAGATGCTTTTCACACTGTCCCAGACTCAAAGCTTTCTCAAACAAAAAGGAATGCCTTCTTCTCTATGTTTTACATTTAGCCTCACAAACCCATCATTCAGGGAACCACCAAAGCCTAGGCACCTTGGTCCAATTTATGTGCTAATATCCCTCTGCTTCTTAGTGTGAGGCTTGACATAAATTCCTAACCCCTTTGGTGGGGAGACTAAGAAGAATTTGGTCAGGCACCATGGGTCAGAACTGGATGGCTGTACTAAATATGTGTCAACTTTAGTCTCAGACTATGCCAAGACCTAAAGTTGTCAGTGTTCTGTGTTTTGTCTCCCTTATAAGCTCCCCTAATGATTGTTTACCTATTAATGAAGAATTTGCATTCTAGAGACACTTAAATAGTAAAATTGCATTTTTTATTTTTGTTGTTGAGTGGTTTCAGTCATATCCTGCTCTCCATGACCCTATTTCAGGTTTTCTTGGCAGAGACACTGGAGTACTTTGCCATTGCTTTCTCCAGCTCATTTTACAGATGAGGAAACTGAGGCAAACAGGGTTAAGTCTCTTGTCCAGGATGACACAGCTAGGAAGCATCTGAGGTCTGATTTCAACTCAGGTCCTTCTGACTCCAGGGCCAGCACTCTACCTACTGCGCTACCTAGCTGCCCTTAAAACTGAAATAAAACCAGAAATAAAAAGAATAAGGGATATCAACAGCCTAATGTGAGTGGTATTCCTTTCAGCTCTATCATTAAGGGCCATGCCCTCCCTCCCCTATAGACTAAGTTTGATTAATTTCTCTGACCCTTTTCAAGTAGGAATTCTTCTTTTTCTCTCAAGATAGTTCTCATCCTATTATCAAAGAGCATGGAAATATATATATATATATATACATTATATATAATACTATATATAGTGTATTATGCATATATTATCCTTTATTTAGGCATTATATGTGTATATACATATACATACATATACATGTACACACATACACACACATATACACATAAGTGTGTGTGTGTGTGTGTGTGTGTGTGTGTGTGTGTGTGTGTGTGTATCCATAGTCCAGGTGTGAACAAGTGGTGATGGGGATCCTGAGAGCCTAAATCCCTGCAAGGAATCATAGTTTTAGAGCTAAAAGGGTCTTTATATACCAATAAGTCCAACTCACTTAATAATACAGATAAGGAAATTGATGCTTAAGGAGGTAAAATGATTTGACCCAAGTCACATAGCTAATAAATTTTTAGGCAGAAATTAAACTCAGGTCTTCCTAACACCAAGCCCAGAGTCTCTACCTGTTACACACCAAGGCTTGCCACACGTATTGCCTCCTCAGAAAGCTCATATGAACAACTTTGTCAAAAGAGGTTCTGCTCCCAGAGAATGATATTGATTTATTTACCTGCATCTCCAAAACATAATGCGTATGAATTGCATTTCCTCTACACCATTTTCTTTCTCTACTGAATACATGCTCTACTAAAAAAGAAAATGAGGCATCATTTGCCAAAGAGAAATCATTAATTATTTTGACTAAGCTGTTTTTCAGCCTCTTCAGTGTGTGCCACTAACCAACCACATTTCCTCTGCTTTTCATTTACATCAGTTTTCTTTTCTTTTCTTTTTTTCTTTTTTTTTTTTTAATTAAGCAGCAAAGTAGTCAAACCATTGAAAGGAATCTGGGATAATTCTCCTAGTACTCAGGATAAGGAGGAGATAAGTCTCTTCTTTGATAACTTTTAAATCTAAATCCTTTGGCTTATCTAAACTATGTGGCCTTAACCTACCACTCCATGCTTATTACTTTACTTCCCTTCAGTTCTTCTGTTCTTCAGTCAAACTACTCTTCCTGCTATTTCTCATACATCATACTCCATCACTTTTCTCTTTACCTTTTTCCAGTCTGTTCTGACTGGAATCCATATTTTGGTTCAAAATCTATCTCAAGTGCCATGTTCTCAAGGCCCTTCCTTTTCCTTTTGTCTCTTTACCTTGACATTATTGTGCATACCCTTTTAGGGGGAAGGCAGCATTTTGCAGTGCATAGAATAGTAGGCTTGATCAAATTCCTCCTCAGATACTGTTGACAGATCACTTCACCTTTTTCAGACTAAGTTTAATCATCAGTAAAATGGGGATACTAATAGCACCTACTTCACAGGATTTGATAGGAAGCTTAAATGAGGTAATATATGTAAAGTGTTTCAAAAACAAAATCTATATTAAGGTTAGCTACTATATTATTATATGTATTTATTGTTACCTCAGATAGAATGTAAACTCCTTGGGGGCAAGGATAGTTTAATTTTTGTCTTTGTATCCCCAAAGCCTATTACAGTATCTATCACAAAGCAGATTGAAAATAAATACTTAATTATTAATGGAAACATCAATTCACCCAAAGGGCAGTTTTGTGATAACATGGTAATTTAGCAAAGATAAGTATACTTATCTTTGAAGACATAGATTTTCTGATTGATGCTGAATTCTTCTAAGTGTTTGAGCATCCTGAGACATTAAAGTTCCAACTCTGAGACATCAGTTTTAGTTTTTATTCCATTTATAAGACTGTCATTCTCTGAAAGATTTTGTGGTACATTGGAAATGAACACCAGCTGGAAGTCAGAAGACCCAGTTTCACATTCTGCTTCTGTCACTACCTTAACTATTCGACTTTACACAAATCATCTAACCTTTGTACACCTTAGCTTCCTCATTTGATCTGGAAAATATTGGTTATAGGTCCTCCTTAGTTATGAAATTATGATTCTCTTATTGGCATATTCTCAATGCAAGCTTCTCCATAAAATCAAGATACATTTTTCTCTAGTCAAAAATCTAAAAAAAAAAAAAAATTCTTTCTGGACCATTAACTTGTCAAACATGTAACCTAGGAGTACCTTTAATGAGGTGTGCCTAGCTGTATTCCTTCCCCAGCAGATGTCTGGTTGATTAAAGTCCCCTGAGTGTGATAACTTGTGCATTTCTTTTACCTTTCACTTTCACAGCCCAGGTGGTTCATAGTAGATTTCCCTGGTGGTGCTTCTTTTCTTTTCAATCCATAAACAGGGTCTTAAAGTAGTTCAATCATTTTTGCTATCAAAGTGGATCTCTCCAAAGTTTGCATAAAAAAGTTAGTCCTTTCCTTTTTGCATCTCTCCAACATCAATAAAAGGAATGAATTTTTTTGTAGTGCCGAATATTCTAAAGAGATCCAGTGGGTGTTGGGCCACCCACTATTATGGTCTAGCTCCCAGTACTGTGGCAAAAAAAAAACAAATTTGTACTTTAGAAAAAAGAAAGAAAGAAAGAAAAAGAGATAAAGGAATCTTTAGTCTCCCAAGTGCAGTTAGCACTTGGCTTTGAAGGTGTCATTTGAAAGAATCCCCCCACCCCCACCACACACAGAGGACACTACATGAAACTCCTTGTATCTGCTTCAGGAAAAGGAAGGGTTGGGTTGACAGGATTTAAAGCTATGGCTCCAGGCAGTCTGGGCATTCTCATTTGGATGCTTAGATCACTAAGCCAAGCCTGGAGGCCCCCAACAGCTCTCTCTATTTATACACAGATAAAGATTATACCTATCAATTTGACATTCTGGTTATAAGAATCTTCCAGTGTTTCAGTCCTATCTGCAGATGTGTTATTATTGCTTCTTGTCACCTACATCATGTTGAAAAGCATCTGATGAATCTCTCACTCCTTCACTATTAGTTTGAGGCTCTCTTGTTTTCTAAGCAGAGCTTAAATATAGCACCTAGATGGGGATTATTTAAGAAATAAGTATTTTAGCTCATTTTTTGGAGAAAGAAAGAAACAAGAAAGGCTCATTGCTCAGGTTTCTATTCAGTAGCAGAAGGAATGCTTTTCTCATTTCTCTTTCACATAATAACTGAGATTTATTAAGATAGTGTGAGACCTAGAGTGAAGGACGCTAATTATGGAAAGTGGGCTTGTTATTCTCAGTAGTGGTATAGACAGAATAGTCAAGTCAAATCGACAAACATTTATTAAGTCCTTACTATTTTCCAGAAACTGGGGTAATCACCAGGGATATGAAGAAAGGCAAAAACAATCAGTCCCATCAGGAAGCTCATATTCTATTGGAAGAGACAACATGTGTAAACAACTATGTGTATCTGGTGTGTACAGGGTTAATTGGAGGCAATCCTAGAGAGAAGGCACTAGCATCAAGGGGAACCTAGAATGGTCTCCTGAAATATGTAGGATTTAGCCTGAGACTTGAAAGCAGGGAAGCCAGGAGGCAGAAACAAGGTGTGAAATCATTCCAGGCCTGGGAGACAACCAGTGAACAACCTGAGCTTGCTAACGTGTCAGTGCCACATAACCTTATATAAACTCCAATCTTGCCTCAGGTCCATTTTTGTACCAAATATTATCACCTTCCTAAATATGTTTTTCCTGAGCTCCAAATTCACTAACCAACCATCTGCTAGACAACTCCAATTGGATAAAACATCTGAGACACAATAAGTCCAAAATGGAACTTATCATCTTTCCTCTTGAGTCCCACCTTGTTGTTGCCTTCCCTATTTCTAACAATAAGATCCCTGTCCTTCCATTCACTGTGGAGTCATCTTTAGTTTTTGACTCTTTCTCATCACCAGTATCTAGTCAGGAGCTAAGAATTATTGATTATATCTCCAAAATATATTTTTTTCATCCATTCTCTTTTCTCTATTCACTTAGCTACTACCGTCATTTAGACCTTTATAACCTCCATCCTGGACTCTCTGGATAGCATAGTTAATATGCCATACTTCAATCTCGTCCTTCTGTAATACATCTTCCAGATCTCTGCTAAATTAACATTCCTAAAATACATCTGACTAAATCACTTTCCTGATGAAGAAGCTCAGTTGTTCTTTACTGCCACTAGGATAACATGCAATTTACACTGACAATTGAAGAGCTTCACAATCTAGCCTTAACCTATCTTCCCTCCTTCCTTCCTTCCTTCCTTCCTTCCATCCTTCCTTCCTTCCTTCCTTCCTTCCTTCCTTCCTTTCCTTCTTCCTTCCTTTCATAATTGACAATATTTTATTTTAAGTGACTGTACAAATTTCTCTGACAAAGGTCTCATATCCAGATACATAGATAATTCCATTCACATTTCTAAGAACATGATCTGTTATCTCAAGGATAAAAGGTCAATTACTATGAAAAAGAAATTTTCAAGGGAAGAAATCCAATCTATAAATAACCATATGGGAAAAAATTCCTAAATTACTAAAAGAAATTCAAATGAAAACAACTCTGAGGTTATTCCTCACATTCATCAGACTGCCAAGAAAGACAAAAAAAAAGGAAAGTGACAATTGGAGGCACTGCAGGAAAGTAGACACCTCAATAAGCTATATTTCCAAACAAATTTCATATTCTTGTTCTTCACATTTCAAACAATTTCAAACTTGCTATTCTGTGTCATGTTTCATCCCTCAACTCAGTGACTTTGAACAGATTATGCATCTTATCTAGACTTATCTACTTCCTTACCTATGCCTCTTACAATTCCTAGATCAATCCTCACTACATATATAAATACATACATATATGTATATATTAATTTAATTAACTATATACATATAATTCTCCTGCAAAAGACTATAAGCTTTTTGAAGGTAGGTAGCATTTTTTTAATATGCCTAGCACCTATCTCCTGTAATAGATACTTCATAACGCTTATTGAATTGAATGTCATGTTTTTGTGTTAAGTAAGTGACTGTGCTAATCATATCCTATGTATAAACTTGATGATCTCATTACATCTGAACAGGGATATCAAATACATTATTTTAACAAATTCATTTTTGTTCAGTCATTTCAGTTGTATCCAACTTTTTGTGACTCCATTTGGTGTTTTCTTGTCACAAAACAAAAAATAAAACAAACAACAACAACAAAAACCTGGGGAGGCTTGCCATTTCCTTCTCCAGATCATTTTACAGATGAGGAACTGAGGCAAACAGGGTTACATGATTTGTCTAGGATCACATAGCTAGTAAGTGTCTGAGGTCAGATTTGAAGTCCTGACTTTAGTCCTGGTGCTCTAACCACTGTACCACCCACCTGCCCATTTAACAAATAGATACACACACACACACACACACACACACACACACAAAGTGTTTTGGTATTCATTCATTCTTTAAACCATTTGGATTGCTTGGTATCTTAACATAAAAATCCTTTTTTATTTTCCAGTTTCAAGGTTCTTCAAGCAACAAACCTAATTTTGTAGCATTGATCATGGTTCTTTTTTCTTTTGAAACAAAATATTTATTGTGTCCATGTGTAATAGGTGAAATGCATCTTCTTCAATAAAACAGAAGTTTACATATACCATCTAAGTAATAGAAATAATTGAATATTTTAAAATATATTTTATTTAGACAGATATCATGCATAATTAATCTGCTACAAAAAAAGCATATCCTCAATGCCATGCCTATGTTAATAAGCAATAGATAATGTATTTTAGTTGAAGTATTGCACGGGACTGTCAAAATAACTATTTTTACTGATTTCAGTTCTGCAAAGAATCATTGGTTATTTTGATTAAATTAGGTATTTGACTAAGTTCAGTCAAACCAGTCAAAATCTTAGGGCTCTGTCAACATTAGTCTATTAGTTATCCTAATCAAAGCAAGAAGGGCATAATAAATTTCTCTCAGTAATCCAATTCAAATTAAGTTTTATATATAACTATTTTGCATGTGTGGTTCTAATAGAAAGTTTATTTCATATTCCTCTTCATTTCATAATTTATGCTCTTGCAAATCTCAAAATCTGTGCAGGTCTCCAAGCCTGGAATTCAGTTCTTCCTCATCATTGACTTAGAAAACCTTTCTCTTCCTTGATGGTTTGGATCAGGTATAATCTCCTATATAAGGCTTTTTCCAATTCCCCTATTACACAATACTCCCTTTCTCAACTTTTCCTAAAGTACTTTGCCTAGATCTCTCCTCTGCCTCCACACCTGCATAAGTTTTTGTTCCTTTCCTCAGTCATGAGCATGTATCCCTCCCAGAGGAATGTAAGCTTCTTAATGCTTGTGATGTTTTTCATCTTTGTAAACCAAACACATTGCATACATTAGATGCTTAACAAAAGCTTGCTGAATTGAATTGATATTCTGATCAATAAAAATGTTGTTTTTAATTTAGCATATATTTAATAAGTGGTAACTTTGAGCAAGCCTCTGCACTTAAATTCATTAAGAAGAGTCATATTCCTTTAGAGTGAATATATAAACAGGACAGCTAGATTTAGATTTCTGGGCCTGGGGTCAGGAAGACTCAGCTTCTGGAGTATAAATCTAGTGTCAGACCCCCCCCCCCTTTTTTTTTTAGTGAGGCAATTGGGGTAAAGTGACTTGCCCAGAGTCACACAGCTAGGAAGTATTATGTGTCTGAGTCCAGATTTGAACTCATGTCCTCCTGACTCCAGGACAGGTTCTTTATCCACTGCACCACCTAGCTGCCCCTAGCATCAGACGTTTACTAGCTGGTTGATCCTACTTATGTCAACTTTACTTAGTTTGCCTGAGTTTCCTCATCTGTAAAATGAGCTAGAGAATGAAATAGAAAATCACTCCAATATCTCTTCCAAGAAAAGCCCAAATGGGGTATCAAATAGTTAGATACACTGAAAATGACTGAACAATAACAAGGAGGGAAAAGGAGGAAAATGCATAAGTTCATATCATGGTCAGAGCATCTAATAGTAATTTTTAAAAATTCCATTATGTTCTTAACAAAGTTAATTATGTCTGTGAGTGGTTTGTCACCCCCTCCCTTAACTTTGCCCTACAGAAGCTTTTATAATTTACCTTACATGAAATTTGGAAGACTTTAAAGATATTTCTTGCAGGTAAGAATCAACATTTAAGTATTATGTTAATTTCAGGGAAAATTTTTTTAAAAACCCACTACCAGTTAGAATTCTTTCAATTATCACAAGTGAGGACTTAGTTATGTAATTCAAAGTTAAATTCTATTGTGCACTGAGAAAGTACAGAAAAACTGCCTGTGGAAATATCACTTTTGCTTTTTCATGATGTAACACTACATACTTCCATAAAAAAACAAACAAACAAACAAACAAAACTAATTACTTCCCTGGTCCAGCATCTAGTGGGTAACAAGATTCCTTTATTCTATAGGCTCTACCTTGTCTGAACTTAAAGAAATTCAAATTTTACCTAAACAGCTTTAAGCCTTTAAAGAGTTTGCAAAAAGCACCAGGAGAATAAGAAGAGCCCTGAAGATATGTCTGCATTTTGTTGGAAAGTGAAAAGCTTTAGTTTCACCTGGCTCTGTTTCCTTTTCCAGAGATTGTATATACTGTCATTCTTCAACCTAACTTATACCTCCTGATGTTTATAAAGTTCACCTTTTTAAAACAAATAATAGAGAAAGCCAGACTATCATTTTGGCTTACATTCTTCCAAATTTGGTCTAATTTTTAATATCATTTTGATAAAGATATGAACCATCAGGTGTGACGTTAGACTTTGTTATCATTTGTTCATCACAGGCTACGTTGCTCACTTACTATCTTTATTCTCAGTCATTTTTTGTCAACTTTCAATAGCCTTTCAGTATATCATATTTTTTTTTTTTGCAAAGTGTTGGAAAAAAACTTCATTTTAGATGATTGATGAGCAGTTTGGGACAGAGAAACCTGCAAGAGGTCTTTGCAGATATATAACCTCTATTTCATAACTCAAAATGTTACCTCATTGCACATTTTAACAATTTTGCTCTGTACAGGTTATCAACTTTCTGATAAACTTAGAATATGTTCTTGGTATGGTGCTTATTAGCTTATAGTTCATTGGAGAAACTACAGGAAATTTTAAATTTGAATATAACTGTAGCCATGGTTTCAGCTAAGAGTCTGACAGAACACATGACTCTGACCAATGAAACCCACAAGGCCAGTCTGCCCATTTGGGAAGAATTTCTGAAGATAAGATACCTGAAATGATCAGATTCTAATTTTTGAAATTAGACTCCCAAGGGTACACTACCAGTTTTGTCATTCCTACTTGCTTTTCTCAATTCCACTTTTCCTTCAATTTCTGTCCATTCTACCCATTTCTTTTCAGCATATTTAAGTTCTCATATTCATATATTGCTCACTGAATCTTTTGCTACTATAGTCTTTCATTTCTAAAACAAAAAAGACTGTTCTTCATTCCAAAAATGAGTAGGGAAGAAATATTCTGTGGTGGAAATATGATTAAAGCATTTGTTTAGTGTTTGCATTATGCAGTAATAAAAGTCCCACTGCCTTTCTGATGACAGTTATACAGTTTCAAGAAAAGATAAATAATTCTCTTTTACATAGTGTTTAAAGTTTACTTGCATTATGCAGTAATAAAAGTCCCACTGCCTTTCTGATGACAGTTACCACAGTTTCAAGAAAAGATAAATAATTCTCTTTTACATAGTGTTTAAAGTTTACAAGAGTATTTCTTCACAACAACTTTATTAGTGTGTACTGCAAATACTGATTTCCCCAGTAAGTAGATGAGGAAATAGGTTTAGGGAGGTTGTGACTTGCTTAGGCAAATAAGTCCCATGAATGCTTTAAGTCTGCTAAGTGCTCACCTCACAAGAAATATATGAAATATGCAGCCAAGTACTATAATTTCTCATTTTAAAGATGAGAAAACAGTCTCTGAAAAGCGAAGTGACTTGTCTATGAACAGACAGCCTTCAGATAGGGGTCAAGCACAGATATTCTTGTTCCAAGTCTAGTGTTCAATCAACTATGCAATGCATCATCTCAACCCCCTCCAAAAAAAAAAAAAAGCTTTCCCAGAGCTGGTATTGCAAACATAAGCCCATAAACTAGAATGTGTAAATGTCATAATGATGCATGAAAACATTTATCCCCCCAAAAAAACTATGGAGGAGTAGGACCTCCCTCCCCAATGCTTTTCACACTATCTCTTCTCAAACTTAAATGCTATTTCAATCATTTTCCTATGTCAGAGCCCTTCTCTCAACTGTATGAAATGTTATTTAAATAAATCAAGGCTTGTATATATCCTCCACATCAAAGAGTAAATATAAACCTTAGTAGTCTTATGAGATTTCAAAGAACTTGGTGCATGCTTCAGTACACCATAATCAAAATAAGGTACCAGATGCTAAAGTCCTTTTTAGAGCTAAAATTCCAAGCATTCACACTCTAGAGTACAACTCTGATGGGCTGGCCACATTGTTTGAATGTCAAATGTACATTTGCCTAAAAGACTACTTTATGGATAACTCACAACCAGAAGGCATTCAAAAGAAGCAATACAAGGACACTCTCAAGGTCTCTCTCAAAAAGTTTGGAATCACTTGCATGATATAAGAGATGATATCACAGGACCACCCAGTATGGAATGCTCATATCAAAGAAGGCACTGTGCTCTATGAGTGAAGCAGAAGTTTAGTAGCTCAAAAGAAATGTGAGATGCACAAATTTAGACATCTCCACCCCAAATGTTCATACATACTATGTGCCTGACCTGTGATAGCTTGTTCCAGGCTCATATTGGTCTGATCAGTCACAATGAGACATATTGTACCTTGATTCCAACATAGTGATGTCATTTTGATCTTTTTCTAGAACAAAGGACAATGACAACCAATCACATCTTACCCAAATAGAGGAATACTACATAGAGATAATGCCACATTCCTCAGGCTGTGCCATCCAGTTTGTTTCAAATGTTCAAACATTTGTACTTTCCTCTGGCATTCTGAAAATGGCTTGTATGAATTGGTGGCCACTTTGGTATAACAAGAAAGCAATAGCACTTGTCAAAGATATGTTGGAGATGAGATTCACATTCAGTTAAGGTTGGATTTTAAATACCTTGAACAATCCAATCCAATAAGCATTTGTTAATTACCTGTTATGATCAAAGAGTCATGCAAATGTGAGTGATGATGATGGTGGTGGCAACCACCACCATCTTCTCCAAAGTCTCTTACAGCTCTGATATTCTAGGATTCTAATAGTTCTAGTGCTTGTGTAGAACTTTGGGGATAAAGGAGTGTTTTCTACCTGATGTAGTTCTGCTATCAAATGTATATTGCTATATGAAATCATGCAATTTTTGGTCAACTCTTTCTATTCACAGGTTTAGAGATCTACAATTCAGCCTAGTTGTGGAATAATAGCATGTCCATTAATATAATTAATTGCCAGTCACCTGCTATTCTTAGAACAGGCAAACCAGACTAGCTGAAAGCATCCTGACAGAGAGACAGGAGGTAACATGTACCAGATGAGAACACTATTACCTCCTCAACCACCAACAACCTTCAAGCTCAAGTAGAGACTTCCAAGAACCCAGTACCAACAATACCAGGAATTGCAGTGGCCCTGAGCCATTCTTCCCATTTCTACCAATTCCCCAGATATCATTATGGAGAACAACTCTTTTAAAGAAAACCCTGTGGAAAAGAAGCTGTCATTCCTGCATATACCAACACCAACTGCTAAATAACCACCTCACCGAAAGGCAGGTCAATTCAGGAGCCCCAGGAATAGCAGTGATTTGGGACCACCAACCCGGCTACCAGGTTGATCCTGCAACCATTGTCCAGGGGCACAGTACTTATGGAAACATGATTTCAACTGCAGAAGTCTTTCATACTCTCAAATGGCTTAATAACTGAAATAGATATTGTTAAATCATTGGAAATGTCATTAAATAAAGTTCATAATTATTGTCTTCACTTCTGTACCTTAAAGACCATTATGCTTTTCCATTTGTTTTGCCTCTGAAACCTTATATATCTTGCTTTCCTCTATTGAAACGTGAGCTCTTTGAGATCAGGGACTGTCTTGCTACTCTATTTGTGTCCCCCACACGTAGCACAAAGCATTGCCCACAGTAAGTACCTACTAAGTGCTTTTTCATTCATTGTTTTTGAAAATACATAAAACTAATTTAATCTCTCACAATAAACCTGTCCCTCAGAACCATGAAAGCAATGATAATGTTTTCATGAAATACCTTCATAAATAAAAAAGTTCTTCACTTAGTAAACAAAATCACAGAAAAGGACACAGTATACTCTATTAACTCAAAAGTAAATAAAAATATTAAACACAATATATTTTATTACCCTCAAAAAACCAAAGGGTGATGAATATTTGATTATATGTAGCTAATTATATCAGCCACTCCATCACAGAGAAATTGTCATTTGGGGCAATGGAGGGAGTACTCGTACTGACAAAATAATAGATCCTTGAATTACTGAAATCCATGTCTGTATGGTGATTTTGTGTATAAATCACATTATATTTATACAAAGAAAAGGAATATTAATTCTCTGGTTTTTATTTCTCTACTTTATAGGCTTTGGTATGATGTTAAATACTGCATGGACATTAAAAAGGTAAATTAATTGAGTCATTAAAAAGGAGAGACATTGGGGAGTCTTGAAAATTTACAAAGTAAGAGAAGTTTCTATATTTTTAAAGGTAAATGTGGTGTTTTATAAAAATTTCTCTATTAATAACCATTAATTTTATTTTTCATGTTTGTTGACTATCTTCTTATACATTTAACAACAAATTTGGTGCCTAAACTTAGAATGTTTAAGTTTTCTTGTTGCACATGTGTAGTCCACATCAGTTATTATTGTTTCCAGCAGGCACACAATATGTTAAAAATTATTTCACAGGGAGTATATTACTTTGAAAAGCATCTGTTAGAAAACCTCAATATAAGTGAAATTATTACCAAAAAAAATGGTTGGGGGCAAAATAAAGTTAACTATAAGCATGATATCATGGCACAAAAGACAATGTTTGTAATTTGTGAACACAAATCATATTTCATATTTCTAAAGTACAATTAGAATACAAGTACAATACTTGTCACATAAAGTATCCCCAATTAATGTTATTGCCTAAGGAATCATTCATTCTTATTTGTCACATTAATCAAGTGATTTTTTCAAATATCAAGAATGAATCTATATGTTCTTCTCCACCACTGTCAGGTTCTCATTACCTCTTGTCTAGATAATTGGAATCTCATCAAAATTGCCCTGCTGCTCCAAGTTTCTCCCAACTCAATTTTTTCTACAGTTGACAAAATGATATTCATAAAGCATAGATCTGACCCTAACTCTGGTGGTTCCCTATTCTTCCTTAGATTAAATAGAAACGACTCTGTCACTTACAGTCCTTCACCCTGTCTGAAGGCTAGCCAACCTTGACTTCTTACTGTTATTTACCTCTATCTCCCAGCTCCCATGTCTGAAATATGCTCCCTCTTCAGCTGTGCTTTATAGATTCTGTAATTTCCTTCAAGGCTCTGCTCTAATGCTTCTTTGTGAGTAGAACATTTCCTGAGCTCCACAGCTGTGGAGCTTTCCCTCATTTATCTCCGATATACCTTGTACATAGTAATTGCTGACATTAATTAACATGGTATAGAGTTGGTGTCAAGGTTGGAAAGACCTGGAATCAAATTCTGTCTCTGACACATGATGAATGTGTGACGTTGGGCAAGTCACTTAACCTATCATTATTCTAGGCAACTCCCTTAAATCTTTTCCATCTGTGAATCCCCAGTATCAATGAAAACATTAGGTGCAACCACTATCCCTATATATCTATTTATGTCCATGCTGGCTCCCTTGATTAGATCTAAGCTCTTTGAAGATACATTTTTTATGCCTTTGTCTTTGTGTGCTGGGCTCCTGGCACAGTTCATTATGTATAATTAGGCACTTAGTAAATATTTTTTAATTAACACAGAATTGCCACACTGTGTTAAGGAGCTATCATGATTGCTAGGTGGTGCAATTGAAAGAGTGCTGGGCCTGGAGTCAGGAAGACCTGAGTTCAAATCCAGCCTCAGATAGTTACTAGCTATGTGACCTTGAGCAAGTCACTTAATCTTATGTGCCTCAATTTCTTCACCTATAAAAGTGATATGGAGAAAGAAATGCCAAACCACTCTAGTATCTTTGCCAAGGAAATTCCAAATGGAGTTATGAAGAGACAGACATGACTGAAGCAACTGAACAACAGCATAAATATAAATTACTGAAAGACAGCCCCTGTCCTTGAGGAATCTACCATATAGTTGAAATGGCAAAATATAACTCCATGAAATAACATGAAGATCATTGTTGAACAATCTATCAACAAGATTTGGGATGCCTACTTTTTGGTCCCAGCATAACTATTATATGTTTGCATAGGAATCTCTTACATTATGCCCTCTATCATCATCATCATCTTCTTCTTCGCCTCCCCCTCCCCCTCCCCCTCCTCCTTCTCCTGCTCCTCCTCCTCCTCCATCTTCTTCTTTTCCCCCTCTTCCTCTTCATCATCATTATTGATGCATACATATGAATGATAGGTAAAGATTTATATTTATGCAATGCATATATGCATGTTAAGTCCAGAACTGTGATTTTATTAACTTAGAAGTCTCGTGTTATAGAAATTCCATCTGACGCATATCCACAGCTTTAAAGTCTTAGAGAATTACATGGCATGCTGACATGTTAAGTCATTTTCCCATGGTCACATAGCCAGTAAGTAACAGAGACAAGCCTTCATGATTTCAAGACCGGTACTAACCCAACACTGACATTACAAAAGATGCTCAAGTTGTATCCCGAAAATGGCAACAAATTTTTTGACAATATGGAGTTCCACATTAAAATATATTTGTCACCATTCAGCTTTTGTCACTTTATTTTTCTTATCTGAATGAATTCTCCTATCAAGAGATAATTTCCTCCAAACTTTACTTAAACTGCTTTAAATCACTATGTCAAATCAACTATTTTATTCCATTTATAATGACCATAGTGAGGTAGCTTCTCCATTTTATTTTTTCATTTCTTAAAGCCACAGACATACAGATGAGATTGAATTAAGCCAAAACTTAAGGGTTACTTGTAAACACATGGGGATATAGTGAGGTCTTTGGGGAGCTTCATAACCATATGCAGTTAACCCATTTTGGATGAAAAATAATTGAGTTAAATTTTTGTTTAAGTTAAACTTATTGACCATTTTGTTCACTGAATATTCCTTGAAATCAACTAAGAAAATGTTGGCGAACTTTAACCCAGCTTCATTTCTCTCTTTTTTAGTCCTCTTCCTTATTTTCCTGTGCCCCTGCAATTCTTTTTTTTTTTCAGTCAGAATAGTAAACTGGTTCTGTATTGTTGTACCCTACAAAAGAAATCCCCATAGTATTGTCAATATGGAAGAAGGAGGGATTACAAAAAAGATCTCTTGAAAAAAATCTATCCACTTCTTAAAAGATTTCCCAAATAGTTCCAGAGACTCAAGAGATTTGCACAGTTTAACTTAAACAATTGTTTGAGTGCTTTTTCAAACTGAACTCTAACTGTCAACATTTGCCTATTGTACAATGACAAGTCCTTTTTGGTGAGTCAGATTAGTTTTCTTTCTGACAAGTAAAGTGCCACAGGAGAGAATCTGGCAACTTTTTATGTCCCCTTTTCACTTTTGCTTTACTTTTAGTATTTTTCAAAGTCATTTTCACTTAATTTTCTTTTTTCTGACAGCATTTTTCCCTCATTTTCTCTTCCTTATAGTAGATGCTAAATTTTTGGGATAATCATTATATTTGTTTCATCTTTGCTCTTTGAATTTTTCTCATTTTGCCCCACCCCTTTAAATAATTTCAACTCTCATTTCTATGCAGAAAACTTTTAATCTCCTCTATCACATACCTCTTTCTTCTAATTCAATCCAGTCAAGTCATACCAAAACCTCAAAATCATTATATGAAAAGCTGAGTTCATTTTTTTTCCTTCTGAGCTTTTTCCTTTTCTTTCATTTGTTCACTGTTGAGAGACTATCATTCTCCAAAGTAGTATGTCTAGACATATTTTCTTATTCTGCTTCCCAGCCAATCAAGGTCATTACTGGAGGCTATCATTTCTTTCTACTGAAGAATTCTAAAGTTTCCTTCTCTCTCCTCTCTCTCTCTCTCTCTCTCTCTCTCTCTCTCTCTCTCTCTCTCTCTCTCACTCACACACACACACACACACACACACACACACAGTTATTTAAACACTAGTCTTTGTTTGGTTTTTATTATCCCTGTGTTTTTGACACCTTTCCTTCTCATTTCAACAAACATCTTATTATTCTAATATTACTTCATTCATAAGCCTAAAGGTTCTTCTGATAGAGACCTTTTTGACAAAATAAGAATGAGTATGACACTATAGAATAAGTCAGAATTTATGATTCAAAAGCCATCATTAGTTATGCCAATCCACTTAAGCAAATCTAACAAATATTTAAAATGTGGCTATTGTACATAGGACATAACAGAAAATTCTGCTGCCCAAATCAAGGGGCATACAATGTTCCAGGAAAACTAGCCTAAAAAGTATGTCAAACCAAGATTTGTTTAAGATATTCAACTGAGTGTACGGATTGTGAGGTACAATATTCCATGGGGAGAAACCCCAAAAAGAATGCAAGGGACAGTGGGCAGATGTTTCAAGATGAGGGAAGGCAGGCTGGGATGAGGGAGGAGTACACCTAGACTGAATCTTCTGAGATGGAGGTAGGGAAAGAAGAGGGACAGAAAGAACAGCACGTTTAGTATCAACCTGTCTTGTCCAGTTCATCTTGATAATTACGTGTTATGCTCAGTTGTTTCCAGTTTGCTGGAAAAGTCCAACTGCTATGAGTACCTTCTAAATTTTGATGCCTTAGGATAAAATCCTGGTTGACTTCTTCTACTTTTAACTCAGATTTTGTGTGAAAGGTTTATGCAATGTACTATGGGAGATACAAAGAGAAACATCAATGGTCCCCACCCTCAAGAAGCTTAGAATTTAGTAAGGAAGGTTTGTGATCATCATCACCATTGTCATCATCATCGTCATCATCATCATCAGCCACATTCATATAGCACATAATGTTTTGAAAAGCCCTATTTCATTTGATTCTCACACTCCTGTAAGGTGGATACTATCATTATCTCCATTTTATAGATGAGGCAGCTAAATAACTTGCTCAAGGTCGAAGAGGGAAGTAATTTTCTAGGGCTGGGTTTCAACTTGGGTCTTCCTGACTCCAAAACAAGGGCTTTACCCTTGGTGCCACCTTGAAGCAACAAACAAACATGAATTAAATTCTTTTATTGAAAATATAAAATATAAATTTTTAGTGTTGATGAAAGAAATTATTTCTAGCTGAGGAGATAAGAACAATAGTTAATGTTTTAAGGTTTGAAAAGTGCTTTACTTTTCATATATTATGCAATATGATCCTCATAAGTGCCTTGTTTATCATTCCCATTCTACAGATTAGGAATCTGAGGTTGGGACAGGCTGAGGCTTGACTACCAAGTGGGTTATAAGGTTCTGAAGAAGGATTTAAACTTGGGTCTTCTTGAGTTCAAGTTCAACACTCTATCCACTGTACCATTAACTGCAAGCTTCATGTAAAAGGCATTATTTCATTCTGTCATTGAAGGATAGGTGTTATTGCACTAGTGTCAGAGACAAGGGAATTGCAGATAAAGGAAATAGCCTGAGCAAAGCTTGAGAGATGGGAAAACATAGAAGACTTTTGTGGTAGTTCAGTTTGGCTGGAAAGGCAGATCAGATACCTCTTTTTAATGGGTATTGAGATGGGACATTCAGAGATCTGGAGATGTAAGATCTAAGATAGTTCCTGAAAACATGTCTAAGGTTTGATTATTTTATAAGTTCCTGATTTAGCCTTCTTAAAATACTGTCAGCAGGGCTTGTGGAATTTCAGAGCATGATTGTCTATAGTTGTGATGTCTCACACAACATAGTATGTAGAAGTAGATTCTAACAGTAAATCCATCATGGACTGAATGTCTAAAGTGAATAAAATTGAGCTGGGTTTGTGCATAGACCACCTATTTCAAAGAATCTTCTTTTCACCACCTCTGAGATCACAGCTGTGCTTGTAGCTGGCCTGAGTGAGAAACATATTTGAGGAATGCTGTTGACATTCATAACCTTTGATAAGTGCAAGAACACGTACCTTCTCTGTTCTTGCAAACTTCAATCCAATATAAATGAGGTTCCTTCTGCTTAAAAAGAAATCATCCCCTACTTCAGAACTTTAAGTTACCCTGCTGGAGACTGAACAGCTGGTCATGTATCACAAGCCATAGATAAATGCAAGCTTTAGTGCACACATGGTCTTTAAAAGTCAGTTGAACATATGTTGTTGCTAATGGAGAACTGGAGGTGTCCAGTATTTTCTTTAAGTGACCCCTGATAATAGGCTAGTCCTGGATCTTGCTCATACATTCTTTTAAAAAAGGGAATATCTTTCTCACCTCTGATACAACGGCAAGTGAGCCAGCATTAAAATGAAACAAATGTATTATTATCTAGGAAAAACACACTCTCTCCAAATGATTTAATATAATAGAGAGGTACAGAATAAAATATTGCTACAATAAATAATAAAGCATCCCCATTCCCATTCACAATATTTTCCTATTAATCTTGACTCTTTGGCCTCTTTCCTTTGGGGAGGAATGATTCAATCAAGACTAATGATGCTTGAAAAAAAGCAGATGACTCCTTCACTGTGGCTATATAATAGGAAAATGAATGTTTTAACCATGGTCTTTATTAACATCTTCTGTGGACTCTTAGAACTTTGAACAAGTAATTATTAAATCATTTAAAGTTTAAAAGAAATTTTCTCAAGGGAAAAAAAAACTGAAATGTCTCACATTGGAAGTATTTGTCCTTGTGAATTTAACCTGTGACTTCTGATCCTCTTGTCAGAAAAGGGCTTTTCCCACTTTCATGGAATTGGTCATGGAGTTTTTCCCAAATAACAGTTGAAATCCTACATGTTTTTTAAGACTCAGTGAAAATGCTATCTGGAGACCATAGTCTAATCTCCCCACTAAACTCCCCTAAATTCTTGAAGGTGGATTATAACAGGAGATTTATTTGCTCTCATTTTTTCTCTATATTATCCTTGAATAATGCTAAAGATATTGGTAATAGGAAAAAACAAGACTCATTTGTATATAAATATTCATAATTAATCTATTTGTGATATTGAAAAACTACAAATAACCTGAATGTCCAATAAGTGAGAAATGTCTAAAAATAAAAAATACACTAAAATAAGGTGATATTATTCTTTTATAAAATGTGAGTATGAATAGTATAGAAAATATGTAAAAAAAAATGATACCCCTCCCTACAAAAAAAAAAGAATCACATGGGAGCTGTGTGGAGAAGGGTAGATATGTCTTCATTTAAGCATCTTAAATGCTCTTTGATTAGAATAAAAATAAACTCAATGAAAAGATAAATGACTGAGTGAATTGGCAGTGCCCTTGACCTCCATTCCTCTTTCACATTCCTACCTTTATTACACATAACTGTAAATAGCAAAATCATTGACTTTTGTGCTGTGTTCTGGCTTTGACAGATACCCTTGAGAGATGACATAAAATTGATATTTTCCTTTCTTAAATTCTCTTTCTCACTCCTGGCTCAAGAAATGTGATTGGACCTCTTTCCCTTGGAGTAGATCCTAATAACTACATATTTTAAAATAACTTAAATCACAAAAGTATACTAAAATACTGATTTTTTTCTTTTATTTTTTCCCCTACATTTTAATACAAGTGGAACATTGAAAGATTCCTTCATTTCAGCTCCTTCACAGCCAAACCAGGAGTCAGGGACTGTTTTAAGTTTCTCTTCCTTTTCTTTGTCTCTGATGACCAGTGTGTACAGGTATCTGCTGCAGCGAACCTTAAACTTCACATTGTCCTTGTTTTTCTTGATCTTGACAGATTTGGCATCTTTTCGCCTGGCTGTCAGCAGGAAGTCTTTTATTTCCTCGATTTTTCAGGGCATGGCGGCGGCTGCAGTGGCGGGACGAGGGGCAGCGTGTGGCCCCAGAGGTCACGCCACTGGAGAGATACTCACAACTCCTTTTTCTTTTATTTAAGCAGAATTATTTCAATATACTTTCCACTCCACCACCTGCCACTCACAACTAGAAACCACAGAACTTTGTATCTCTCCAATGTACCAATCATATTCTATTTTGCAGTAGAATCATTTGTACATGTTATTCCCCCTAATATATTGTAAGGGAAAAGAAAAAAAATAATCTCTGTGTCTTCCTCCCACCCTGTCTAGCTCAGTGTTCTGCATGGAATAAGGACGTAATCAATGCTTCTGGAATATTTGTTAATGCTTACTGAATGATGGTAGCTGCTTAGATGTATGTTGGAAATGTCAGGACTTTTAATGCTACTGATTGATACTCCAGGAGTGTCTTTTCTTATTGATAGCCACTGTCACTAAGAAAAGATTAAAACATATTAACCATTATTACCAACTGAAAGTTAAGTATCTTGGACTAGTTCTGACCACTGTAGGATCATAGATGTAGAGCCAGAAAGGATCTTAGATCTCATCTGGTTAATTCATTTCATTTTACAGTTGAGAAAAATGAGACCCAGAAATGTTAAGTGATTCGCAGTCGTATAGAAAGTAAGGAACAGGGCTGGGATTTGAATTCATGTCTTGTATCTCCTTGTTCAGTGCTTTTCCCATTATACCAAATATTTCTGCTTGCAATAATCATTCTGAAAGTTGGAAATGTCCACTAGAAATTTTGTTCTTAATGCATTTTGGAATTGTGTTTATTTCTTACATTCAAAGTTGGTGATAGCATGGGTATGACAAAATATGCCCTGCTCCATAACGGATAAAAGGAGGGATAAAAAAAATTAATGAAACCATGAGTTCATTAAGGGGAGAAAGGGAACAACATGGAGAGGTTGGGGTGCCATGCTTACTAGAAATATCTTAGGAGCAAAGACAAAAAAAAATAGATTAAATAAGAGTCCAGTTAGGAGTTCACTAAATTTAAGATGTACTAATTAAAATGAAGATTCAGTCAAAGAACATACTAAAATAACTCCAGGATTTGGAGGGAACAAATCCAGCTCAATTGTCACATTAGGTGTCTTCCAGTTGGGCACTTGAGATCTGAACTCCAGAAGGACAGTTCTGGAGGTGGAAACCAGTGTGTGTGTGTGTGTGTGTGTGTGTGTGTGTGTGTGTGTGTGTGTTTCTGTGTGTGTGCTGGGGGCAAGGAGAGTTGTTGGAAAAGTCATGCCTCTTGGAACTGGCAATTTTTTTTAAGAAGCTTTGGTTAAGGGTAGAAGGAAGATGTACTTTAAAGAAAAGGAGAGATCTTTTGAATGAAAAAGACAATGATAGGGATTGTTTGTGCTTTAAATCAGGACTAGGATCATTGAGGAAAGTGAGACCTTATAATTTATCTGAACTATATATACATACACACATACATAGATGCATGCACACATGTTGTAAAGCTCCTGATAATGAGCCTTTCTATTTATAGCCAACCTGGTTCTCAGATAGCTAACAGTTCCTCATTAGACTGGTACTTCAAGTTTTTCTGACGTGAAGGAATTTGGCAATGAGTGGCAACCATTCTTTTGAATTATATGCTAGATTGTATGATGGGTATCAAGGGATAGAACAGGGGAAGAGGAACCACTGGAGAACAACAAATACAAAAATGCTGTGGACACAGAGGTGAGGTTGTCAGGTGCTAAGCAGCAACTTTTTTAAGCCTCAATAGCAGTAGCAAAAATACTTACCCATAGTCAATGGTAGTTGAAAATGGGCTAAGAGAAACTTCTCTTTAGGAGCTGTCCTTTGGTAACAATGAGGGCATGGGAAGGGTAGATGGGATGGACTATTTCATTGCAGCAATAAAAACAATTGATTATGAAGATAGAGAAGAAACCTTGGAGTTAATTTATATGCATTTAAAATTTAGTTCAACTGCAAAAGTTCTGGGTCCTATCGTACAAATCACTTTGCTTAGGTCTTTATAGACTTTGGTACAAAATGGATATTTTCCGCTTAGCATGACCATATGCTTTCCTAATAATGGTTAAGTGTCAAAACAGTGTGTTCAATATGCTTCCTTCCTAATTTTTTTGTATTAAGATAAAATAAAATATTTTATTGTTTCACACATGTTTTGCTCTTCCCAATACAAAAACAGATAAAGGCAAAGTTATATAATCATGAATACATATTAACCAATACCAGATGCTCTCTCAAAACTACTCAGTTCTTAGTCACTGAGTTAGCAATACACAGTTATAGGATTTACATCTACATGCAAGTCTCAGTTGAGAAACCTTGCTCCTTTTACTTTTCTCCAGGATCTCAGAAATGGAGATGACCCTGAGTTCTCAAAAGACATCCCTGCAGAGTATCAGCTCTGGCTGTTCCTTCCATGTTGGAAAAACTTGAAGTACCACTTTTATGAGGAACTGTTTGTTATTTGAGACCCAGGTTAGTAATGAAAAGAAAGGTTCATTATCAGGAGCTTTACCACCAGATGTAATTTTGGTCGATAGATACCAAAAAAATCATAAAAGGGATGCATACTTCTTCTGATTACATCATCTATCCCTGAAGTATTTAAATCATCATTCATTTCCTCTTTATTTATGTAATAATGTAAAACATCATTTTTGACTTCTACTAATATAAAATTTTTGATAACTTCTGATGATTCATGAGGGGAAATAATGATACTACCAAAAAAGGACATAGAAAGCTTTGATGATGAAAATGAGATGCTGGACATAAATCTGGAGATCTTTAGGTAACAGGTAGTGTTTTTCTCACTATTTTAGGCTAAAAGCAACAGTATCAGAAGAGAAAAAAACAAATATTGAAAGTGAACAACTGACTTTATGGTTATATGATATCTGAGAATGAGATTTGGAATTCTGTGTCACAGCTTAAAATAGAGGCTCTTGGATGGAGTGCATCTATCAAGGAACAATTAAAATACAGTTGCCTAGAGTAATATTAATCTATAAAGAAAGCTTTATAATGCAAAGGTATGGTGGTAGCAATGTGGTGGGTAATACCAGAACTAGCCATATAGGTCTGACAATTATGTTACAACAGAATATAGCAGATACAACACAGGAGGAAGTGCAGCATCATAGGACCATTAATTTATAGAAGACAGAAGAGAGCCACCAATAAACCTGAGAGCTTCAGTCAAAAGTAGGCTGAGAAATGTTCAGCTACCAACTCTGTGAAAGAGCATGACATGCTTTTAAGTTCAATCAGCATTAATATCAATCAGTTTTTTTTAAAGTCTAGACAATCAGCAAAATAATAAATCAAGTCTTGATTTTTAGGGATTGATTTCTGAGGTGTAAGTGCTCACATTGAAAATTTAACAATTGGCTGTCCCTCAGGGTAAAGTGCTGGGTTCTTGTCTCTTCTCCCTCTATACTACTTGACTTCATGATCTCATCAGTTTCCATGGACTTAATTTTCATCTCTAAGATGATGATGATGACTCTCAAATGTACCTTTTGGGCCCTAGTCTCTCTGCTGAAATCAGTCTCATATCTCCAATTGCTTTTCAGACATTTCAAACTGGTTGTCCAGTAAGCATCTTAAACTCAGGAAACTTCAAAACAGAACTTATTTTATTTTCACCTAAACCTTCTCCCCTCTTCCCACCCATTCCCTATTACTATAGAAGGCAACACTATCCTCTCATTCTCTTTGGCTTGCAAACAAGGAGTTATGCTGAATTCTTCACAATTTCTTACCTCCTATATCCAAGCTATTGCTGAAGGCCTGCCAACTTCACCTTTGAGACATCTCTCAAATTTACCCATTTTTTTCATCTGATGTGGTCGGATACCACTGGATACC
Organism: Vombatus ursinus; assembly: GCF_900497805.2. Lineage (NCBI taxonomy): Eukaryota > Metazoa > Chordata > Mammalia > Diprotodontia > Vombatidae > Vombatus > Vombatus ursinus. The sequence goes on from NW_020954608.1 coordinate 24,514,247, forward strand.
ATGTCATACTGCCATCATTCTAGCGTAGGCCCTCATCACCTCATGCCCAGATTATTGCAATAACCCACTGGTGGGTCTCTCTGTCTCAAGTGTGTTGCCTTTCCATTCCATTCTCTATTTAGCCATCAAAATGATTTTCCTAAAACTCACATATAATTATGTCATCCCCAAACTGAAAAAACTCCAGTGGTTTCCAGGAACAAACACAAAATGCTCTGTTTGTTATTCAAAAGCCTTCATAACCTAACCACTTCTTAATATTCCAAGTTTCTTATAACTTACTCCCAAACATGTATGTCATCTAACAGCACTGCCCCCTGACTATTTCCGGAACAGTGGTCTCTGCTCACATTCTAAAAGGAGCAATAAGACATATGGTAAATAGGAAATTGATCCTGGATGCAATAGGGACAGTGAGTGTAGGCAGAAGTCAAATGATTTATTCTTTTTTTCCAGGAGAATCAGCAGCAGTGTTGATTTGATTATTCACAGAGCAAGAGAGGGAAAACATGAAAGTATGCAGTCCAGCATAGCAAAGCTGTTTTGGTCACTATGTCATGCTGTTGAGCCCTGTTGAGATTACAAGACATCTTCACAATAACTCCTTTTAAGTACCACAGCATCTGGCACATAGTAGGTGCTTCACAAATTATTTATTGATTGATGTAGATAGTGTCCCTAATACCTCCAGTTTAAAGATGAAGAAACTGCAATCAGAAGAGAAGTGATATGATTTCATACATCTAATACAACTCAATTTGTCCAACTATAATTTTTTCTTACCCTGAATATATTTAATAACAAGACTATTAGAAAATATTATCATGAACTATTTAAAATACATTTAAATGCCTTTTGTATTAAAAATGTGAGATCATTTGTAAAATGTTATGGAGTAAGATGGAAGAAGAATATGAGCTGTATGTTCTTGTAAGAGATATAAAGCTTGGCATGAGACTAAAGTACACCATTTCATCTTATGAATGTTCATAGAGTAAATTGGCAAGAAAACAAATATGGAACAAATTTGTCATAATTTCTATAAGGATTTATTTTCATTATCAATAGTGGTGGATCTACAATGTTCAGGTTCTAAAAAAAAATCAAACCCTGATATACTATAAGAGGAATTAGAAATAGTGATTAAGCAGATGAAGTAAGGAAGAGCAGATGGGCCCGGACAGGTACACAAGAACATCATTGCGAGAGGTAATCTAATTTTTAAAGCATTGAAGAATGCTTTTATAAGATATTTTAGGTACAGGAAGATACTAAGAGAATGTAAAAATCATTGATACTTGTATGTTACATCAGAAAGAACAAAGGGAAAAAAGCAGTTTGGAATCCTGGTTGTACCAGTTCATAGATGTAGGTTTAAATTTCCTCATTTGAAAAATAATAGATTTTTGTTACATTATCTCTGGGGTAGCTAGGTGGTGCAGTAGTTGGAGCCCCAGGCTTGGAGTCAGGAAGATTTGAGTTCAAATCTGACTTCATACACTAGCTAGCTATGAGACTCTGGGCAAGTCACTTAACCCCCACTTGTCTCAGTTCCTCATTTGTAAAATTATTGGCAGAAGGAAATGACATACTAGTCTACTATCTTTGCCAAGAAAACCACATGGACAAATTCATGGGGTCACATAGAGTCAGACATGACTACACAACTGAACAACAAATCACTTCTAAAGACCATCTTAACTTAAAATCTCACCCTGTATGCCAAAAATCAAAAAGAGAAATTTACATGACACTCATGGCTACTTTTTCATCTCTACAAAAATATTTATGAGAAAGAGGTAAACATGTATCAATGGTATTTTGGATGAAAATATAAGATGTGTACAGGCATATTTTTTATTAATGATCTATCACTGCAGACCACATTATCATAGTCATACAACTAAAGATGCAGAGAATGTACAATGCTGCTATTTATTGTTTGTTGATTATTTAAAAATAATTTACAAAAGGAATTCATGATTAAAGGATCTCTAACAAGGAGTCTCTTGTGAATAAAAGCATTATGTAATATATATGTGCATGTGCATAACATGTGTGTGTGTGTATTTGATAATACATCCACCAAGATTGCTATTTAATAACCCTCATTATTGTCAGGCAAGGCTTTAACAGGGATACATATGCTTAACGAAAATTATTTTTGAAGGGCCAGCTGTGGAGTCAGGAGGACCTGAGTTCAAATCCAGCCTCAGACACTTAATAGCTATGTGACCTCGGGCAAATCACTTAACCCCAAATGTCTCCAAAAACATTATTTTTGCCACTGCTATTTATTTTTAAGTAAATTTTTAAATATATTTTGTTTTTACATCACATACATTTTTCAATGTAAACCTTCCCCTTTATATCCCTGTAGACATTTTTTACATCAAAGAAAAAATAAAGAAGCTAAGAAAATCAGCTCATCAAAATAAACAGAGTGAAGAAATTTGACATTATATATGGTTATAAGATTTTAAAAACTATTTTATGTTCTCAAACAGTGTCTGCTTGGAAATGACAAGTTCTATGGACAAAGAAAGTTTTTGGGATCTTTTGATTTCTTTGTTATTATTATTGCTGTATATTATTTAAACACTTGTAAAAATAGTGATAGTCCATGTTAATGTCTTTTTCTTCATTAATTTCCCATTTTAATGGTCAAGAACATTTTTGAAAAAGTCAGGCTAGAATTGTTGTAATTGCTCACTGTGTTTTCTCTTCTTTATCCTGTCTTCTGTTTTTTTTTCCTCCTTTTTATTCTAACAGTTTGATGGTCTGTACACAGACAATTGATTCAAAAAAGATTATCATATCAGTTAATTGTAATTTCCTGATTGTTAAAACACATTTTTATGATGTTGTTTTGTCTTCACTATGTACACTGCCATTTGCTATGGAATGACAGTTCCCTCTCTGTTTACCAAGTAGAAAATGCCAATAAAAAGTGTCATTCCATCCACTGTTATAAGTCAAGGTAGGGACAAGTATGAAATGACACGTAAAATAAAAGGGAATCTCTGTAGGAAACAAAGACTTCTGAATGAGAAATACATTTTTACAGTTGTTTACAATGCACAGAAAACATGGTCATGCTCAGTTCCCATCTGTTCAGCCATCGGCTTTAGAGGAAGTTTTATTTAATCTAGGAGAAGGAAAAGAGACTTTCTAATCTACGAGTCTAAAGTTGTCCTTGGGGGTTTAAAACAGAGTGGATTTTGTCTTTGGTTGGCCTTGCTCAAGATCTGGAGTAAAGAAAAGTAAAATTTATGGGTTAGACATGACTGCACTGAAATGCATACTTATTCTAACAATACAAAATTCATGTTGAGAAAGGTGACATACACCACTCCCCTTCACATGCCATGTACCACCATATTTTCTCTCTTTTTGAAGGAAACATTAATAATATAAGGTTTTTTTTTTTACATTATGTGATTCCTTGGCTTCTTTTGTTTTCTCAAACCGTATTTCCACCTTAATTATTGTTATCATCCCCATGCTCACTTTTGTTTGGAAGTCCGCTAGTATTAAGGTTTACACTGACTTATTTAGGAGGACCTTCCTCAGTTCTTATTTTTTCTTAACCACTTTATCCTTTGAAAAAAAAATTATAACAGATAAGGAACAAGCATCTCCCTGCCTCATTTTGCTTATGTGCATCATGCTTGTTGAGATGATCAATTGTCTTCTCAAATACTGATACTTGTTTCCTTGGGTGCACAATAATGTCAATTTTGCCAACTTCTTTATTCACATATTCAACAAAAACTTGTGAACCTCCTTTCAATTTAACCACAACTTCCTTCTATCTTCTGATTTCATTCATTAGAAGAATGATATTATTGCTTGTGGTCCAGTTTGTTGAATAGCATGTCACCATGTTGGTCTCTAAATAAGGACATGACATTTATAGAGTCAAAAGTAAAAATCATGTTCAAAGATAGACTAAAAGTCTGTTTTATTTTGGCCTTTTCTGCTCCCTTTCCCTTTCCCTTTTCACACTAATGTGATAAAAAATTGAAACACTAGGCCCCCCTCTTCTTTGGTTCTTCCCTTCACAGGAGAGGAGAGAGCTGACTATTCTAGATTGGGGGTCAGTGCAGGATGGTGCCATTGCTGATACCTCCATCTCTAGCAGGTCCAGAAACATGGTGGCTGGCATGGTGTGATCACCATTGGCGTGTGCAGGGCTCTCTTCATTGGCTACCATATTTACTTCAACAGCAAGATACAGAGACCCTAACTTCAAGAACAGGCTTGGAGAGTGAAGAAAGAAACAGAAGTTTGCCAAAGAGCAGCTGGCCTTTCCAAGTTACCTGACCTTAAAGATGCAGAAGCTGTTCAGAAGTTCTGCCTTGAAGAAATTCAGTTTGCTGAGGAGTTACTAGCCCAAGGTGCCTATGAAAAGGATGTTGACCACTTGACAAATGTCATTGCTGTCTGTGGGAAGCCACAGCAGTTGTTACAAGTTTTACAGCAAGCTCTTCCATCACCAGTGTTCCTGTCGCTTCTGACGAAGTTGCCAACAGTTAGCCAGAAAATTGTGCATGCAGAGCTTGGCCAAAGATGACGTGGAATGAGAAACATGTCAACATAATAAAATCTTAATTAAAAAATTAAATAATCCTTAGCCCAGATGGTGAGCAGCAATGGGGTGGAGGGAGGGCAAACATGCTACTTATGGACTATATATTACACTGAAATCTACCAAAGTTGACTCTAACTTTGTGTAGGTAGATTTGCTTGGATTTTATTTGTCTTAGGGAGAAATGTATTTCAATTTTTTTTACTTTATAAATACACTCTGAATTATCTAAATATTACTAATTTCATTTGTTACCAAAATATGCAGTTTTAAGACACATATGACATGACAATACTAAATGTTAAAATACCCAGTGCTCATTTTTGTAAAACAAACATTAAGGTAATAAAAAAGAACCCTGCACATCATGTTAAAGAGAAAGTAGAAGCACTAGCCTGAAAGTTCATTTCTATTTTTCATTTGTTTCATGGGCCAGGACATTTTGTGTAGAGAACTGATAAGGAATTCAAACTCTAGTGATGAATCTGTTATGTTCCTCTTTATAAAACTAGTTTAGTTTCCAGCAAACAGAATGAATTGCTCAACAGAATTGTTCTCAAAGATTTTCTAGCTTGTTAGAATCTCCTAGAGTTTTTTTCCCCCGTTGGCATTTCCATCAAGAATTCAGTGTCACATTATGTTACCATAAGGTAACAAGAGTTGAGTGTTTGTTGAATAATGGAGTGTACTGACCCTACCAAAAAGAGAAAGAAAAAATTAGTCTGGCATAATCTATTTTAAATTAAGGGATGGTAAAAAGATATATTAGAGGTTGCCTTTGTACATTCCTTTCTAAACATCCTTTTGATAGTAGGTTTTTGAATTTTGCCAATAATTTATGGTAGGCTGGTGACTTTGACTTCAAGTTTGAAGTTCTCTGTCACTTTCTATCTCTATCTCTGTCTCTTTGTCTGTCTCTATCTCTTAATTTAATTTGGACATTGATTTTTAATTCCTAAAGCACATCTTCCACTTTTCACAATCTTTTATATACAAAATTGCATTATGTAGTTCTTCCAGTATCCTTGGATGTAGTTTATTTGGACCTTGTGACTCAAATACATTGAACAATTCTCTCTTGTAATTTATTATTTTATCTTGAATTTCAGCTCTCTGTTCTTTCCATTCCAAATATCAATATCCTTAGCAAAGAAAAAAGAAATAAAATGAGAACTGAGTTCTCTGTCAATAACCATTAAGTGAGTCCTGACTAAGCCATGCAGGGTGCAAAGCAATTATGTTGCCATCAGTAGTCTTAACCCTTCTTTAATTCCTCTTGTGACTCCATCATAGCCTAAAAGACAAGTTTATTTTTTTCTTAATATGTCTTTGACCATTGATTAACAATCCCAATTGGAAGAATATTTGTAAATATACTTGATTCAGATGGGTTTATATTTAAAGTACTCCTTCTATCTATGCATCCTCTTCCTTCCAACCTATTCTCCCTGTAGTCTGCCAAACATGTATGTGTGCTAAGTTTAAGACATCTATATATTTATATCATCCATATCTCTATTTATATACACACAATATTTGTAGGAAGCAAACATAAGGAAACAGTTGGTTCAAATTAACCCTATTAACATCCTCCTTCTGTAATGCGTCCAGTATTACTCATATTTAATAAAATAATCATAGAGTTGGATGATTATTTTTATTAATGAATACAAATTTATAATTATATCTATGAACATATATATCATATATAAACATATATTTATATGTATACCTAAGTATATACATGCATATCATATATAAATATATAAGTATATAGGTATGTATATACATATCTATATACATAAGTACACAATATATACACATGCATATTATATATATATGTGTGTGTGTGTGTATGTGTGTGTATCCATATATAAAAATGTATGTGTATGGTCATCTAGTCATTGAGAAATATATACATACATACATACACATATATACATTGAGAAATATATACATATAATATGAAATATGTATTAAATGTTCACTTTTTACTGTGTTAGAAGTGTTACTGTGGTATAAGTGTTATAAGTGAAGACAACTATTAATCAAGAAGAGATTTCATTCCTTTCCCTAGGTGTCAAATGCCATTTATTTAATGACCAGTTGACAGATTTGGTATACAGTGATCTTCTCTTGAATAATTGAGCTCACAGATGTATGGAAAGTGTTATAAATAGTGCATTATATTTGCTTAAATAGTGTGGAAGAAAACGTAGAAGTCTGGGTAAGTGAATGCAGTTCAGACAATGTCGGTTTGTTCTAGTCTTTTTCTGCAATATGCATGCCTGTTTAGTCTAGGTCTATCCAATTCTTGCATTTGCCCACTCTGTTGAGCCTTGAACTAAGGTCAGGCTGTTCCTTGCTAATGCCATGGTATAAACAAGTGGTACTGAGACATCTACTATTCCAAGGTCGATCTAAACCTTCTGGAGCACTCTATGGAAAGCTTGGCATTCTGTACAGCTTTTAAGCAGATAGATGACTTTCAGCTCAGCCCTCCACTCTTTGATTTGGCTTTATGTAATAGGGAAAGCCATGTGGATGAAATTAGGAAATTTAGGAAATTTAGAAAATTAGAACAAGAAAACTACTCTGGAATGGGAGACACGCTATGTGGTAGTGTGTAACTTTTTGTTTTGTTAGGGGCCAGAAAGCTATTATTGTACTCAAGGAGGAAGAAGTCCAAATGGTTGGGGGATCCTTTTTTCCTTTCTTCTTATCATCCATACCATTTTGCAGTAAGGAAATCTCTTTTTTTCCTCAAAATTCTGTTACTTGACCTTTCAAGATTATCTCCTGATTTAAGTCATATAACAAACTTAACATATTCCAAATTTTGAACTACTGTTAAAGCTACTAAATTTTTATTTAAATCAGACTACTAATTGTTCTCATCAAAAAAAGGGGGGAAGCAGGAACATAGAAAATAAGAGATTTAGAGATTGAGGAGAATTTAGATAAATCTAATTTATTCATGCATATTATAGATAAAGAAAGTAAGGTCCAGAAAGGGCAAATAATGTAATTTACTGTAAGTCACACAAGATTCAAACCAAGTTCATCTAATTAAAAAAAATCCACAAAATTTCCAGGTCAAAAGGACATTAACATATATTTTTGTATATTTAATTTTAGTGATGGCTTAAATCTTATTTCCGAAAGGTTGCACTTTCCAACTGACATGTGGGTAGTTAGTTAAGATTTTTAACCTAATAAATTGTGTCAGGATAATGAACTCAGAGATGGGAGGCACTTTGGAAATTATCTAGTGTAAAGGTGTCAAATGTAAACTTCAGGCTACATAGAGTTCACTATGTTTCCAAGGATGACCCAAACCAGATTATGATAAAATAGGGTAATTTTAGATTTTGGCATCATTGAATGCACTAGCTATCCTTTCCCTCTCTTAACCAATAAATTAATAGATGATTATTTGTTCTCTGCTTGATCATGTCCAGTAATGGAGAAATTTCCTTTATTATGTAAATCATATTATGCTTGCAGAGTTCTAATTTGAAAATATTTTTTCATCTTGAATCATAATTAGATACCCTATAAATTTTACTCATTAGTGATAGTTCTTGTATCTAGGAAAAATAAAAAGTCTAATTTCTTAGATGCTTATTTATAAAATATTTCAATATTGGAGAGAAGAGGGTGTTAGAAAAAAAAGCTAGTACTACCTTGAGGATGAGATAGGCTGCTGTTAGTGATGTTGATGATGGTGGTGGGTGATAGTGATGAAAAAAATGGTGTTTTAAAGTGTTGGTTTTATTTTTTTAATAATATGTTGTTCAGTGTTGCTTTCTGATTCATTCGAACACCTTCCTACATTTTATGGGTGTGGTTGTTCTATTTATATTCATAGTTAGGATTCCCCTTCTCCATTATTTATTCTTGCCCCCAAATTTGCTCTATTCAAGGAAAAAGATGAGGGGACAAGAAATGAAATTCTATTAACACTAGTAATCCATAGTTGGATCCTATTTATTTCAGTTCCTTCCCCTCTCATTCACTGAGCCCAGAATCATATTACTGGATCTTGACCTTTCTCTTCCTCTCTTTTATGCTTTCCTCTACATTATAAACAGTTATCTATAGTTTAAATTTTTTTATTATTTCTTCCCCATCTCTGTCTTCTCTCTTAAATGCCAATTTCCTTTTCCCTGCCTAGTGCCCTTGTAACTTTTATTTTTCTCAACTGTGCATTTCCCTACCACAGTGATCTTGTCTTTTTTACATATAATGAAGTTCATGTGATTCACATCTTCCTGTGCTATCTCCATGATTATGTATACAATATATTATATAATCTTTTCTTGTCATTTACTAATTTTGACAAATAGTTATTTCCTTTTCATTGTTTCTCAAATATACCACTATATCTCCTCTCTCTCTCTCTCTCTCTCTCTCTCTCTCTCTCTCTGTCTCTGTCTCTCTCTCATTTCCACACACTCACTCACAAGTTCTTAGTCTTTCTTTGTCCTCTCTTTTTCCCTTGAAGATGGTGAGATCAGGCTCTGAAGGGTTAATAGTCTTTTCCCCTTTAAGTCAACTAGCATATATTAAGCACCTACCATGTAATAGTCACTCTGCTAAGTGATAGGGATACAAAGCAAGGGAAAAATCAGCCCCTGCTTTTTAGGAGATCATAGATCTCCTGATAGAGAGACAACATGAGAACAAATATTTACAGAATAACTTTAGGGTCATTTTAGAGAGAAAGCACTAAGATTAAGGAGGCCTGGAAAAAGGTCTTGCAGAAGGTGAGGTTTTAGCTAAGATTGGAAGGAAGCCAGAGAACCCAGGAGGTAGAGATGAAAAGGAAAAGAGTTCCAGATATGAAGATAACTGGTTAAAATGATTAGAGTTCAAATGCCATGTGCAAGGAACAACAAGAAGGCTAGCATCACTGGTTGCAGAGTATCAGCGGAGGACAGAAAGTTTTAAGAAGACTTCAAAGATAGGAAGGGACCAGATTATGAAAGGCTTTAAAAATCAAACTGAAGATTTTACATTTGATCCTGGTTGGAGTAGGGATCCACTGGAATTTATTGAATAAAGGATGGTGATGTGGTAAGACATGAATTTTAGGAAGATTAGTTTGACAAATGAGAAGAGGATATTCTGGAGTAGGGAAAAACTTGAGGCAGAGACATCAACCAAAAGGATATTGCAGTAGCCTAGGTCTAAAATTTTGTGGACCTTTTCCAGGGTGGTATTGAGAAGAAGAAGACTAATTGAGAGGTCTTACAGAGGTAGAAATGAAAGACTTGGCAACTTATTGGGTATGAAGATTGAGGAGTCAAGAATGACTCCTGGATTGTGAACCTGGTTGACTGGGAGAATGGTAATATCCACAGCAGTAACAGATAAATTAGGAGAAGCGGAAGGTTTTTTGGGGAAGATAATGAGGTTAGTTTTACATATATTGAATTAAAGATTTCCAAGGGACATTCAGTTTTCTAATAGATAGTTGGAGATATGAAAATAGAGTTTGGGATAGAGGTTAAGGATGGAAAAATAGATTTGAAAGTTATTTGCATAGAGGTAATAATTGAAACCTATTAAAGCTGACAATATAACCAAGTGAAATAGCATAGAAGGAAAGAGAAGGCCAAGGAGAGAGTCTTAAGGGTCATCCATAGCTAGTAGGTATAATCTGTCTCCAGCAAAAGAGAAAGATAAGGAACAATCTTATAGGTCGGAGAAGCAGGAGAAAGCAGTGTCATGCAAACCTAGAAAGAAGAGAAAAAAGGTTAATCAACAGTTTCAAAGATTGCAAAGTGCACAAGAAATATGAAGATTGAGAAAACATTTATCAAATAGGAGGTCATTAGCGATTTTGGAGAAAATAGCTTTGGTTAAATGATGAAGTTGGAATCCAAAATAGTGAGTTAAGAGAGTGAGAGGAAAGAAAGTGGTGGGATTTATTGTTGTTGGCCTTGAACTATATGGAAAGATAATTAATGGGGATGAATAGATCAAGTAAGGGATTTTTGAGGATAAGGGAGAAATAAATATGTTTGTAGTCAGTAGAGAAGCATATAATAGGGGATAATTGAAGATTAGGGGAGTGCAGCGATGATAGAGGGGGCATAATATGAGATGAAAAAGGTCATCATAATGGCAAAAATATCTGATGCTAGATAATGAAGAGAGGAGAAGAGAGAGCTCATGGCAAAGACCCTCAATTTTTTCAATGACTTATGAGTCAAGGGTCTCAGCTGAGATGGTAGGGTGAAGGAAAGCTGTGGGATGTTTGAGGATGGTTGAAAGGTATGGAAAATGCACTGTAGTGAGCAGGATTGTGAAACAATTAGAGAGATGTAAAAGAATTGCCTTGACATTTTGTTGTTGTTATCATTTAGGTGTATCTGACTCTTCTTGACCCCATTTTGGGGTTTTCTTTGCAAAGACACTGGAGTGGTTTGCCATTTCCTTTCCCAGCTCATTTTACAGATGAGGAAACTGAGGCAGACAGGATTAAGTGATCTGTCCAGGGTCACACAACTAATAAGTGTCTGAGGCCAGATTTGAATTCAAGTTTTGCTGACTCTATGCCTGGCAGTCTATCCCTGGAATTGTTTATAATAACCTTGTGTACCTATTCAGCATAGTTTCATGGTTTTTTTCCAACTTTGTCCAATAGCATGAGAGTAGGAGTAAAGGCAGAAGATGGTGAGAATAATCTGAGGCTGGATTACTGGGAGGGCAAGTTTTTTGATATGATGAGGTGGCAAGAGATCCAATGAAGAGAACACTGACTGGAATTGCTTAAGTAAGGGACCAAGAGGAGGAAAAGAAAAGAATGTAAGCAGGTCAAGGTTGATGGGATGGGAAAGAACTGAGGTTTAGAGGCACTGCAGATAACAGTGAGGGCAGCAAAGAGAGTGTGGAGTTGCAGGACAGAGTGGAATGACAACAGATGCAGGAACCAATGATGGAAAGAGATTTCAAAATTCATGAACACTGATGTGGAACATTCACCAGAAATGGCAAAATCATGGGTATTAATATCTCTCTGTGCACAGATGTGGTGGGTTTAAGATGCAGGTCATAGGAAATAAGTAAGATGAGGAATTGGAAAGGTGGGGTATTTGAGTAAGTATCTTTTTGCATGTTAAAGTCATCTAATAAGGAGAAAGGAGTTGAGGACAGGAGAAAGTCTTAGGATATAAGCATTTAGTCATCATTTAGCTTTTTTTTTCAAGGTGCTCAACTTGTTTACTTTTTTAGATTTCTCTTAACACCTGCATTTAAGTTTAAAAATATCTTATCCAGTTATGGTTACTATTTGTAAGTCACATATTCTGTTAAATTCCTATTTTTCTTTCCTCTAAGACTATTCTTAATCAGGATAACTTGGCTATAGACATTTTTTCCCTTTTAGTATAGCATATGCCAAGCTCTGGGCAGCTAGGTGATGCAATATATAATCAGGCCTGGAGTTAGGAAGACCTGAGTTTAAATTCAACCTCAGATACTATCTGTGCTGGGCAAGTCACTTAATCCTGTTTGTCTCAGTTTCCTCATCTATAAAATGAACTGGAGAAGGAAATGGTACCATTCTACTTTTGCTAAAAGACTCCAAATGAGATTGCAAAGAGTTGGACGTGACTGAATGACTCATCAACAAATGCCAACCTTTGTTTTCCTTTTGTTTGTTTCTTTCACCATGGTTTTTAGAGAATGTGATATTTTTCTCCCTTTACCATATTTTTCAGACAACTTTTTTTTGATGTAAGTTATTTATGCATTCTGCTGTTTTCTTTTTCTTTTGATTTTGTCCTAGTAGTTCTTCCTCAAGGGAGAGGCTGTATCATCAGGACTGTATCTAACTCAGTCATATTTCAGTGAATGCAAGAAAATGGAAGGAGTGAAATAGAAAAGGGTTTAAGATGAAAGCAACTGTGTTACTTACAGAGGAGGCACTCCAGAGAGCACAAGGGTAAGGATGAGTGGTTTCAAAGTGGAACATTTTGGGTTTGGATTGAAGTGGTATGCAAATATCAGTATCTAGGTGCTAAAGCAGGCTATCCATTTACATTATCATTTATTCGGATACTTTTGTTTAATGATTCATATTTTGGGGCAACTTGCCTCTCTGAAATGGATTGACAGTCCAGTCCAGGAGGCTAGAAGCAGTCATTGAATACCTTTGCTTTCATTACTCAGCAACTCACCCTTTAATGTTCACTTTCTCTGTCTATTTCTCTTGTTTCAGATCATTGTTACTATAATTTCCCATCCTTTAGATCAGAGGCATCAAATTAAAATAGAAACAGATCACTGTGAGGATTCATATGGACTTAAAAAACACATATTAATATTGTCCATGTTATATTGTATTTTTATTTATTTTGTTAAATATTTCCCCATTCCATTTTAGTATGATTTTGAACCCTGAGGAGTTTTATTTATTGTGTGTCTGACACCTCTGCTCTGGATCATCACTCTCATTCAATCTTTGCTTATTCTTACCCACTCAAATCTCTGATCTTTTCTTTTTTTTTTCGTTTATTTTTTGTTTGTTTGTTTTTTGTCTAGGCAATGGGGTTAAGTGACTTGCCCAGGGTCACACAGCTAGTGTTATATGTCTGAGGCCAGATTTGAACTCAGGTCCTCCTGAATTCAGGGCTGGTGCTCTATCCACTGCATAACCTAGATGTCCCAAATCTCTACTCCTTTCAATCCATCCTTTACACCAAACAAAGTGATTTTCTTTACTGACAGGTCTGGGGAGGTCACTACCTTGCTCAATGAATTCCAGGAGCTTCCTATTTCTTTTAGGATCAAATATCATCTTCGCTTCACATTTAGAACTCATTGCAACCTAACTCCAACCTATTTTTCCAGACTTATCCATTATATCTCTATGCATTCCATAGTACACCCAAACTGAACTTCTTGCTGTTCTTCATACATGATGCTCTATCTCATTGTACGTAGGCTGCCTTGTACTCAAAATGCAATTTTTCTTCATCTACACCTCTGGGAATCTCTAGCTTTGTTGAAACCTGAGCTCTTGTACTACCTTTGCTGCTGATGCCTTCTCACCAAAAATATAGAATATTTATATTATATGTCCCTATTTATATTATCCTCTAATAGAAGAAAAGCTCTTTGAGGGCAGGGATTATTTCATTTTTGTCTTTGTACCTAAGCAACTAAAAGAGTGTCTGGTGCATAGTAGATTAATAAATGCTTGTTGTTTGGTTGATTTTATTAGGCTTCTGTGATTTTCTAACACCAAATTCGTCTGCCATAGTATCTCTAGTTCCTGGATGCACTACCAATTAATTATTTGAGTTTGAGCAGGTTGCTCAACATCTTGATGCCTCACATAGTCATTTGTCATAAAAGAAAGAAGAGTGTAGAGATAGAAAGAATGATTTCTGAAGATCCTTTGTGCTCCAAAATACCATGATATTTCTTTCTCCTTACTCAAAGAAGATGGCTTTGGGCAATAGCAGATAGGTTTTATAACTATCTGGGAACCATTTCATTTGCAAAAAGAAAAAAAAAATCCTTGGAGAGAAGCATCTGGAACCACAGCTGTAATAAATGGCATTGAAGGTCAAGAAGAATTATGGGTATGTTGCCATAAAAGAATGCTGTCTCAGGTAGCGGAAATGAATGAGGAAAGTTGCCATCTTTCTGGTGCCTAACATTCATCTTTGTCATCTAGCCTCATTCACTTCCTGCCAACTTTGCTAGCTTTAGGCTGCTCCTATGAAATCCATTTTCTGCCTCCCATCTCACTTTTGGTTACCCTGTGAACTCTGGGTTGATTTGAATCATTATCCCACTTTTCCTTTTAAATCAGAATGTAAAACATGCCTTCTACCAGAAGATCATATTTTCCCTGAGATCTTGTTAACTGGTCTTTCATCATAAAGATTTGCTCACCCCATCTCTAATGGATACAGATTTTGGCAGGCATATAGAAATAATGGTTCTCTTCCATTTGTATGTTGCTGTTCCCTCTAGAGCTTGAAGGATGACAATGAATTGGCTAAAGAAGATATACTGAAAAAGGAGAATGAGGTTCCCACTCCAAAGATGTTACATTTGGTGACAAAAATAGAAATATTTTGACAAAGTTTGTTGTTTTGGATTTACTTAAATGAGATGGACAGGTTTTGTTTTGTTCCAACTAGTGTCCAAGAAAAGTACACTTTTATTATTATAATATACACAGCCCTAGGCAAGGAATCCTGGCAGTACTATCCAAAAGAGTTTATGGGTACCTGTTTTTCCTTAAATCTCTCCCTCTTTTTTTCCCCTTCAATGTGTGGGTATATACAATCTAACTACCAAGCCTGTAGCAGTGACTAAGTTTAGTCTACTTTGAGAAAGCTACTGTGCTGGCTGAACATCAGCTTCTTCTGTTTGTGGCTAACAGCTCCTAGTAAAAGTTCTTTGGTTGATAATTACACCTAGCAAGTTTTTCTACTGTAGCCTGATGGGAGAGTCTTTGTGAATGTAAGGTCAATCCAAGGTCTCACTATTTCTGCAGCTTTCTGAATGGCAACTGATTGGATCAGACTCTCACAAGTATTTGGCCTCAATGAAGAATTCAAGATGGAAACTTTGCCCACAAGAATCAATTGCCTAAGGAGGATAACATCTAGGAATTCCAGTAATTCAATTGTATTAGATGTACTTGGGTGAGGATGAAAATTCTGGATCTGTTTTATTTTGAAGTGGTTTCAGAGATAAAGCAGTGAGCAAAACTTAGATCCATTATGAAGAAAATAATAATATTCCAGATGAACAGGACACTTTCAAAATTTCAGTATTATTTTAACTCTTCCTTTTGTTTTATCCCTCCATCATATTTCCTCATTTGCCAAATGTTGATTTTATCTAGGCAAATCTCATATCCATCCTGACCTTTTCTCCACTCACACAAAAGCACCATCTAGTTCATACCCCTACCTTCCCCACTTTCCCAGATTTCTGAAATATGCTAATTGATTTTTCTGCCTCCAATCTCTTTCCTGTCATAACTATCTTCAACATTACTATTAAAAGTCTTCCTAAGACATAGATCTGATCATGTCACTTTTCATAGAGAATATGAATTTATTAACCTGTTACATAATAATGTCCTCTAATGTATTTTGTCACCCATGTTTCATATTAGTATTCCTTGTGTCCCAGTCAAGCTGAACTATTAGTTTATCTACTACCTCTATGAATTTTTACACACTGTTTGTTATTTCTAAAATATGACTAAAATATTCTTTTCCTAACTTTCAGAATTCATATCTTCCTTTATAGTTTAAATCATGTGTCACATCTTTTCTTCTCTGATCCCTTCAGCTGAAGGTGTTATCTCCTTCAAATACTCCTAGAACAATTTCTCTAAATATCTTTTTTACTCCAGCTTTAACTACTTTGAAATATGCTTATCTGTATACAAGTTGAATCTTTCTCCCTAAACATAAAAAGGTAGATACCTTGAAAGTAGACACTACTTTACTTCTACCTTTGTATCCCCAGCAACTTGCACAGGGCTTCATACTTAGTAGGTCTTTAACATGTATTTTTCTAAGGTTAATTAAATAACTTACTAGGGAATGCTTGCTCATGTATAGTGCCTTAAGCTTTACAAAGTGCTTTATTTATAACAACACTTAAGTAACAAAAATAGTATTAATATCTGACATTTGTATAATACTTTAAGATTTGCAAAAAAATACTTTACATATATTATCTCATTTGATTCTCACAAATATTTTGTGAGCTAGGTGTTATTATTATTCCCATTTAACCTGTAAGGGAACTGATGCCCAGAGAAGTTAAATGACTTGTCCGGGGTTACACAGCTAGTAAAAATTTGAGACAAGATTCAAACTCAGGTCTTACTGATCAGAAGTCCAGGAGTTTATACACTATCTGACCTGTTATAATCTTAAAAAAATGAACAAAACAAAACAAAACTCAAACTTACGTATTCTGATTTCAAATTTTCTGCAATACTACGCTGGCTCCCACTTTACAAAGTGATTTATTACATCCCTATATAGTAGGCATCACAAGTAATGTCAGATGGAAAAACTAAGATTCATAATGGTTAAGTGACTTGGTCACAGTCACCAAGCTATTAAGTGACAAGGCCATCATTGAAGCCCAACTCTTCTGACTGAAATTCTAATGCTCTTTGGACTTCACCATACTGTTTTCCTAGCACTCTAGGTCTTGAGAAACACTACGTTTGCTAGTATAAAATATCTAAAGTATATAAAATTGTTAATATGAACTTTTTCCAAGTTCACCTGAAGAGGAAAAATATGCCCAAATATTTCTGAGTGAACAATACATACCCAAAATATTATCATTTTGTGCATGCATCCTATTCAAGTCCGCTTACAGAGCAAATGTCTGAAAAAAGAGATGAGCTTTTGATTTTGCCTTAATGATTCATGCAGTTCAAAATCACTGGACTAGCAAGAGAAATACCTTTCAGAGTCAAGGATCTTGCATGTAATATTCCCATAATTCCTAAAAAAGATCAATTTCAAAGCTCTTAGAAAGATTATCTCAACTGATCACAATAGCTATGCCAACTCAAAGAAAAAAAATGTGTAGAATGAGCCTCCAAACCACATTGGACTTCTGAATTGTTCTGAGACTTGTTCTTCACTGACTTTTATGTATCATAAAGCAGTACCAAAGCTCCTAAGATTATTATCTGGAATCCATTAAATTGACATGTGTGTGGGAATTTTTGAAACTGTATTTTTCAGTTTGGATAAGTGTTGAGAAAACTGACTCTAGAATACCTTTTTATATTCATTCATTGCTTTTCTTTTATTTAAAAAAGCCTCATATACCAAAATAATTCCTTATATCCTCTCAAAAGTTCATAAATGTATGAATCCTTTATCAAAAAAAACCCAAAAACCAACACTGAGAGCAGAAGACAATAGTCTTCTAGTTTTTGTCTGTGTGAACTAATGTCATCTTTCACAGCTGTTACCACTCTACTTGTCCAAGTAGACAGAGAAAAAAAAAATAAATCTCATAACCTTTCCTCTTACATGTATTTATTTGAGTGGTAGATAGAATGTTGAATTAAAATACACAGAATCGTGAATGTACTACTTTCTTAAAGGAGAGAGTCAGGAAGTGTTGGTCATGACAAGTATCAAGGAACATTACACAAAGTCAAATTAAATACATATAACAGATAGCAAATAACCAGTTTCCATTGTGGCAAATATTTATGACTCAGCATTCTCCACAGAATCATTTAGATCATTGATTTATTAAAGGATGATAAGCAATAACAAGTCAGAAAAATAGCAAAAATGAGAAGATAAAACAAAATTAAAATGACTTCAATCAGACTTTTTCAAACAAATTACAGATGTTTGAAAATGTGAAATAGATAAAAGAAAAAAATGAACATCAACTTTCACCATTTCCTAAAGAAGTTTAAAAGATGCAAAATAAATAACCAGAATGAATATGCCAAAAGAGCCTAGAAATTGCTGGTCATGAATCATTTCATCTTTTAATCAAGCAGAAATGTGGCAGCCAAGAGAAACACCAGTTTAGAATAAAATATATATTTGCAAAATCTTACTGAGAAGAATAGGGAAATATTATGAATATCATCTCATAAAACTTTGAGCATAGCAGTGAAGTTCTTCTACTTACTGTCTTTGTAGCATTAGACAAATCAACAAAAACTATACAGGCATCAGTTTCTTCATCTCTAAAATGAGGGGCAAGGTAAAAGATGAATATTATTAAAATTCCTTCCTTCTCTAAATTTGTGCATCTATGGTATTATTTAGAGAAAAAAAACTTGATAGAAAGCTTGCCAAATAAATTCAATTAAGCTAGATAATCTCCATCATAACAAAAGATATAACTGGAAAAACAAAATATGAAAAAAAATGGAAAATAACTCTCAAAGTAATAGAACTATATATTTTCTCCATTGATGACAATAGTCATTATATACAGACCCCTGCATGAGGAAGTCGAACTAGTACTTAAGAAGAAAAAACCAGGGAGAGCAGACATACCATATTTAGTATAAAAATATACAAAGATGGTCCATATGGAATGTGAAAAAATGTTGAGGAATGAAGCAATCAATTTCAAGATATTTGAAAGATAACAATTGATTTAAAAAGAAATTAGTTTATTATAACTGAAAAAAGAATACAAACCAAAAAATAGAAATCTAATGCGTCTACTTTCTCAACTCTAAAACCTTAATGAAAATAATTTAAATATATGAAAAAGACAAGCTTGATGAAAATATGAATATGTCCTAAGTACATGTTTAATTATTTTATTGATGGATTTTGTTTTCATACTTCATTCATTTCCTAATACATGCCACTTTCTCACATACAATGTTTTTTCTTGCAACAAACAATAAAAAGAAAAAAAAATTTAAGAAAATCAGTCAACATATCCACCATGACTAACAATATTTCATACCTATAGTCCCAGCCTCTGAAATGAATAGAGGGAGGTTGACTTTCTCAGATATTTCACATGCCAAACTTGGTCACTAGGATTCTATATTATTCAATTTCATTTTTTTCCTATTTGATTTTTGTATTCATTAAGAATATCATGTTTCTGGATTTGCTTATGTCATTTTGCATAATTTCAAATGTTTAGTCATGATTCACTAAATTCATCATATTGTTGTTTCTTACAGAGCAACAATATTCCTTTACATTCATGTTACATATTCTTTTTGGATATCTCTGAATTGAAAATTGAAAGGCATCTGATTTGTTTCCAGTTCTCTGATAACATGAAAAGTTTTAATGAATGTATGTATATGTATATATGCATATATCTATGGATGTATGCATGCATAAGTGTGTATATATGTGTGTATGTGTGGAGTTTCTTTGCATGCCATGGTATAATTGTCTAACAGCAAGATATCTGGATCATAAGGAATGACATTATAGTCACTTTGGCTGTAATTCCAATAACTTTTCAGAAAAAAAAGGATTCATTCATAGCTCCACCAAGAATGTATGAGTATGCCATACAGACAAAAATGGCATTTCATTTGTGTCTGCACATGATTTTCCATTGTACTTTTGAAAATGTTATACTATTGTACACCACATATATACATATCCAATTGATAGAAAAGTATAGAGAACATAAGAATCCCACTTTACTTACTTTTTTATTGATTATAAAAAGCATTTGATTCACTTCAAAGTACTGCTTCAGAGATTCTCCTTCATCACTTTGTTTCTCACATATATCATAAATTCATTCAATATTCCTTGATGGAGTAGAGCCAAGATGGCAGATTAGGGGCAACCATCTAGTTGAATCCTCACAATATTTCCCTTCAAACAACTTTAAAACAATATCTCATATCAAATATTGGGGAGGCAGAGCCAACAAAATGTTGAGGTGAGACATTTTTATGGCCAAAGTAAACTTAAGAGGTGGGCAGAGAAGTTTAGAATACCAGGATGGAGACTATCCCATACCTCACACACCATAGAAGTTGCAATGGTGGCAGCAGCAGCATCTTCAGGACTTCTAAGTCCAGAAATAGTAAGGACATCAGACAACTGGTCAGAAAGAGATTATAGGCAACCCTTTGCTAGGACTGGGTACAACTGGTGCTGATTGGCAACTCTGCTGCATATACACAGTTCTCAGTAGTTTTAGGGTGGAGAAAAAAGCTGGTGGTCAGTTACAAGGAAGCAGGAGTCCTTGTCACAGTTCTAAGGCAAAGAGGAGCCCTGATGCTTGTTGATGCAGAGGAACAAGGCCCTCCCTTTGTAAATACTAAAGCACAGACAAGGAAAGCAGTGTTCATAACTCTCACAGCATCACACCACTTTGGCAGCACCAAAAATTTGTGGACCCCCCAGATCTAGCTCTGAAAACAGCAGTACATAAAAGCATGAAGCTTAGGACAGTGCCTCCCTTTCTCCAGGTGAGCACAGTTGAACTTTAATACAAAGTGCAGAGTCAAGAAATAGTCTGGGAAATGAGTAAATGACTAAAAGAGAATCTGATGATTAAAAGTTATTATGGTGGTAGGAAAGATCAAGACATAACTCAGAAAAAGATAGCAATGTTAAAACAGCTACCAAGACAAAATCCTCAAAGAAAAATGTAAACTGGACCCAATCCCAACAAATAGTCCTGGAAGAGTTAAAGAAAGACATAAGAGGAGTAGAGAGAAAAAATGGGAAAAGAAATGACGGTAATGCAAGAAAATTATGAAAAGAGAATTAACAATTTAGTAAACAAGGAACAAAAATAATGAAGAAAATAAAACCACAAAAAGCACAATTGGCCTAATGGTAAAGAGGCACAAAAATTCACTGAAGAAAAGAACTCCTTAAAAAGAAGAATACACAAAATGGAAAAAAGAAATGCAAAAGCTCACTGAAGAAAGTAATTCATTAAAATTAAGATTTGGGCAAGTAAAAGCTAGTGATTCTCTAAGACAAAAAGAAAGAATCAAACAAAGTTAAAAGAATGGAAAAAAGTAGAAGAAAATGTAAAATATCTTATGGAAGAACAACCTGCAAAATAGATAATGGAGAGAGAACTTAAAAACTATTGTACTACCTAAATGCAATGATCACAAAAAGGACCTAGACATTATATTTCAAGAAATCATTAAGAAAACTGCCCCAATAACTTAGAACCAGAGGGTAATATAGAAATTGAATGAATCCACCAACTGCCTCCTGAAAGTTATCCCTGAATGAAAACTCCTAGGAACAATATTGCCAAATTTCAGAGCTCCCAGGTCAAGAATAAACTACTGTAAATAGCCCAAAATAAACCATTTAGCAACTCCCACTTTAAAGGAGTAGAGGTCTTAAAATAGGTTATTTTGGAAGGTGAAGGAGCTAACATTACAACCAATAATATCCTAGACAGCAAAACCAAGTGTAATCCTTCAGGGCAAAAATGGATATTTAATGAAATAGAGGACTTTCAAGATTTCTTGATGAAAAGTACAGAGTTGAATAGAAAATCTGACACTAAAACCCAAGACACAGGAGAAGCATAAAAAGGCAAAAATGAGAGAGTAATCATAAGGGACTCAATAAAGTTAAACAGTTTACATTCCTATATGGAAAGATATGTGTAACTGCTAAAGACTCTATCATTATTAAGTTAGAGCATGAATATGAGTCAATTATATTGGGATGATTTAAAAAAAATGAAGAGGCAAGAAACAGGGATGCACTGGAGAATGGGAAAGAGAAGCATAATGTCAAAAATTTTCTTCCATAAAGAGGCATGCAAGGAAGAGCTTTTATAGAGGAAGGGAAATTGGGATAGTGGTGGAGGGCAATGTTGAACCTCACTCTCATCAGAATTGGCTCAAAGAGGGAAGAATACACACACATTTATTTGGGTATAGAAATCTGTCTTACCCAATAAATGTCTCTCCTAATAAGAGAGGAAGGTGAGATATGAGTGGAGGATGATAAAAGGGAGGGAGAATTAAGGCAGGTAGTGGTGAGAAGCAAAACAGATTTTTGAGAAGGGTCAGGATAAAAAGAAAGAGATAAAAGGTTGAACAGAATAACACAGTTAGTAATCATAACTGTGAATGTGAATGGAATGAACTCACCATAAAATGGAAAGCAGATAGCAAAATAGATTAGAAACCAGAATCCAAGAATCTATTGCTTATAAGACACATACTTGAAATGGAAAGAAACATAAAGTTAAAATAAAGAGCTGTAGCTGAATTTATTATGCTTCAGCTGGAGTAAAAAACAAGGCAAGGGTAGCAAACATAATCTCAGACAAAGTGAAAGCAAAATGAGACACAATTAAAAGAGATAATCAGGGAAACTACATTTTGCTAAAAGATACCACAGACAACGAAGCAATATTAAAAAAAATACAACCTTATAGCAAGTTTCTCTGATATAAGCTTTTTTCTCAAATATATAGGAAACTGAGCTAAATTTATAAAAATAAAATAACCTTTCCCTGATTGATAAATAGTAAAAGGATATGAACAGGCAGTTTTTAGAAGAAATCAAAGCTTTTTATATTCATGTGAAAATGTTCTAAATCATTATTCATTAGAGAAATGCAAATTAAATAACTCTGAGCTATTATCTCATACCCATCAAAAATGACAAATGATGGAGGAGATTAAGGAAAATAAATACCCTAATATAGTGTTGATGAAGTTGTGAAATGGTCAAATAAATTTGAAGAATAATTTGAAACTGTGCCCAAAGGTTATAAAACTATGCATACCCTTTGATCCAGCAATACCAATACTAAATCTGTACCCCAAAAAGATCAAAGAAAAAGTAAAAAGACCTATATGTACAAAAATATTTATAGCAGCTGTTTCTGTGGTAGCAAAGAGTTGGAAATAGAGAAGATGGACATCACTTGGGGAATGGCTGAAAAAGTTGTAGGATATGATTGTGCAGTGCTATTGTGCTTTAGGAAATTATGAGAGGGGTAATTTCAGAAAAAAAAAATTAAAGCAAGACCTATATGAACTAATGCAAATGAAGTGAGAAGAACTGAGAAATCATTGTGCAGAGTAATAGCAATGTTTTAATGATCATCAGCTATGGAATGCTTGGCTACACTGATCAATAGAATGATTTAAAACAATTCCAAAGGACTCTTGAAAAAATGCTATTCACCTTTAGAGAGAAAACTGATGACTTCTGAGTGCAAATTGAAGTTTAACTTCTTTATTTTCTTATTTTTTGCAGTATGATCGATATTTGTTTGCCTTTAGTGGATCAGGGAGAGAGAGGTGGAAGGCAGGGAGAAAATTTAGAACTAAAAATCTAAAAAGAAAAGAGTGTTAAGATAAATAATTTTAAAAGAAAAAGTAGGTTACAGAAATAGTAAACAAGTCCATATAATTAAGAATGGATTTTAAAAAACTGGGAGGGGTTCTCCTCTAAGAATGTTGTCAGAAACAATAAACCTTAGATTAAGCTAGAATTTGGTGAAATAAGAATTACCAGAAAGAACAAAAATTCAACACTTATTTTGCTTCTTTTTTGGAAGAAGCATAATCTTCAGATTTGGAAGCAGGGCTGGGGGGAGATGAAGAAAGGGAACTCAAGATAAACTAGGAAATGAGAGGTATCTCCCTCAATGAATTCAAAATATTAGGTGTGGATGAACTTTTCTCCCCAAGAGAATGAAAGAATGTGTGGATATGATTTTTGCACCACTAACTCTTGGTGATTTTTTTACAATCATAGCAACTGGAGATATGCAAAAATAAATCAGATTTTCAAAAGTGGAAAGTAGATAAATTTTTCAAACTATAAATCATAAAATTGATATTATTACTTGGCAAAATCATAGAACTCATTATTAATGGGATGGTTGTACATTAATTAGAAAGAGAAAGGCATTAAGTCTGAGCCAGCATTAACTAAATATTCTTTCTTTTTCTCTTAAGAATTACAAAACTAGTATATTAGAAGAATGCCATAGGCACCATACACCTGAATTTCAGCAAGGCATTTGACAAGATGCCTCACTTTATCCTTGTGAGCAAGACAGATAACGTGGTCTAGATAACAGCACAATTAGGTCAATTTGGAGCTATTTAAATGACATAATCCAACTAATGATTAATGTTTCAAGGTCATCCTAGAAAGAAATCTCTAGTGGAGTACTCCAGGGATCTGCCTTTGGCCCTGGTCTGTTCAACATTTATATCAATTAGTTGCAAGGGTGAAGGCATAGAAGACAAGCTTATCAAATTTTCAAATGATATGATTTCAGAAGGGATACCTTGCATGATGAATGACAGAATCAGGATCCCCAAATGATCCATGGAAGATAAGCAAATGGAGTAAAACTAAAAAAAAAATGAAATCTAGTGGGAATACATATAAAATGTTACACTTAAATTAAAATCAACTACATATAAAAGATAAAGGAATCAAGCCCTGACAACTAACTGTTCATGTGGGAAGAAATAAATAAATTTGGTTTTATATTTGGCAAATTATCTCTGGAGACTGAATACTTGTTAAAACAGGTAATAAGTCAACTGAGTAAACTTAAGAGAAGCATTGCATTCAGAATGATTAAGGTTATAATTTTACTGTGCACTTTCCTAATCAGATTGTATTCATAGTTATGTGTTCAGTTCTGGGTGCTAAATTTATGGGAATCATATACAAAGGGGCATATGTCCAGAAAAGATTGACTAGAATTGTGTAAAACAACAACAACAACAACAACAACAACAATAACAACAACAACAACAACAACAACAATGCCTACAGATCTTACCATAAAATAGTTAGATGAAGGGAATGGGGTAATTTGGCTTTAAGAAAAGAAGACAGTGGAACACATTAGTCTTTTTAAATATTTTAAGGGCATTCATGTATAAGTTTAATTAGAATTGTTTGGCTTCATCCTAGAAAATTAAAACCAGAAACAATAGATTGAAGTCATTGGGAGTAAGATTTAAGTTTATTTGGAATGTGATAATTTGATGAGGCTATTCGACTTCAGCAGCTAGTGAGGAAGACCTCACCAGAGATCTTTAAGCACAGGCTGAATGACCACTTGACAGAGATACTGTAGAGAGGATTCTTGATCCCTTCTAACTCTGACCTTCTCTGATTTATTTTTTTATCATAGACCAAAAAAAAAATGACATTATTGGAAGCATTATGACTAGAACAAAGCCAATTATATTGTTTCCTGGTTTAGTCATTTCAAATGTGATTTATTTAAAACTTAATTCATTATTTTCCCTCTAAATCTGATCCTTCTGTAAATTTATCTATTTCTGTTTATGGCATTATGATCCTCTTATTCACCCAGGTTCAAAACCTAGAAATAATTAATCACTTTTCCCTTCCCTTCATCCTCCATATTCAATTAGCTGCAAAATTACATGAATTTGATGCCTACAATATCTCTCATTGGTCTTCTTCTCTGAACTTATCTAAGTCAATTTTTTAGTTAACATACTTGTCACTGTTTATGTGGCTTTTTATACTACCTAGCCACTTGATTTTACTGCTTATAATCTCAGTTCTCTACAATCCATCTTCTACTCAGTGATCAAAATACTCTTGCTGAGTCATAGGACTGATGATGTCACTTTCCTACTCACAAACTTACAATGACTCCCCATTCCCTATAATATAACATATATATTTCTAAATCTGACCTTAAAAGCCCTCCACAAACTTGCTTCAGCCTGTCCTTTTTAACCTTCTTTCATTATACTTATCTATTTTTCCAATTTTCAGTAAAACGAGATAATCAGGCATTCCCCAAACTTAATACTCTATCAACTGTGCCTTTCTTTATGTTTATATCTCAAATAGACTTGTTGTTTTTCCAGTCATTTTCAGTCCTGTCTGACTCTTTGTGTCCTCATTTGGGATTTTCTTGGCAAAGATACTGCAGTGGTTTGCCATTTCCTTCTCCAGATCATTTTACACATTAGGAAACTGAGGCAAACAGTTAAGTTATTTGCCTAGGGTTACCCAGCTAATAAGTATCTCAGGTCAGATTTCAACTCAGGACTATGAGTCTTCCTGACCTCAGGCATGACACTCTATCCACTATGTTACCTAGCTGCATTCTCAGATAGAAAGCATTAAAAAAATAATAATAACCACTCCTTCAATTGAGTTCTAGATGATATTTAATGTGCATGACCTGACTTGGACATTAAATTTAAAAGAAAATGAGACACAACAATCCTGAAATCATACTTGAAAAATAATAAATCTAAAATGTAGTTGTAAACTTTTGCTGAATGGATGACTTAAGGATTTGCAATATTTGTTATAATGAATATGAGGAATAATTGCAGGACTTCATGTAAGTCACTTAATCTCCCAGGGACTCAATTTCCTCATCTTTTAAATGAGGGGTTTGGACAAGAAGGCCTTTGAAATTCCTTAAAATGCTAGATTTTTGATTCTATAAGTTCATAGTTGATATTTCCAAAATTGAAATGATAAAAGCATGCTCAGGCCATGTAAAAGAATTCTAATCCATATTTCACATAGCAGTCTTTCAACTAAATCAAAGTAGTTATAATGTGCCCACTAAGCCTTTTATTTTATAGGTTAATCACTACCAAATCCTTTGCTGTTTCTGATGTCAACTTCCTTCACCAGGCTGGTTGCTCTTTTAAGGATACTCAATCTCTGAGGAGAATATCCTTGCCAAAATGTGATGTCCAAAACTGAACAGATTATTACAAATGCCATCTGACTAGGTCAGAATACGTTGAGGCTATCACCTCCCTCCTTCTATAAATTATAATTTTATTAATGTAGCACCTAATATTAGCTTTTATTTATTTATTTTGGCTATGATGTTGTACTTTTGATTCACATCGAGCCTAATAAAATTCCCACAACTTTTTTTTTAACATAGGCTGCTGAGTGATGAAGTCTTCAATGCACTCCTGCCGCCACAATCACACCATCATATCCTCATAGAATCCAAAATATTATAGTTGGAGAGTATTTAGGAGCCATCTTATACTGCACTTGTGCAGGTGATTTATTTTAAATCAACTGCAGAACTAAGTTCTAGGCAGCTGAAGTTATGCCAGAAGATGGAATACCTATACATTCATATACACACATGTTGTTATGTCTGTCATTTTTCAGTAGTGTCTGATTCTTTGTGATCCCTTTTGGAGTTTTCTTGGAAGAGATATTGGAGTTGTTTGCCATTTCCTTCTCCAGTTCATTTTACAGATGAAGAAATAGTGGTAAACAAGGTTAAGTGAATTGCCCAGGATCACACAGCTAAGTGTCTGAGACTATATCTAAACTCACAGAGATGAATCTTTCTGCCTCCAGTAAAGCCTATCAAATGAACCACCAAGGTGCTGTGTATGTCTATGTATAATACATAACATATATTATATACATACATATACACATACACATGCATGTATATGTATGTATACATAGATAGATTATAAAGATAGATAGATAGATAGATATAGATAGATAGATAGATAGATAGATAGATAGATAGATAGATAGATAGATAGCCTTTAAAACCTCTAGGCTGCCCACCAACTTCATTGGCTTCTTAAGACTTATGGATATTTCTCAATATTCTGATAGTCATTTTCAAACATTACTTCTGCCAACACTACTTCTTCTATGTATCTATGACTCTTTAAAGAGCATAGGCATCTAGACTTTGGGATCCTTTCCTTATAGTTTGTAATGTTTGTGCACACATACACACACACATATATCTCCATTGCATGAGAGTCCTCAGTCATGTTCTAATTCCTAGCTCAACTCACTCTCCAGAATACTTCACTTTTTCACCAATAATCTTAGTCTTTGGCAGCTCACTCCTTCTCCTTCCCCTTTTTTACCCCCTACATTTCAACTCTCCTTTGAGTCTTCTCTTCTCCCATTATGATGTAAGCTCTTTCAAAGTAGAGGTGATCTTATTTTTCTTGTATTTTTGTCATCAGCACTGAGCCTGGTGCCTGCCACATAGTAAGTATGTAATAAATGATGTATTAATCAATCTGTTTATTGATCTATCATCTATATATTAACTGAAAAAAACATTTAAAATGGAAAGCAAGCATTTAGACTTATTATTTTATTGCAGAGGCTTATATAATTTGTGCTAGAAGGGAGCTCAAAGGCCAACTAGTTTGAACTTCTCAATTTACAGATCAGGAACCTGAGGTCAAGGGAAATTAAGTGACTTGCCAAAACTCAAATAGGTACTAAGAGTCAGGGGCAAGATTTGATCTCAAGTCTTCCATGTTGTAATATATTTTTTTTCACTGTGCCACTCTACCTCCTAAATTAAAAAAAAACAAAACTTCAGAAGTTTGCTTTAATATTTACATTTTATATTAACAATGATGATGGTGATGATAATAGTTAAAATTTATACAATGCTTTAAGGATTGCAAAACACTTTACTACACATATAGTTATATACAAAATTATATATTGCTGGGGCAGCTAGGTGGCACAGTGGATAGATCCCCAACCTTGGAGTCAGGAGGACCTGAATTCAAATCTGACCTCAGACACTTGACACTTACTAACTGTATGACCCTGGGTAAGTCACTTAATCCCATTGCCTAGCCAAAAAAAAAAGCCCATCATACAGTGCTAAAGAAATAGTCTATACTATGATTCTATTTTAGAACATAGCAAAAGACTTGTTATAGGAAAACTAAATATAGAAAGAAAACAAATCACATTGTAAACTGAATGAAATTATAGTAAACAGCATAAAATTTAAAAATAATCCTTGGGAAAAACTAGACAATGTTAAAGTCGAATGATGTTAAAATAACCTATTTTCCACAAAATGGTATGAAATCATTGGTCTCACTAATTATAACAATGCATTCAGCAAAAGCAGAAAAAGAAGAGACTTAATACATAAAGAGATGATACCTGGAATGAGAAGTAGGCTTGTTCTGTTTGGTCCCAGAGAATACAACTAGATAGAATGGACAAAAAGTGGAAAGAGACTAATTTAGACTTGATATAGTGAACCAAAACAAAATTTCTTAATCACTAGAGCCACACAAAAGTGGAATGGTCTATCTCAGTGGGTTCTCCTTCATTTAAGAACTCCAAATAAAAGTTAGATGATCACTTGATAAGAAGGTTGTAGAGAGACTTTCTTTTTTTCAGATAAGGATTGAGCTAGATGGCCCTTGGGGTATCTTCAAACTTTTAAAGACTGTGATACTGTGATTTGGGACGATAAACACTGAAATATCCAAAGAGGAATAATTCACTACTAAATTTTTTTCTTATTAGGTTTGGCCCATTGTTACCTTTAATGGGTCACAGTACTGTTATTCACTATATTAGCTAACTTTATCAGCTTTGTATGATTCACAAATATGATAAGCATTCTATATGTACCTTCATAGATATCATTAATAAAAATTTTGTACAGAACTAACCCAAGAACACCTGCTTCAAAACATGATAAAGGGCAGTGTTAAAAGAGGGAAGTGGAAGACCTATAAGTATTTCCCTATTATGAATCAACTCTTCTATTCTGAGTTAATTGCCCTCTCCCTGAAAACTTGGATTCATAACAGTCCAAATAAAAATCATGGAATTGAAGACAGCATTGTAACTCACAGCTCCAGTCACTGAAAATCTGTTTCAGGTTAGCACATTGTGCATAAATAACAACCTGGGAGGAGAATTATGTGTGTCAAGTGGACATGCAGTCATTTAACACATGTATAACACACTTTTGCTCACCCACTTGTTAACCACAATTGAGGTTCAACTAGAGGTCACAAAATAAGAACCCTCTCTTTTTTCCTGGATTACATGGAGGCAATTACATTTCATCAAGGGCTTGCCTCTTTGACAAAAAAAAAAAAGGTGTGACATTTTAAATGCCAAAAAATGAAAGGTAATAAGAAAATATATGTGAAAGGAACTTGGATACATTGAAGTTCATAAGTAAAATAGAAAAGTAATACAAATTTAATTGTGACCTTCTCTATGTATTTAAAACACATTGGCATAGAGCTTTTCCAAAAAAATGATAACGAATTTTCCCTTTTCCAACCATTTCCATTTTTCTATTATAGCCATAATAATGCATAGTTGATATGATAGTCTATGCCATGTGAGAGAGGTGGGGTGGGGACATTATACACAGCAGGAATAGGAATAAGTATTTATCAAACACCTTCCATATACCAAGCACAGTGCTAAGTGCTTTACAAATATTATCTCATTTAATCATAGTTTTCAGAAGGTGACTGAAAAGTAGAGACCTATCTCCACTGCAGATAACAGAAATGTTCATCTGCCAGAGCTTGGGTCATTCTAGGAGTGTCCAAGGTTCCTCTGGGGAGTAGATGAGTATAGTGGCAAGAATAGAGATGGCCTGCCTTGGAACTAACATCCAGGAAGAAACCTTGGTCAGAACAAGACAAAGCATTACAGGTTTAGAGCCAGAAGCTACTGTGAAAGTCAAATAGAGTAAACCTTTCGTATTTTCATGGGATCTTAGAGCCAGAACTGGAAGAGACCCCAGAAATCATGTAGTTCAATCCCCTTAATTTAGTCTGAAATCCAGAGAAGGTGAAGACCCTTGAAGTCACAGGGGCAGGACAAAAGTCATATGTGGAATTGGAATCTATGTCCTCTGACTACAAAACTGGTTCTCTTTTCACTGTACCATAGACCTAAAAAGGCTGAGTAACTTTCAAAAGGTTGTGCGAGTTGTGAACGTTGGAGCCAGAATTTGAACTGATGTCCCCCAACACCATATCCAAGGCTCTTCCTGTATCATGAGAGTGTCAATAACATCTTATGCAGAGAAACAGAATGTTTACTTGATTTAGGTTTTGTATATTAAAATTTAACTGAAGAGGAAAAAGGTTATTATCTCATAATGTTGTGCCTTGAAATACAGATGCACATTTTATCATGATTCAAATTTGAGGAACAAAAACGTAAATTTCTTCAAATAATGAGAAGCCTCAACATTCTACTTGACATCAATGTCCTCACCTACAAAATGAAAAGTTTTAACTAAATGGTTACTAAGGTTCCCTTCAGCTTTTTAATCATTAGATCTGCCAAATAACTAATTCAAAATAAATTAAATGATGAAAACAAGAAAGGCCAAAGGGACTACTATAATATAAACATTTATAAACGTGTTTTATTTTGAGGTTGGAATAATATATACCAAAATGTAGTATATACATGATGCCAAGTGTAAAGATAATATGTTGTCAGAGATCATTATGGGAAGGAAATAGTCTTCTATACTTTGCTATGTGGCTAGCTAAAGCTGGAATGCTTGATCATGGGTATTATCTAAAGTTCCTTATGTGGTTTTCTTTTCTCTTAAAGTAGACTTGACAAGTTTTGTCATACTAAGCAATAAAATACGAATGATAGAATGAAGAAAAAAACTCCACAGATGAGGATTTTGTAATCAATCCCTCATGTTGATATATGTCCCTGCCAAGATAATCTGCATTCAGTGTTCCTATAACTTTGAAGTGAGTTCCACATTTATATCAGCTTTGGCAAATGATAAATGTACTCACAACACACAAAAGAGGGAACATGATTTAACAGAACACATACAGCTTTTAGAGGACAGAGTTAGATTTTCAGAGTAATTTCGCCACTGACTGATTTTGTTAACTATGGTAAACCTGCATGTGCAACAATTGCCAATTTATAAATTGTTGTTGTTGAGTCATTTCCCCATTATTTTTGACTCTTTGTGACCCCATTTGGGGCTTTCTTGGTTTGCTATTTCCTTCTCCAGCTCATTTTACAGAGGAGGAACTGAGGTAAGCAAGTTTAAGTGACTTGCCCAGGATCACACAGCTAGTAAGCACCTGAGACTAGATTTTGAACTCAGGAACAGGAGTCTTCCTGACTCCAGGCCCAAGCCTTAATCCACTACAGAACCTAACTTTATTATTCCTCTCTACTTTCATGCCTTAACTTGGAATTTAAGATTAAAATTTGTTATAAGTTATTTTATAGAATTTCAGAATCTCTAAACCAAGAAGTCATTTGGAATGTTGTCTAGCCCACTCTGTACCTAGATAGGAGTCCCTTCTGTACAACAACTGATAAATGGTCATCCAGCCTCTACTTAAAAACCTCCAGTGATGGGAAACCCATCGATGAATTATATAGCTTCTCTCTATTGGTTAATTCTATTTGATAGGTAGCTTTTTTCCATTGGGTTGAAGCAATTCTTTTTAATACTTTAGATTATAATTCAATAGTGATTTTCACTTGTCATTAATTTGGTACAGAGAGCTGAATACTGTCATTATTGCTTAGTAGATTTTTTTTTGTTTCACCTATTCTTCCAAGACCCAGATTAAGGGACACTTCCTCCATTAAACCTTCCTGATTCCTGATATTAGAAGTTATCTTTTTCTCCTCAGATTTTTCTAGCCAAAATATAAAGTTTTTGAAGTCTATATTTCAGAATATACAGATGTGGGCTAAAATACAACATGTAAACCTCTGGTTATATAGCTGACCAATAATGAACATCTTGTATCATTGTTATCTGGTTTGAAAGCAGGTGTTTTACAAAAGGTGTTTTATTGTTACATGAAATGTATACATAACCATTCCAGGTATGTGATAAACATTTCTTAGTCATTAAAATGAATCACAGACAAATCCTTCAGAAAAAAGCTGTAGGATTGTATATTTTAAAACATGCCTCCGTAAAAGCCACAAAAATGTTCTGCATTTAAACCAAGTGTTTATTGCACACTATTTCCCTAAGACAAAACTTTTAAGAAGCAGGAAATGGTATAAAAGAAATATAAAAATTTTTGCAATTTATTTAGCTTGATGAGCTATGTCTTGTGATTTTTTTTACATGAAACAAAACATATGATGAGGAAAATCAAAAGCAAATATATCATTGTTAGATACCAAAACAAATTCTTGCAGTGTCACTGTTAATAATTATTAATTGAAATATATTACAAAATGATTGCTTTTGGCATTTTCATCTTAATGTTGAAAACCTTTGGGGATAGTCTGTTTGTCAATAAGTACATCTGAAGTTAAATGAGTGAGACATGAGGGAGATTCACTTCAAATAGAGCCTTGAACCTAGGCTTGGAATCCTACCTGCTAAAAAGGAAATAAGAAAAAATGTATATAGATTTAAGAGATACTTTTTCAACTACAGTTTAAAATATTTTTTATTCAGTACTCATAATCATATACTACAGGGAGTTTTCTAAGCAAAAAATAAAGCCAGAATAGGAAAGATGGTGGGAAATTCTGCATTACAAGATCAAGAGACCTGAGTCCTATCCTGAAGCTCACTCTCAATAATTATGTCACTTAACAGTTTGCTGTCTTCAACATGGGAAGGATCAAAGAGATTATCTCTAAGATACTTTGCAGCTCAAAAATTCTATCATTCTTCTCTAAAAGAATTTTATGCCATATCTTATTTTATCTTTCACTCATCAATCTCATAAGTATTTTATTTCATTGATATATTCCCTTAGAAGAGACTTCTTAGCTCAATCTATTTGCAATTAAAGAATATGGACAAGATGACATAATAGGATTGCTACATTATCATATGATTTTTACCTCAGTTTTTTTTAATAATTTGAGCACATAATATAATAACAATTTAAGGTTTTTCAAAGTATCTAATCTAGTTTGATGTTTTTGCCTAAAAAACCCAATAAATGTGGCTTTGAATTACATTACTTTTCCTCCTCCTATATGGTAAGGCAAATGAATGATCCAAGTTTATACTTCAGCAAGTTTAATCCTTGAACCTTATAGTAAGCACCTTCATTTTAACTCATTTATAATGCTCATGCAAACAATGTTCAAAGAATAAGAGATCTAGCATTGTATGGGACCTTAGAAATCATTGAGTCTAATCTCATATTCAGTAGTAGATACACAGTATGGACATTTTAATAAAGAACACCGGAAACCCTTTAACTCTAAAGACAGTGTTTGTTTTGTGGTACCATGCTGCTTCTGATTAGAAGGAAACATTGAACCTACACTTGGTATCTTGGCTTAGGTTAGTTATCAGTATTACTATGAATCCCTATATGGTTGGTAATTTTTTTAAAGGGAAAGATTAGAATAGCAAGATAATGGGCATATTGGAATAACATAATTGTGAAATTTTTAAGTACCTGTCATGTTATGCATTGTATTAACTGATGAACTAATTTTTCTCTCTGATTTCTTCTCCTTTCTAATTAAATTTACAAAAATATGTTCAACTTGTATAACTGATTAATTTATAACCATATCTAATATAATAAGTTAATTGATCACAACATTTCTGTACACTTAATACCCTTGAAAAAAGCAAAAACATTATCCTATCTATTAAACATTTTAATGGTTCTAAGACAGAGTAACAACTCTTATCTATTTTTAAAAGTATAACTTAACTTTTCTTCCAAGAACCTATATTTAGGTTTTTACAACTTTGTCCCTAGAAAATAAGAATGACCATGGATTAACTCTCTTTTGTGCGCCCTAAGTACCTGGCTACAAAATGTATATAGAAGATACTCAGTATGGTGCGTATTTCCTGAATAAATGAATGAAGAAGGGGATAATGTTTATTGTATATTAAGAATTCTAGAATGACGTAAGACAAAATAGGAACCTTAATAAACATATCTATTGGCAATATAATGCAATGAAAAGAATGTGGTATTTAGAATCAGAGGACCTGCATGAAAATCCTGAATCTCTTACCTAATACTTGTTTGACATTTGGCATGTCACCTAACATTTTTGATCCTCAGTTGTTAATCTATAAAATGAAAGCATCAGACTAGATCAGGGGTGGGTAATCTGCAGCCTTGAGGACACATGTGGCCTTCTAGGTCCTTGGGTGTGACCTTTGATTGAATCCAAACTTCACAGAACAAATCCCCTTAATAAAAGGATTTGTTCTGTGAAACTTGGACTCAGTCAAAAGGTCACACTTGAGGACCTAGAGGGCCACAGGTGGCCTTTAGGTTGCAGGTTCTCCATGCCTGGACTGGACAGTCCCTTCAAGTTTGAAACTCATGATTCTATGATCATATGACTTGAAATTTGAAGGAACCCCATTAAATGTATTGTCATGTACAAATATAGAGACTAGCTAATGATCAGAACCTTAACTAGGACAGAGTGAATGAGGCTTTGCCTCAGGGTAGTGACACCTGTGCATGTGGTGGGTTTATGCTTCTTCTTGACAGTAAGCAAAATCCCATTAAGTAACTTCAAAGTCTTCCATGAATGTCATATAGTAAAACTTCCTCTGAGCAAGCATCCTCAGGATCATGTTGCCATGGTTGCCTTCTCCTAGGGCTTACTTTCTTCCAGTAGTAACCTCTTTGTGGGTGAGGCTAGAGTCTCTCATGTATGAGTAATCTTCTGCTGGTGTAGTTGTACCCAGAACTGGACTCCTCTATTTGCATTTGCATCTCTTCTCACCCTGTGTCTCAGATGAAATTTTCCCAATTATAAGAATACTTAGTTATAAGTCTGATAATGATTATTGACACAGGGTGGTGCAATGGAGAGAGAGCTAATCCTAAATCTGGTTCAAGTCTTCCTTCAAACACATATTGCCTGTGTGACACTAGGCAGATAACTGGGTGGCACAGTAGAGAAAGTGCCAGGCCCTAAATTAGGAAAACCTCAGTTCAAATCTTACCTCAGACACTTACTAACTGTTTGACCCTGGGTAAGTAACTTAGCCCTTTTTACCTCAGGTCCTCATCTGTAAAAATGAGCTGGAGAAGGAAAGGGCAAACCATTCCAGTATCTTTGCCAAGAAAACCACAAAAAGGGGTCACAAAGAGTCAGACACAACTGAAAAACAACTGAACAACAAAAACAACAAAGACCCTAGGCAAGACAATTAATGTCTCAGTGCTCTAGGTAAAACTAAAATTATAGATTTCAGAGAAGGTACCAATTTTTATTTGTAGAGGGAACTTTATTTCACCTAGGAGTTCTCTATACTAATGAAACCATAGGTCTGGTCTCTACCCTTAAAGATTACTGCATGCAAACCATTTGCCCTGTGGTTTGAAATTCTTTGCTTAGCTTGACCCTGCATCAAATTAGATCATCTTAAGGAAGAAGGTACCCAGGACAATCTTCTCCCTGCATCCCTGTAATTAAAGAAATTATATAACCCAGTAAAGAACACTGAGAAACTTCATCTTAATAACTTTTCTTTTTCACGGAACTAGATTTGATTTCATGTTATATGTCAGGAAATCAATGATTTGAAAATGATGAAACATATATTTGAACCTTTTTTCTCCAATTTGTATTTAATTATGAGGGGGAGTAAAGATAAGTCAGCTATAAGTTGATCTGATTCTCATGCTAAATCTAATATAGATATATAGATATATAGATATATAGATATATTACATATGAGAAATCTATAGTGAGTAATATATTTCTAGTAAAAATATATAACATTTAATTTAACTTGGAAATTTGTTGAAAAAATCCTCAGACTAGTTACTTGTAATAAATAACAGGCCAACTTCTATACCTCACTCTTTGGGGTCTCTTAAAGCTGTGATTAATAAGGTGCATTTTCAGGAACTTTTGGACTTATTGACACAAGGTAACAACAATTAATGACATATGCTCAAATTTACAGTATAATGAAATCAGCACAAGTGCAATTAGGATTTGTGACCATGTCATCATGGGTAGCAGCACATAATTACATTTTAACAACTCTTGCCACATGACACTAGAGTACTAAAGGAAAATTTATGGGTTGAAGGGTATAGATATGGGACACAATTTAGTTAGGGGCATTTTTTTGACCACCACCTTTCTCAATCTGCTCTCCTTTCTATTAGCCCCCTCCCTTTTCTTTCCCCTTTCCCCTCCTACTGCCTATATAGAAAGTTAAATTTCTGTATGTAACTAAATATGTTATTCCCTCCTTGAGCCAAACCTTATGAGAGTAAAGTTCAAACAATGCTTATCTCCCTCCCTTTTTTCCCTCTACTGTAATATATTTTGGTGTTTCTTCATGTGATATAATTTACACTTTTTTGCTTCCTCCTTTCCTCTTCTCCCATTACATTTCCTATTCACCACTTCATTAGGTTTTTTATTATCACATCAAAGTCAACTTAAACTCACCCCCTCTGTCTATGTATATCCTTCTAAATGATGCAATCAAGATACAGTTCTCAAGAGTTGTAAGTATCATCTTCCCATGTAAGGATATGAACAGTTTACCCTTATTGAATACCATTTTTCCCCTTTCCTTTTTACCTTTCTATGCCTTTCTTGAGTCTTATATTTGAAGATCAAATTTTCCATTGAGCTCTGGTCTTTTCATCAGGAAAGTCTGGAAGTCCCCTATTGCATTAAATGTCCATCTCCTCCCCTGAAAGATTATTCTCAATTTTTCTGGGTAGTTGATCCTTGGTTGTAAGCCAAGAGCCTTTGCCTTATGGAATATCATATTCCAAGCCCTCTGATCTTTTAATATAGAAGCTGCAAGGTCCTGTGTAATCCTGACTGTAGTTCCATGATATTTAAATTGCATCTTCTGGATGCTTGCAGGATTTTTTTTTTGACCTGATAATTCTGGAATTTGGCTACAATATTACTTAGTGTTTTCAATTTGGGATCTGTTTCGGGAAGTGATCTATAGGTTCTTTTAATGACTATTTTACCCTCTGTTTCTAGGGCCTCAGGGCAATTTTCCTTGAAGATCTCCTGGCTCTTTTTTTTTTTTTTTTGCTGTCCAGGCTCTTTTTTTTCTTTCATCATGGGTTTCAGATAGACCAATAATTCTCAAGTTATATCTCCTGGATCTGTTTTCCAGGTCAGTTGTTTTTCCAATGAGGAATTTTATATTTTCTTATTTTTTTTTCATTCTTTTGATTTTGTTTGACTGATTCTTGATGTCTCACAGAGTCATTAACTTCTAATTGCCCAATTCTAATTTCAATGAATTATTTTCTTTATATGTATACATATATTTATTTATTTTTAGTTTTCAACATTCACTTCCACAAGATTTTGAGTTCCAAATTTTCTTCCCATCTTGCCCCACCCCACCCCAAGATGGCATGTATTCTGAATACCCCTTCCCCTTCCCCTAATCTGCTCTCCCTTCTATCTCTTCCCCCATTCTCTTATCACCTTACTCTTCTATTTTCCTGTAGGGCAGGATAGATTCCTATACTCCATTTCTTGTATTTCTTATTTCCCAGTTGCATGTGAAAATAATTTTTTTAATATGTAATTTTAAAACTTTGGGTTCCAAATTATCTCCCTTCCTCCCTCCCCACCCAGCCTTATTGAAAAGGCAAGCAATTCAATACAGGTTATACATATGTAGTTATCCAAAACATTTCCATAGTAATCATGTTGTGAAAAACTAAGTACATTTCCCTTCATCCTATCCCACCCCCCATTTATTCTTTTCTCTCTTTTGACCATGTCCCTACTCAGAAATGTTTTCTTCTGATTACCCTCTCCCCCAATCTACCCTCCCCTCTATCATACCCTTGCTCTCTTGTCCCCTCACCCCATTTTCCTGTAGGGTAAGATAGTTTTCCATACCCAATTGAGCGTGTATGTTGTTCCCTCCTTAAGCCCAATCTGATTAGAATAAGATTTACTCATTCCTTCTCACCTTCCCCCACTTCCCCTCCATTGTAAAAGCCTTTTCTTGTCTTTTTATTTGAGATAATTTACCCCATTGAACCTCTCCCTTTCTTCTTCTCCCAGTATAATTTTTTCTCACCCCTTAATTTTATTCTCCAGATAACACCCCTTCATCTTCAACTCACCTTGTGCCCTCTATCCATCTATCTATCTATCTATCTATCTATCTATCTATCTATCTATCTATCTATCTATCTATCTATTTATATACATAGATATAATTTTTTCCTTCCAACTATCCATTACTGATAAAGGTCTCATGAGTTACAAATATTATCTTTCCATGCAGGAATGTAAACAGTTCAACCTTAATAAGTCTCTTATGATTTCTCTTTCCTATTTACCTCTTCATGTTTAACTTGAGTTTCTTATTTGAAAGTAAAATTTTCTATTCAGCTCTGATCTTTTCATCAAGAATATTTGAAAATTCTCTATTTCACTGAATGCACATTTTTTCCCCTGAAGGATTATACTCACAGTATACCCACAAATTCTTGGTTGTTAATCTTATCTCCTTTGCCCTCAAGAATATTATATTCTATGCCCTGTGGTGCCTTAATGTAAATGCTGCTATATCTTGTGCTATCCTGATTATGTTTCCACAATACTTGAATTGTTTCTTTCTGGCTGCTTGCAATATTTTCTCCTTGGCCTGGGAACTCTGGAATGTGGCTACAATATTCCTAGGAGTTTTCCTTTGGGAATCTCTTTCAGGAAGTAATCAGTGGATTCTTTCCATTTCTATTTTGCTCTCTTGTTCCAAAATATCAAGGCAGTTTTCCTTGATAATTTCTTGAAAGATGATGTCTAGGCTGTTTTTTTAATCATGGCTTTCAGATAGTCCAATAATTTTCAAATTCTCTCTCTTGGATCTATTTTCCAGATCAGTTGTTTTTCCAATGAGATATTTCACATTTTTTTTCTACTTTTTCATTCTTTTGGATTTGTTTCACAGTGTCTTGATTTCTCATAAAATCACTAGCTTCCAATTCCTCCATTCTAATTTTTAAGGAAGTATTTTCTTCAGTAAGCTTTTGGACTTCTTTTCCCATTTGGCCAATTTTGTTTTTTAAGGCATTCATCTCCTCATTGGCTTTTTGGACCTCTTTTGCTATTTGGGTTAGGCTATTTTTTAAAGTGTTATTTTCTTCAGTATTTTTTGGGGGATTTCCTTTAGCAAGCTGTTAACTTGTTTTTCATGATTTTTTGCATCACTCTCATTTCTCTTCCCAGTTTTTCCTCTACTTCTCTTACTTGTTTCTCAAAATCCTTTTTGAGCTCTTCCAAGGTCTGGCACTGATTCATATTTTTCTTGGAGGCTTTGGAGCTTTGACTTTGTTGTCTTCTTCCAGTTGTATGTTTTGATCTTCTTTGTTACCAAAGGCAGAATCTAAGGTCTGACTTTTTTTGCACCTTTGTTTGTTTATGTTCCCAGCCAGTTACTTGAGTTTTAAACTTTTTGTTAAGGTAGAGGTCTGCTTCCATTATGGATAATGTACTGTTCCAAGTTTCAGGGCTTTTGTGCAACTGTTTTCTGAGATACTTCTAGGGACCTGTAAGTTTTCAGTTCTTTCAAGGGTGAGGTGATTCCTCCTTTCCTGGCCTATGCTCTCATCTATGAGTGACCACAAGCACTCTTTTCTGCCTTGGAACTGTGAGGAAGAGTCTTTCTTCACTGCTGCTACAAGCTCCACCACACCAGTACTCCTCCTTGCCCTAGGACTGCTACTTGGAACTGGGACCTAGATCCAAGTACGGGCAAAGAAAGAGATTCCTGCCTCAGCACTGGCAAAGTAAGACCTGCAATACCTCTCTGATCAGCTACTCAATTCCCCCTCAGTCTGTGGGCCGGAAGCTCAAGAGGCAGCCACCACCCCAGGGCCAAGCTTGGGTACTGGGGCTAAGACTGAGCTTCTCTCTCTCACCACAGTCACAGACTTTTCCCACTGACCTTCTAAGTTGTCTTTGGAGTTCATTGGTTGGGAAGTCTGGAAACTGCCACAGCTGCCCATGATTCAGTTCTCTGAGGCCTGCTCCAGGTTCACTGAGGCCTGTTTTGCCTGTGCGCCCAGGCCAAACTGCATTCCTCTCCCCACCTGATGTGATATGCCTTTCTGATCAACCATCCAGGCTGTCTTGGGCTGGAAATTTGTTTCACTCTATCTTTTTGTGCTTTCTGCTTCTTTCGAATGTGTTTAGAGCCATTTTTTACAGGTGTTTGGAGGGGTTTGGGGGAGAGCTCAAACAAGTCACTGCCCTTACTCCACTATCTTGGCTCTGCCCCCTCATGAATTATTTTCTTTAGTTAACTTTTGTGTCTCCTTTTCCATTTGACCCGTTTTACTTTTTGGGGAGTTTTGTCAACTATATTTTTAAAGGAATTGTTCATTTTTTCTTCTACCTCCCTTATTTGACTTTTGAAATCCTTCTTGAACTCTTCCAAGAGATTTTTTGGGCTTGAGACCAGCTCATATTCCTCTTTGAGGTTTCAGATGTGGGTATATTGACAATGTTGTCCTCTCCTGAATTTGTGTTTTGATCTTCCCTGTCACCAAGATATTTTTCTATGGTCATTGTTTTTCTATGTTGCTTCTTGCTCATATTCTTTGCCTTTTTTCTGGCTTTTAAAGTTGATCTCTGCTTCTGGGGTAGGGGGGGATTGTCCCAGGCTTCTTGTGCTGGGGGATAGGGGTCTGGTTACTTTGCTTAGGTGGGGCTTGCCACTGGCTTGCTGGGGCACATTCCTTCCTGTACTCCTCCCCTTCAGCTACAGCAAGAGGGATCTTTCCCTTCAATCCTCCTATCCTCATGAGCTACAAGACTGCTATTTTCTGCTGACTCTACTATTTCAGGACTTTTCCTGGAGCAATATTCTATGAGTTTTTCAAGTTTAATAAGGGAGGGTGAGAGCTACTTACTGCTTACTCCACCATCTTGTCTCCTAGAAGTCTAAACAGGTGACTTTCAAACATTCAGTCTGTGGGCTAATACCTGTAGTAGCAACTCTGCTGCTGCTTTGGCTGCTACTGCAATTGATTCAGTCACTCCCAAGGCTGTTCCTGGTTTGCTGGTACAACGGCTGTATTGGCAAGCCCTGTAGCCCTGTGTTGGAATGCACTTCTCTCTCATTCTGTTCCAAAAGAACCCTCGCACTGAACTTTTATGTTGTCTCTGTTGTCTGTGAGCTGAGAAGACTAGAACCTGCTACTGTCACTGGTGATTCAGTCCCCCAAAGCCTGCTCTGGCTTTACTTAGGTAAGGTCTATGCTATGCCTTGCACGCTGGAGGCTCCTCTCTCAGGCCAGAGTAACAGACCTTACCTGTCGGCCTTCCAGGTTGTCTTGGGCTGGAAATCTGTCTCACTTTGTCTCTTTGTGGGTTCTGTCACTATAGAATTTGTTCAAAGTCACTTTTTAGAGGTATTTGAAGAGAGTTGGAGGAGAGGTCAGGCAAGGCTCTGCTTTTACTCCACCATCTTGGCTCA
The DNA here is from genome assembly GCF_900497805.2 of Vombatus ursinus. Classification (NCBI taxonomy): domain Eukaryota; kingdom Metazoa; phylum Chordata; class Mammalia; order Diprotodontia; family Vombatidae; genus Vombatus; species Vombatus ursinus. The sequence goes on from NW_020954608.1 coordinate 24,556,566, forward strand.
GCTTCCTTAAGGACATTTTTTTTTGAGGCAATTTGGGTTAAGTGACTTGCCTAGGGTCACACAGCTAGTGAGTATTATGTGTCTGAGGCTGGCTTTGAACTCAGGTCCTCCTGACTGCAGGGCTGGTGCTCTATCCACTGCACCATCTGGCAGCCCCAAGGACATTTTTTAAAAAGATATTTGCTATTAACAATTCTATGAAAAAAATGATCCAAATTATCAGAGAAGGAAAAGTAAAATAACCCAGATTTATTTTATCTAATCGTATTAATGAAGATGATAATGTTACATATTGTAACAACACAATTACACCCAGACATTGCTAGTGGATCTGTGATTTTGTCCAACTTTTCTAGAAAGTAATTTGGAATTATGCTAGAAAAGTCACTAAATTATTTATGCCCTTTGACCCAGTAATCCTAATCCTGGGAATATGCCCACCTCCAGTCCCAGAGGAGGTAGATCAAAGTGAAAAATGAATGTCTTGCACAACTCAAAGTATTCATAGAAACACATAATGGAAAAAATAGGTGGCATAATGGATAGAATATGGAACTTTATATCAGAAAAAATTCTAAATTCAAAACATTCCTGAGATACTTACCAGCTCTGTGATACTGGGCAGATCTCTTAAGCACTCTTAGCCTCAGGTCCCTCTTTTGTAAAATAGAGATAATAATATCACCTATCTGATAGAATTGTCATGAGAATCAAATGAGATAATGTATGTAAAGCACTTTGCAAAGCTAAAAGCACTATAAAAGTGTTACCTATTATTTGATAATTATTTTATGAGCATATACAAAGTAAATAAAAGGAATTTGTAACAAGCCAACACTAACAAGCCAATGGACAGATAAGGAAAAGCCTCATGTAGGACATAGCATCTGAACTGAACACTGAAGGAAAGTAGAGGCTCTAAGAGTGATGATGACAAGGTATGGAATTCTGGATATAGAGGACACTATAAAGACCTGGAGATTAGATATGCAGTGAATAGTTCAAAGGAAGGTAAATTTGATTAGGATATAGAATATGTAAAGCAGAATAATGTATAATAAATCTGGAAAGATAGACTGGAGGCAAGATTTAAAATAGTTTCAATTGCTAAACAGAAGAGATATGTTATACACTCTTAGCTTTGATATATTGTCAAATGTGGTTCAGATGTTGGCTATTTTTGCTTCAATGTTTTTCTTTTTAATAAAGGAAGGTTCACTAGAAGGAGGAAGTAAACCAGGATATTTTAATAGTAGTTAGAAATAGATAGAATAATTAAAAAAAGAAATAGATAGATAAATAAGAAGTTAGAACATTATAAGAGATAAAAAATTAAAAGATGTTTTGGATCAAAGATTTCAAATACATTTTATGTATACTGATCAGATCAAATGTCATTTTCAATGTTTACACTCAAAATTGTATGATCATATATGAGTTTTTATTTTTATTTTTTTCAGCCAAAGACAAGGTTTATTAGAACATCATCATATTGGGCAGACTCTTAAGGAGTCTGAACATTGGTAAGCAATGGCTACATTTTAAGAATCTCAGCTATGGCTAGATTATAAGATTCTCAGCTGTAGCTAGATTATAAGAATCTAAGCAGTGGCTAGATTTTAAGAATCAGAGCTGTGGCTAGATTATAAGAATCTAAGCAGTGGCTAGATTTTAAGAATCTGAGCCATGGCTAGATTATAAGAATCTAAGTAGTGGCTAGATTTTAAGAATCAGAGCCTCTTAATGGAGACATTAACAGTTAAAACTACAAATTTAAAAGAGTGTGTTTACCCAAGTTTAGAAGCTAGCTTCATTACCTTGAGCAGGATGTGCTGATCCTGGGTGATGCTTATCAATCACAAAACCTCCAGAATCTGCCAAGATATTTTTAGCTGTTGTAACTTTCCCTGTAACCTCCATGAAGGAGGATTCAGAGGTGCAGAGGGAAGGGAGTAAGTAAGCCTCAGGGAACCAAAAAGCAACTGCAGTTTTCCCCAATTCCCTAGCGCCTAGGGAATTAACAGATACACTTCTGGATAGAGTGTCCATCCTTGTCCTCTATGCTGTGGAAGGTGTACCCAGGTCCATGGCCTTGAACTGACCCAGTGTATCGAGAGCCTGAGAGTGTCAGGCCCAGTGCTAGACAGCCTTATAACTGTCTGCCAGAAAAGTACCTCCAAGCCTTGGTGCTTGGAGAGCAACCCCAACTGCAGAGCAAGAAAGGAAGGGAGGGAGGAGGCTCACACACCTTCCAGTCTTGGCTGGAGAAGAACTGGGGGTTAGGCAGTTTCCCTGTATGGGCCACCAAAATGATGTGGATTAGGGGTTCCGGGGGTCCTGGGACCCCAAAATCACAACATGTGGGTCCTGCCCGAAAGAATTCGACCCAAGCCTTCTTTCAGCCAAAGACAAGGTTTATTAGAACATTATTGTATCGGGTAGACTCTTAAGCAGTCTGAACATGGGTAAGTAGTGGCTAGATTATAAGAATCTCAACTATGGCTAGATTATAAGAATCTCAGCTGTAGCTAGATTATAAGAATCTAACCAGTGGCTAGATTTTAAGAATCTGAGCCATGGCTAGATTATAAGAATCTAAGTAGTGGCTAGATTATAAGAATCAGAGCCCATATATGAGTTTTTAAATAGATTTATGGCCATTCTTTATGTTTCTCTTCTAGTATCTTCTGTGAAATCATTGATTGTTATAATAGCAAACATTTGTGTAATGCTTACTAAGTGTCAGGGATTACGCTAAGTACTTCACAATTATTATCTCATTTAATCCTCACAATGTTGAGAGGCAGGTTATATTATCTTAAATACTAATCACAAGTAAATTGACTAAGAATATCCTGATCAAAATCTACTTCTCTTCAGTTAAATAAAGCATTAACAAAGAGATGACAACAACTTATTTAAAAATTCAATGTGACCAAGTTGAAATTTCAACATGGATTAAAGAAAATTAGAATCTTTACTTGGGGTATTAATCACATTAATGTAATCAAATGATTATGTGCATAAAAGCAAAAAATCTGACTAAATGTAGGTCTTATTTATGTTCAAAATTCTAATAAAACATAAAAATGAAAAGTTTTTCACTAATGTGATAAAATGTTTTTTTTTTCCTCAAGCCAAGAGCTAATTTTATTTTTTTTTCTTTTACTATGGAAAGGGACTTTATTATTTTTTACTTTCTTTTTTAAAAAAAAAATTTTTGTCATATTTTAAGCTCTAAATTGTCTCCCTCCCTCCTTCCCCAACCTGCACTAGAGAGGCCACCATTTTATACACACACACACACACAGACACACAGATGCACAGACACACACACAAACATACATACACGTATTTATGTATGTATAGGTACAATGTACCCATGAAAAAAGGTATATTTCTTTCTATTCCCATTCAATTCTATCTCAATATCTATCATCTCTAGCTTGTCTAAGATTCTATTCATTTCCTTTACTTCCTTCTTATTGATTAGTTAATTAATTTGTTAGATATTTCTATTTCTGAAGAAAATATTTTTAATAATAGTGGGTAGTCTTCCACTATTACAACTTTGTTATCTATTTCAAATTGCAATTCATTTAGCCTGTCCTTTAAAAAATTGGATGCTATAGCATTTGGTACATATAGTTTTAGTATTAATATTACTTCATTATCTAGGGTATACCTTCTATCATAATGTAGTTTCCTTTAACTTTGTCTGAGATCATGATTGCTACCCCTATGTTGTTGCTTTTTTTTTGCATCAGCTGAAGTATGATTAATTTTAGTACTTTCTTTTATTTTTACTCTATATGTATCTCTCATTTTTAAATGTATTTCTTGTAAACAACATATTACCAGGTTTTATTATATTCTGCTATCCATTTCTTTTTTATGGGTGAATTCATCCTATTTCCATTTTTCCTCACTGTTTATTCTTCCCTCCCTCTCTTTTTAACCCTATCCCTCCTCAGACGTCAAATTTACTTCTAACCACTGCCTACCTAATCTGCACTACTTTTAAAATCCTCCATTTTCATATCCCCTTAGCACCCTACTCCTTAATCTGTCCAACTTCCTGAGTTCTCCCTTATGCTCCTTTGTTTTGATCTACACATCATTCCAATAGTCCCTCCCTTATCCTATCTCTTCACCCTCCTATTTATTCATAAGTTAAGGGTATTTTTATATTCTTCTAGATGTTTATGTTATTCCTACTTTAACTCAGTTCTGATGAGAATAAGGTTCTAGCATGACCAGCCTTCCACTTTCTCTCTGCTATAACAATTCTTCCATTCATGCCTCATTTATGTGAGATAATTGTTCTACTTTATAACTCCCTACACAATTTTATTTTTTTTTGATTATCCCTTTATGTTGAATTGAGTTATAAGTCTTCTATCTATGTATGCTCTTTAAAACTACCCAAGTAGTGATACCAGTCTTAAAAGTTACAGATAACATTTTCCCATATAAGAAGTAAACAGTTTGACCTTATTAAATCCCTTATAATTGGTCTTTAACCTTCTTATGTTTCTCCTGGTTCTTGAAGGTCAAATTTTCTAATCAGTTCTGGTCTTTTCCTCACAAATACATGGAAGTTCTTTAATTCATCAAATATCTATTCCCCCCCAACTCCCACCCCCCCATGGAGGATTACACTCAACTTTGCTGGTTAAATTATTCTTGGTTGCAAACTCAGCACCTTTGCTCTTGGGAATATAATGTGTCATGCCCTTCAGTCTTTCAATGCAGAAGATACTAAATCTTGTGTTATCCTGACTGTAGTTACACAGTATTTAAATTGTTTGTTTTCTCTAGTTACTTGTAGAATTTTCTCCTTGACCTGAGAGCTCTGAAATGTAGCTATTATGTTCCTATGAGTTTTCATCCTGGGATCTTGTTGAGGTGCTGACTGCTCGATTTTTTTCAATTTCTATTTTACCTTCTCATTCTAAAACTTCAGGACAATTTCTATTTATATTTTCTTGAAGCATAGTGTCTAGACTTTTTTTTTATCTTAACTTTTAGGTAGTCCAACAATTTTTATATTGTCTCTCCTCAATCTGTTCTTCAGGTCAGGTTTTTTTTTTTTCCTTAATGAGATGTTTCACATTCTCTTCTATTTTTTTTCATTTTTTAGATTTTTTTTTTTACTATTTATTCATGTCTTATGAAATAATTAGTTTCATCTTGCCCAATTCTAATTTTTAAGGAGTTATTTTCTTCTCTAAGCTTTTGAATCTCTTTTTCCAATTAGTTGACTTTCTTTTCATAATTCTCTTGCATTACTCTTATTTTTTTTCCCAATTTTTCCTCAACTTCTCTTATTTGATTTTTAAAGTCCTTTTAAAGCTCTTCCAAAAACTCTTTTTGGGCTTGTGTCCATTTTACATTCTTCTTTGATGTAGCTGCTTTAACTTCACTATATTCTTCTGGGTTTGAACCCAGATCTTCTCTATCACCATAGTAGTTATCTTATGATTGAATTCTTTCTTTTTTGATTACTGATATTTTTTTAGTGACTTATTTTGTGGCTATTAACTTTGCATTATAAGCAAGCTCTAGTCCTGAGGTGTTGGGGATAATATCTCAGCCTTCAGGTTTTCTGTACAGTTGTTTTCTGAGATCTATCTAGGGTCTTGACCTCAGGTACTTCTCTCTGCCCCTGAGGCATGACAAGGACACCCAGCAATGCTGTCATTGCATGTTTTCTTACTCTATCTGGTTCATGGCTGCAAGCTTCAGCTCATTCCTCTGCCCTGGATTCTGCTCTTTTGTGTGTGCCAGCAGGGCCCATGCTCTGTGACTGCACTAACTTTCTCTGGCATGTGCTCCCTCCTCTTCTCTCACAGTCATAGCCTGGGACTGTGTCTCATCAATGCATCTGGGCCCCTGTGTCCAGTGCCTTTCAGTCCTGCCAGATCAGTCATCTGACTTGGACACAGTCTGTGAGGTAAAAGTTCAGGAAGCTGAGGCTGCAGCACCACACAGATACCCCCAGAGTTTATTGTTTGTAGATTCTACAGTAAATACCCTAAGATATTTGCTCTTCAATCAGCCCAAACCACCACCACACAAATCAGTTTTTCCTAAGGTCCCCACAAGCTCTCTTGGGATGGACAACTGCTTTACCCAAATTTTAATAATTTCTGCCACTCTAAGGTCACTTTGAGGCATTATTTTTAAATGTGAAGAACTATGGAAGAGCCATTTCCTGCTTTATTCTGCCACCCTTCCAGAATCCAGGACTTCTAGAGATGGTTTTTGTCTTTTTTTTCCATTTTTTTCATCAATATCATCAACTCCATTTTATAGGTGAGCAAACTCTGACTCAGAGTTCAATGATGAGTGTATGTATGTGTGTGTGTGTGTGTGTATGTGTGTGTGTGTGTCTGTCTGTCTGTCTGTCTGTGTGTAAAGTAAGAGGGAGGATTCAAACCTGGAGTTCCTCTGATACCAATGTCCTCCTATAATTTTAAATACGACTAAAATGCTAGAAATAACAATAACACAACAAAAATAAATCAAATGAATAAACATATATAAAGAAGTGGTGTTTTTGTTTCTGTTCATACATAATACAAAGGTTTACTTTGAAAACCATGGAGAATTAACTAGAAGCTAGTAGGTGCAGTGGATAGAATGCTAAATCTAAAGTCTCTTCAACTCAGCTTCATAGACTTACTAGCTTCCTGAACCTGTTCAAGTTGTTTAATCTCTCAGTATTAGCTTTATAATGTCTAAAATGGGGATTACAGTAGGACTTGTCTCTCAGGGTTGATATGAGGATAAAATGAGATATTTCCAAAGTACTTTGAAATAGAAATTATGATCATTTCTGCACATTGCTATTTTTTATAAAAATTAGAAAAAAGCTAGAGAAATTTCAGTTAAATAGCAAAATGCATCTATCACCTTAGAGCTTAGTAGAAAGGATATGTTAATATTTCTAAAACAAATACAGTCTTCAATATCAATGTGCAGGAGGAAATCTTAACGAGAAGAAAGATAATAATGGTTCCTGGACCACACTTATTACATACTAGTCAAGTCAACAAGTATTCATTAAGTGCCTGCTATGTTCTAGGTATTGTGCTAAGTGCTAGGGATCAGAAAAAAAGGTAAAGACAAACAAACAAACAAACAAAAACAGCAACATTAAAAAAAAACTCCCTCTTATCAAGGAGAAGTGAGTCTAATGGTGAAGGCAACATGCAAACTATTATTCCTAAACAAGGGATACTGGATAAATTGGAGATAATCTTAGAAGGAAACCACTAGCATTAAGGAGCATCAAGAAAGACTTCTAAGAATGTAGACTTTCAGCTGGAATCTGGAGGAAGTCATGAAAAAGGAAGAAAATTTCAAGTTTGACAACTAGACAGTAAAAATGAACACAATCCAAAGATGGAATGTTTTGTGAAAAGAACAGCAAGGCCAATATCACTGGATTCCAGACCTTTTGGAGGGGTTTAAGGTGTAAGACTAGAGAGGTAAGAAGCAGCCATGTAATGAAAAACTTTATTTTTGTGTAATATTTTATTTTTCCCATTTACATTTTAAAAGAATGAAAAACTTTAAAAGTCAGAAGAATATATTATTTGATCATGGAGATAATGGGCAGCCACAAGAATTTATAGAATAAAAGATTGACATGGTTAGATGTATACATTAGGATGATCAATTAGGCATTTGAGCAGAGGATGGATTGGAGTAGGGAGAAGATCAACCCAAATGGTATTGTAATAGTCTAGGCATAAGGCATTGAGGCCTTCACCAAAGTGGTGGCATTAACAGAAGAAACAATGAGGGATAATCTAGAGATATTATTAATGTAAAAAAAAAAACTCAGCAACAAATATGGGAAGTGGGAGGAAAAGAAAGTGAGCAGTTGAGGGAAGGGCTTAGGCTGCAAGCCTAGGTGGGTATGAGGATTGTTTATCCTCAAAAGTAATAGGGAAGTTAAGAAGAGAGGAGAGTTTGGAAGAAAGTAAGTTCAATTTGAGAGATTGTTGATTTTAAGATGCCAACATGATATTCAGTTCTATGTGGTCAAGGGCAGTTAGGGCTTTGTGTGTATATACTTTCTCTCTGTCTCTCTATCTCTGTCTCTGCCTCTTTTTCTGTCTCTGTGTGTGTGTATGTGTGTATTTGAGATATATATGCTAGAGATGGTAACAATGCATAAGAGCTGAGGAGATTACCAAGCAAGTTGAAATGGTTCCCTAAGGGATTAAGATGATGAAGGGAGGAGAATTTAGCTAGTGAAGCACTGATGGCCTTGCAAAAAAATTGAGGGATGGACACAAATGGAGATCACAATAAGAATGAAGAGGATTTGGTGTTGCAAGGCAGAGGAGGAAGTTGAATTACAAATTTTGGTAATTAGAATTATGCATTTTGATAAGATGAAGGAACTCCAAAGTTCTCCAACATGGAAATAGAACAAATGTGGGTGCTGGCACAATCGAGGCCATGATGATCTCTGCAGATAGTTGAAATAATATGAAAGAAGAGGCAAGAACTGGGTAAGTTGAGGAATGGTAAGGTAATAAATAGTGTTGCAAGAGTATTAATATGTATGTTGAAGTCTCCTGGCACAAAGGCACGATTTGAGGAGGAGAAAAAGACTATATGCCAATTCTCAAATTCATTGATCAAGGAAGTAATGTGACCTGGAGGTCAGCATATAAAAAAAAAACTACTATAATTTTTATTGGATGATAAAAATATATTGAATGAACCTCAGAGGAGGATAGAGGTTATTGAGTGATGGTGAGAGAAAGAGAGAGAGAGTGAGGGAGAGAGAGAGAGACAGAGACAGAGAGAGAGAGACAGAGAGACAGAGAGACAGA